>NC_053025.1:239469136-239776175 GCF_003073215.2 Triticum urartu
CTTAATACTTTTCTCGTAGTTGTGGATACTTGCAAGGGGGTTAATCATAAGTAGGAGGTTTTTTCAAGTAATAATAGCACCTAAGCACCGGTCCACCCACATATCAAAATATCAAAGTAGGGAACACAAATCAAACCAACATGATGAAAGTGACTAGATGAAATTCCCGTGTACCCTCAAGAACGCTTTGCTTATCATAAGAGACCATTTTGGCCTATCATTTGCCTCAAACAGATTTGGCTACCTTGCTGCACTTTTGTTACCGTTATCGTAACTTGCTCGTAACAAATTATTTTATTATCAAACTACTCGTTACTTATAATTTCAGTGCTTGCAAAGAATACCTTGCTGAAAATCATTTGTCATTTCCTTTTGCTCCTCATTGGGTTCGACACTATTACTTATTTAAAGGACTACAATTGATCCCCTATACTTGTGGGTCATCAAGGCTCTTTTCTGGCGCCATTGCTGGGGAGTGAAGCGCTCTTGGTAAGTGGAAATCGATAAGGAAAAACTATTACTACATGCTGAAATTTATTGTTACATATTACTATGGAGAACAATCCTTTGAGGGGTTTGTTCGGGGTATCTTGACCTCTCCCGAAACCACAATTAGTTGCCCCTCAACCTACTGCACCTACTGAAAATATTGGTTATGAAATTCCTTTGGTATGGTAGAACAACTGCTAGCTAATCCTTATGCAGGAGATGGAACCAAACATCCTGATGTGCACTTGATATATGTGGATGAAATTTGTGGATTATTTAAGCTTGCAGGTTTACCCAAAGATGAGGCTAAGAAGAAGGTTTTCCCTTTATCTTTGAAGGGAAAAAGCATTGGCATGGTATAGGCTATGCGATGAAATTGGATCTTGGAATTGGAATCGATTGAAATTGGAATTTCACCAAAAAAATTATCCTATGCATCTAGTTCATCATGATCGGAATTACATATATAATTTTTGGCCTCATGAAGGAGAAAGTATTGCACTATCTTGGGGTATGCTTAATTCAATGTTATATTCATGCCCCAATCATGAGCTCTCAAGTGAAATTATTATTCAGAATTTTTATGCTCGGCTTTCTCGTGATGATCAATCCATGCTTGATACTTCTTGTACTGGTTCCTTTACGAAGAAGACTATTGAATTTAGGTGGGATCTTTTAGAAAGAATTAAACACAACTCTGAAGATTGGGAACTCGACGAAGGTAAAGAGTGAGGTATTAAGCTTAAGTATGGTTGTGTTAAATCTTTTATGAATACTGATGCCTTTCAAAAGTTTAGCACTAAATATGGACTTGACTCTGAGATAGTAGCCTCCTTTTGTGAATCATTTTCTACTCATGTTGATCTCCCTAAGGAGAAGTGGTTTAAATTGACCCACCTATTAAAGAAGAAATTAAAGAACCGGTAATAGCTAAAGATGAAACTATTATTTATAATGTTGATCCAGTTGTTCCTACTGCTTATATTGAAAAACCACCTTTCCCTGTTAGGATAAAGGAACATGCTAAAGTTTCAACTATGGTCAATAAACGTTATATAAGAGTGCCTAGACCTGCTGAACAAATCAAAGTAGAACCTAGTGTTGCTATGGTTAAAGATCTCCTGGTAGAAAATTTAGATGGGCGTGTTATTTACTTCTTTGATGAAGCTGCTAGAATTGCCAAGCCTGATGAAAAAGTTAAACATAGACCTGTTATTGGCATGCCTATTGTCTCAGTCAAAATAGGAGATCACTGTTATCATGGTTTATGTGACTTAGGTGCTAGCGTGAGTGATATTCTTTTACCTTATATCAAGAAATTATGAATGATATAGCACCCGCTGAAATAGAAGACATAGATGTTACTTTAAACTTACTAATAGAAACACCATCACATCACCTGGAGTGGTTAGAGATGTTGAAGTCTTGTGTGGGAAAATAAAATATCCTATTGATTTTCTTGTTCTGGGTTCCCCACAAGATGAGTTTTGTCCCATTGTCTTTGGTAGACCTTTCTTAAACATCGTTAATGCTAAAATAGATTGTGAGAAACAAATTGTCGGTGTTAGTTTTGGTGATGAGTCTTGTGAGTTTAATTTTTCTAAGTTTAGTAGAAAACATCATAAGAAAGAATTACCTAGTAAGGATGAAATAATTGGTCTTTCTTCTATTGCCGTGCGTCCTACTAATCCACTAGAACAATATTTGCTAGACCATGAAAATGATATGCATATGCATGAAACAAATGAGATAGATAAAATTTTCTTTGAACTACAACCTATGCTTAAACACAATTTGCCTATTGAAACTTTAGGAGGTCCTCCTCCACCTAAAGGTGATCCTGTGTTTGAATTAAAACAATTGGCAGACACTTTGAAATATGCTTATCTTGATGAGAAAAAGATATATCATGTTATTATTAGTACTAACCTTTTAGAACATGAAGAAGAAATATTATTGAAAATTCTGAAGAAGCACCGAGCCGCTATTGGATATACTCTTGATGGTCTTAAGGGCATTAGTCCCACTCTCTATCAGCACAAGATTAATATGGAGCCTGACGCTAAACTCGTTGTTGATCACCAATGACATTTAAATCCTAAAATGAAAGAAGTGGTAAGAACTGAAATACTGAAGCTTCTGGAAGTAGGTATAATTCATCCCATAGCCGATAGTAGATGGGTAAGTCATGTTCATTGTGTCCCTAAGAAGGGACGTATTATTGTTGTTCCTAATGATAAAAATGAACTTATTCCACAAGGAATTGTCACTAGATATAGAATGGTAATTGATTTTATAAAATTAAATAAAGCAACTAGAAAAGATCATTACCCTCTACCTTTTATTGATCAAATGCTAGAAAGACTTTCCAAGCAAACACCGTTTTGTTTCCTAGATGGATATTCTGGTTTCTCTCAATTACCCGTTTCACAACCTGATCAAGAGAAAACCACCTTTACTTGTCCTTTTGGAACTTATGCTTAAAGACGTACTCCCTCCGTCCGCAAATAAGTGTACATCTAGCTTTTGTTCTAAGTCAAAGTTTTAAAATTTTGACGAACTTTATAGAAAATAGTAGCAACATATATAACATAACATCAAATAGATATATTGTCAAAGTACATTTCAAAACGAATCTAGTGATACTAATTTGGTGCCATAAATGCTTTTACTTTTTCCTAGAAATATGGTCAAAGTTTTAAAACTTTGACTTAATACAAAAGCTAGATGCACACTTATTCGCGGACGGAGGGAGTATGCCTTTTGGTTTATGTAATGCACCTGCTACCTTTCAAAGATGTATGACTGCTATATTCTTTGATTTTTGTGAAAAGATTGTTGAGGTTTTCATGGATGATTTTTCCGTTTACGAAACTTCTTTTGATGATTTCTTAAGCAACCTTGATCGAGTTTTGCAGAGATGCGAGCAAACTAATCTTGTCTTGAATTGGGAGAAGTGCCACTTTATGGTTAATGAAGGTATTGTCTTGGGGCATAAAATTTTTGAACAAGGTATTGAGGTGGATAAAGCTGAAGTTGATGCCATTGAGAAAATGCAGTGTCCTAAAGATATCAAAGGTATTTGTAGTTTCCTCGGTCATGCTGGTTTCTATAGGAGATTTATTAAAGACTTCTCTAAAATTTCTAGGCCCCTTACAAATATTTTACAAAAGGATGTTCCATTTGTTTTTGATGATGATTGTGTAGAAACCTTTGAAACACTTAAGGAAGTCTTAGTTTCTGCAACTATTGTTCGACCACCTGATTGGAACTTTCCTTTCAAAATTATGTGTGATGCTAGTGATTATGTTGTTGATGCTGTTTTAGGACAAAGAGTTGATAAAAAATTAAATGCCATTCATTATGCTAGTAAAACTCTTGACAGTGCCCAAAGAAACTATGCTACTACTGAAAAATAATTTTTAGCAGTTGTGCTTGCTTGTGACAAATTTAGATCTTAGATTGTTGATTCCAAAGTAATTGTTCACACCGATCATGCTGCTATTAAATATCTCATGAAAAAGAAAGATGATAAACCTAGACTCATCAGGTGGGTTCTTTTGTTACAAGAATTTGACTTACATATCACCGATAGAAAAGGAGCTGAGAGCCTCGTAGTTGATAACTTGTCTAGGTTAGATAATATTCTTGATGACCCACAACCCATTAATGATAGTTTTCCTGATGAACAATTGGCTGCAATAAATGTTTCTTATAACACTCGTTGGTATGCTGACTATGCTAATTATATTGTTGCTAAATACATACCACCTAGTTTCGCAGACCAACAAAAGAAAAAAATTCTTCTATGATTTAAGACATTACTTTTGGGATGACCCACAACTTTATAAAGAAGCAGTAGATGGTATTATTAGACGTTGTGTACCTCAGCATGAACAGGGACAAATCCTACGGAAATGTCACTCCGAAGCTTATGGAGGGCATCATGCGGGAGACATGACTGCTCAAAGGTATTGCAATTTGGTTTTTATTGGCCTACTCTCTTCAAGGATGCCCATAAGTTTGTTTTATCTTGTGATGAATGTCAAAGAATCGGTATCTAATATTGGTAAGCGCCAAGAAATGCCTATGGATTATTCACTTGTTGTTGAACCATTTGATGTTTGAGGTTTTGATTACATGGGACCTTCTCCTTCCTCTAATGGGTATACACATATTTTGGTTGTTGTTGATTATGTTACTAAGTGGGTGGAAGCTATTCCAACTAGTAGTGCTGATCACAACACTTCTATTAAAATGCTTAAGGAAGTTATTTTCCCAAGGTTTGGAGTCCCTAGATATTTAATGACTGATGGTGGTTCACACTTTATTCATGGTGCTTTTCGTAAAATGCTTGCTAAGTATGATGTTAACCATAGAATTGCATCACCCTGTCATCCTCAGTCTAGTGATCAAGTTGAACTTAGCAATAGAGAAATAAAATTAATTTTACAAAAAACAGTCAATAGGTCCCGAAAGAATTGGTCTAAGAAATTAGATGATGCACTTTGGGCTTTTAGAACAGCATATAAAAATTCTATGGGTATGTCTCCTTACAAAATGGTTTATGGAAAAGCTTGTCATTTGCCTCTTTATTTAGAAAAAAAGCATTTTGGGCAATTAAAGAACTCAACTATGACTTCAAACTTCCCGGTGAAAAGAGGTTATTTGATATCAGCTCACTAGATGAAGGGAGAAACCAAGCATATGAAAATGCCAAGTTATTTAAAGAAAAAGTCAAAAGATGGCATGATAAAAGAATCCAAAAGCGTGAGTTCTGTCGGATTTCGGGTTCTGGCAAAACCCTTGAGGTTCGAACACTGGGGTGGGCACGAAGATCTCTCCTCCCTCTAGCTCACGCCCTCACCGCAATCTCAAGGCTTAGCACGTCGAACTCGCAGAACAAAGGAACACAAGATTTATACTAGTTCGGGCCACCGATGTGGTGTAATACCCTACTCCAGTGTGGTGTGGTGGATTGCCTCTTGGGCTGGGGATGAACAGTTACAAGGGAAGAACAGCCTCCTGAGGAGAGGTGCTCTCGTGCTTGGTGAGTTGATGGGGTCGAGGATCCTTCTCTTTCTAAGGTGGTGGCTAGCCCTATTTATAGAGGATCGGGTCCTCTTCCCAAATATTAGGCGGGAAGGGATCCCACAACGGCCAGTTTGAAGGGGGACAGCTAGTACAGGCTATCCTGACAAAAGATGGTCTTCGCATGCCAAAGGCTCTCGTGATGACACCGTCTTGGGCTCCACGGTGACCTCTGTCCTGTCGTCCTACTGGTCTTGGTCTCATTGCACCGATATGGAAACCTTTGCTTGATGCCTCGGGACTCCGCGACTGCGCTTGCTTCTTTAGCACCAAAGAGGAAGCGAGGACACTGTGCACGCTGGCGCCCGCCTGGCCTTGGTCATCATGGCTTGCGTCACAGGAACCTCGCGAGGTGACCCTTGCCTTGATCTCTCCACCCCTCGCGAGCCAGTCTGGTGAGGCCGCCCCCGAGGAGGTCTTGCATCGTCTGCCTCGCAAGGGTCTTGAGTGTTTGCTGGTGAAGATGGGTCGTACAGGGCCACTGGTGGAGTCACTCCGTGGGCCGCAGGCAGGCAAGTCTGTGGACCCCCGTTCCCAGGACGCCGACAAGTTCAAAGTTGGAAAATATGTTCTTTTGTACAACTCTCATTTCAGATTCTTTGTAGGAAAACTCCTCTCCAAATGGGACGGGCCCCATGTTATCAAGGAGATTTATCGGTCTGGAGCCATCAAAATAAGTAATGCCGAAGGTACAAACCCGAAGATTGTCAATGGGCAAAGAATACAACATTATATCTTAGGTACACCCATTATTGTTGAAAGCAATATTATCCAAACTATGACACCGGAAGAACACATAAAAGAAACCTTCTGAAACACTCCATAATCATGAAAAAAAGAAGGTGTGTGATACGGTAAGTAAACGGACTCCAAAAAATCCGCAAAAATATTTTCTGGCAGTTTTGGAATACATTAAAAATTAGGAAAATAAGAAACAACCAAGAAGACACCATTGGTGGGCACAAGACACCAGGGCGTGCCTGGTGGTTGTGCCCACCTTGGCTACCATCCGGACTCCGTTTTTCTTTCGTTTGCCTGTTTCCCAAGATAAAAAATCTTTATATACCCCCCGAGCCTATTGACCAATCGCGGAGAAATCTTCTGTTTTCTTTTCTTGCTGTTTTCTGACAGATCTAATTCATCATGGCCGCTTGGAGCTCATCCAAGTACAAGTCGTTTGAGAACCTCATCAACCCATATTTGCAGGAGGTGATCCAGCACCCTCAAGCTATCGAGATGCGTGAGCGGGTGCTCCACATCTGCGACATCTAGGGTTCCAAAGGGACGGGAACCATGGAGGCCAGGCTTGAAGCTATGGAGTAGGAGATCTTCAGATGCACACTACTAGAATCAGCTTCTTTGCCGTCCGCCATGGCGGACGGCAAAGGCATGGATCACAGACGGCAAACGTCTTTGCCGTCCGCCAGCAGACGGCAACTGTCCGTCTGAACACGTGCCAGCAAAGGCCTTCTTTGTCGTCCTCTTCCTGGAAATGGATGGGAAAGGATTTTGCCGTCCGCCATCCGAGGCCAGCAGACGGCAACGACAACGGACGGCAGTGCGGTGGCGTGAGTGCCGTTAGGGGATAACGGCGCTCTTTGCCGTCAGCCAGCGGACGGCAAAGAGTCAAAGCTCTTTGTCGTCCGCTGACAGACGACAAAGAGCTCAGATAGGCAATACTGGGAAGCTGCCACGTGGCCAGTTATTTCGTCTGCCAGCGGACGGCAAAGTGATTTGAATATTTACCGTCTGCCAGCAGACGGCAAAGTGACTAAATAGGCAGCCAGTGTTTCCCAGGTTTTACAGGTAGCTGCCACGTGTCCTCTTTGCCGTCCGCTGGCAGACGGCAAAGAGCTTCGCCGTCTGCTAGCAGACGGCAAAGAGGCTACATACCCCCTGTTTTTATTTGTATCCATTTAATTTCACAAGAATTCACACACAGATATACATACATACATACATACATACATACATATATATTCACATGCACAGCAGACATATGATGTATCCAACACATAGCTCCATCCATGACAACATACATACATAATAACAAACAGAGTTCCATCCATACATATTACAGTAACATCACAATGTTCATCCAACACATTGTTCCATGCATGCATGCATATAACAAAGTTCCACATTTTTTATCGATACGAACGAAAAAAAGAAAAGGGAAACAAGCACCCCATCCATGCAAGCTTCCATATAGTGAATTAAATCTACAAAATGGGAAACAAGAAAGTTAGAAGAAGAAGACTAGAATCACAAGAAGAAGAATAAAATGAAGAAGAAGAATTAAGCATACTTAGGTAAAATGGAGCTAACCTAGCTAATTGTGCCATTTTTGAGTGAACTAAGCATATTATGCCATTTTTGATATAACTTAGAGCTAACTTCATTTTGGAGAAGAAGAAGAAAACTAGAAGAAGAAGAAAACTAAAAGAAGAAGAAGAAGAAAGCTAGAAGAAGAAGAAGACTAGAAGAAGAACTTCTTCTTCTTTTCTTCTTCTTCTTCTTCTTCTTCTTCTTCTTTTTCTTCTTCTTCTTTTCTTCCTATTCCTTCTTTTCTTCCTCTTTCTGGATTTTCTTCATCTTATTATGTCATTTGTGGACTAAATAGGCTAAATTATGTCATAAATGGACTAAATAGGCTAAATAAGAAGAAAAATGCCATTTTTGAGCTTACCTAGCTAATTATGCCATTTTCGACCTAACTAAGCATATTATGAGATATAACTTAGAGCTTACTTCATTTTGAAGAAGAAGAAGAAGAAAACTAGAGGAAGAAGAAGAAGAAGACTAGAAGAAGACGAAGACGAAGAAGATCTTCTTCTTCTTCTTTTCTTCTTCTTCTTCTTCTTCTTCTTCTTCTTCTTCTTTTCTTCCTATTCCTTGATTTTCTTCATCTTATTATGTCATTTGTGGACTAAATAGGCTAAATTATGTCATAAATGAATTAAATAGGCTAAATAAGAAGAAAAATCCATTTTTGAGCTTACCTAGCTAATTATGCCATTTTAACCTAACTAAGCATAACTTAGAGCTAACTTAATTTTGGAGAAGAAGAAGAAGAAGAAGAAGAAGAAGAAGAGAAGAAGAAGAAGAAGAAGAAGAACTAATCTTGAAGAAGAAGGAGGAGGAGGAGGAGGAGAAGAAGAAGAAGAAGAAGAAGAAGAAGAAGGAGAAGAAGAAGAAGATTAGTTACTAGTCTTCTTCTTCTTCTTCTTTTCTTCCTATTCCTTCTTTCCTTCCTCTTCCTTGATTTTCTTCATCTTATTATGTCATTTGTGGACTAAATAGGCTAAATTATGTCATAAATGGACTAAACACGCTAAATAAGAAGAAAAATACCGTTATGACGGAGGTGTAGGAATGGTCGGGGCTGCGCCAGTGCCAGACGGAGGTGAAGGACCGGTCGGGGTTCCGGCATTGGCAGAAGGAGTGGTCGATGCTTGTCGGGAGCCATGATGCACAAAAGATCATTTCCAATAATTTATCGTTAGCAAGTTCGCAAAGTGAAATGTGAATAGTAGTAAGCAACGACCATTCAAATCAAACTCACCGTGTTCGCCGAAGCAATCTGGGGCATCGGCGGAGGGGCCTGACCGTTTTTCTCGCACATGGTCTGCACATTTGGTTCTCACGAGTCAGTCATATTAGATAGTAATGCGAACATTACATGCATGATTGGGCTAATATGCACGAGAAACGTACCACGATGAGCTCGTATAGGGCCCGGTTAGTGATATCATTCCGGTTCCTCTCCTCCTCCAACAGCTTAGCCGTCTTCTCCTCCATCTCCTTTTTTGCCTCCTCCACAAGCTCCTTCGTCTTCAATCTCTCTTTCTCAACAATAGCCTGCAACACACCACTCCTCGTTAGCATTGTAATCATCGACGGACGCACACACAATGTAATGGAGGAAAGGTGAGAGGGTCCGTATAACTTACCGCCATGGCGATCTCCGCGGGCCGTGCATGGGGCGTTATCTCAGGATCAGAGCTACTCAGGCGCTTCTTGATCTACGGGAGAGTCTTAGGACAACGTATCAGTCCATCACCAATGGCTTGAGAGCCATGGGACCTCCCGCCACCAGCTATCATCACCAACTCTGTATCAAAAGGATCCTGGCTCGGGTTAAAGTCCTCCCCTTTCCTCGCCTTCCCCTCGTCTCTGTACCTCACAAGCTTGTGGTGGGAGGTCTTCTTGGTGAAGCTCTCTGGATCATCTAGGTCAGACTCCATGAATGGCTTGGCCTTCTTGTACGGGGCCATATGGGCCATGCCATAGAGGTCGAACAGACCTGGCACAGGCATCTAATGGTGGTGCGCCTGAGAGAGAGGAACAAAATATTAGTTAAGGGCTCAAGCTAGCATGAAGAATGATATGTCTATGTAAATAGGTCATTTTGGAGCTAACTAGCTAAGATTAGTATAGGTCGTTATTGAGCTATCGAAGGTAGTTATGCCATTTTTTAACTGACTAAAGCATATTAAGTCATTTTGTAGAGCTATCTAAGGTTATTATGTCATTTTAGAGCTAAATATGTCATAAATGAACTATCTAGCATGAAGAATGAATTGCATGAATCATGTAGCAAACCACATACCCAGTTATCTCCGTACTCAAACAGGTTGGAGCTCCCTTGATGGTGTGGTACACCTTCCATTTGGTCGCGCTTATCCTTGGCCCTTTGGTGTTCGACTTTCCATTGGGAAGAGCACCACGCATCCACCAACGCCTCCCAACAGTCCATCTTATCCACACACACCATCTCGGGGGCACCTAAGTGAGTCAAGAGAAATTTTAGCGCTACGCCTACGAATCAAATCAAGAAAACTAAGTTCAAGGCCTTAAGAATAGGTAATTACCTGCATGTACTTCTCCTTACTCAGAAACTTGCCACAACACTTCTGCTTGCCCCTCTTAATACCCTTCGAGGCGTAGTAGTCTCAAACAGCCTGCACCCGAGCCTCGTGCCTTAAGTTCTGAAGTAGGCGCTTGCACTCATTTTTGACAACCATACACGCGGCCTCCTGCTCTCCCTCTGAAACCCTGTAGAAGGTCTGCAATTAAACAAGACAACACTGATTAGTACAATCACTAGGTAGTGTTGATTTTTAATTCCGTAAAGGAGAAATTACTCAAAACCGACGAAACACAATGTCAACCACCATCTCGCACAAGACACCGTCGACCCTCTCCTCCGGCGGGGCCGGGGCAACCGAGTACAGCTCCCAGGTCAGTGCTAGCTGTGGAACCCGACCCTCACCGGGCAACGTGAACCACCCAGGGAAGTGCTACCGGCAAAGCACACCAAGGACCTGGTTGGGCCTATGGGAACCACGGGGGTGTACCCAGCCCCTACAGTATGACAAGGCCAACACATTAGATATTAATTTGAAGGAACATGAAGGCAAAAGGTTAAAAAATAGTGAATGCACTTACTTCAACCCTTTACACGCAATCAACCACCTCTGGTCGGGGGTCGTCGGCACGGGCAGGAGCTTTGTAGCGCCACACTTGTAGACCTTCATGCCCTTTTCAACCAACTCGTCGTCGCTGTAGCTATCATCTGAAAAAGGTGTCCTTGCTACCATCCTCCGAGCCACTAGCCTCCGGATTCTCGTGGGCCGAAGACCCCATGACCGGAGTCTTCTGGGACAAAGACCCCGTGACCGAAGTCTTCTGAGACAAAGACCCTGGGACCGGACTCACGTGGGGCGAAGGATCGGCGACCCAAGTCTGGTCGGGGGAAGGATCAGCGACCGGAGGCTCATGGACCGGAGTCCGAGACGGGTCCACGTCAGACGGAGCACTCATGTGGTCGGGTGAATCAGCTGAGGGTGGCGGCGAGGAAGGCGTAACAGCCTTCCTGCCTCTCCCGCTGCCACGTCCACCTCTAGCAGGCTTCTTTGTCCTCCCCGACCTCTCCCAGCCGAAGAAGAAGCGCCAGCCGCAGTTGTCTTCATACTTTCTAGCAGCGCTCTCCGGAGGGGCTGGGCTGGAATAATGGAACCACCCCTCCCAGTAGCGCTCGCAGGAGGATCAGGGCGCTCTGGACACTTGCCCACCATCCTGTCAACACCTGCAATGACAAAAAGTAAACGAAATTAGTACAACATAAAAAAATTAGATACTTGATGAACATAATAATATGTATATAATTTAAGTGTATCATAATCATGACCATAATAAAAATACACCTGATCGATACAAATATATATGGGGTCGGGGTGTGGTGTCAGGGTGTCGGGGTCGAGGTGTCAGGGTCGGGGTCGGGGCGTGGTGTCAGGGTGACGGGGGTCGGGGGTGAGGGTGGGTGTGGTGTCAGGGTGTCGGTGGTCGGGGTGTCAGGTGTCGGGGTGTCGGTGATCGGGTCGGGATCGGGGTGTGGTTTCAGGGTGTCGGGGTGTCGGGGGCGGGGTGTCGGGGTCGGGGTGTCAGGCTGTCGGGCTCAGGGTCGGGGTCGACCGCGGTCGGGGTGTGGTTTCAGGGTGTCGGGGTCGGGGTGTCAGAGTGTCGGGCTCGGGGTCGGGGTCGACCGCGGTCGGGGTGTGGTGGTCAGGGTCGGGGTCGGGGTGTGGTGTCAGGGTGTCGGGTGTCGGGGGTCGGGGGTCGGGGTCGGGGTGTCGTGCGGAGGTGTCGGGGTGTCGATCAGGTGTCGGGGGCTTGGGGTCTCTTTTTTTCTTTTCTTCTTTTCTTCTTCTTCTTCTTCTTCTTCTTCTACTTCTCCTTTTTCCTCCTCTTCTTCTTTTCTTCTAAACTAAAACTAAAACTAATCTAAAATAAACTAAAGTAAAATAAACTAAAACTAAAACTAATATAAACTAAACTAAAATTAAAACTAATCTAAAATAAACTAAACTAAAGCTAAAACTAAACTATAACTATAACTAAAACAGAAACTAAACTAAAAGAAACAAAAATAAACTAATTGAACAAAAAAGGGGGAGGAGCTCACCTGGTGGAGGGGGAGGCCGGACAGCTGTGGCGGCCGCTGGAGGAGGCGGCGACCCAGTGGAGGGGGAGGCCGGACGGCCGTGGCGGGACAGGGCGGGGACGGCGACGCGGCGGGGACGGTGATACGTCCATTTTGTATCATGCTTTTATATTGATATTTATTGCATTATGGACTGTTATTTCACTTTATGTGACAATACTTATGGCTATTCTCTCTTATTTTACAAGGTTTACATAAGGAGGGAGAATGCCGGCAGCTGGAATTCTGGGCTGGAAAAGGAGCAAATATTAGAGACCGATTCTGTGCAACTCCAAAAGTCCTGAAACTCCACGGAACATCCTAAAATAAATAAAGAAAAATCCTCGCCAAAGATGAAGGCCAGGGGGCCCACACCCTTCTCACGAGGGTAGGGAGCGCACCCTCCCTAGGGCGTGCCCCCTACCTCGTGGGCCCCCTGGTGGCTCTCCGATGTCCATATTATCCTATATGAAGTCTTTCGATGAGAAAAAAGAAGAAGGAACTTTTCGGGACTAGACTCCGCTGCCACGAGGCGGAACCAATCTAGAGCTCCGGCAGAGCTGTTCTGCCGGGGATACTTCCCTCCGGGAGGGGGAAATCATCACTATCGTCGTCACCAACGCTCCTCTCATCGGGAGAGGGCAATCTCCATCAACATCTTCACTAGCACCATCTCATCTCCAAACCCTAGTTCATCTCTTGTATCCAATTCTTGTCTCAAAGTCCGGGATTGGTGCTAGTAGGTTGCTAGTAGTGTTGATTACTCCTTGTAGTTGATGCTAATTGGTTTATTTGGTGGAAGATCATATGTTCAGATCCTATATGCATATTATTACCCCTCTAATTATGAATATGAATATGCTTTGTGAGTAATTACGTTTGTTCCTGAGGACAAGGGAGAAGTCTTGCTATTAGTAGTCATGTGAATTTGGTATTCGTTTGATATTTTGATAAGATGTATGTTGTCTAGCCTCCAGTGGTGTTATGTGAACATTGACTACATAACACTTCACCATTATTTGGGCCTAGAGGAAGGCA
Source organism: Triticum urartu (assembly GCF_003073215.2). Lineage (NCBI taxonomy): Eukaryota > Viridiplantae > Streptophyta > Magnoliopsida > Poales > Poaceae > Triticum > Triticum urartu. The sequence continues at coordinate 239,482,740 of NC_053025.1, forward strand.
TTGGGAAGTAATAAGTAGATGATGGGTTGCTAGAGTGACAGAAGCTTAAACCCTAGTTTATGCGTTGCTTCGTAAGGGGCTGATTTGGATCCATATGTTTCATGCTATGGTTAGGTTTACCTTAATACTTTTTTTGTAGTTGCGGATGCTTGCAATAGAGGTTAATCATAAGTGGGATGCTTGTTCAAGTAAGAACAGCACCCAAGCACCGGTCCACCCACATATCAAATTAGCAAAGTATCGAACGCGAATCATATGAACGTGATGAAAACTAGCTTGACGATATTCCCATGTGTCCTCGGGAGCGCTTTTCCTATTATAAGAGTTTGTTCCGGCTTGTCCTTTGCTACAAAAAGGATTGGGCCACCTTGCTGCACTTTATTTACTTTTGTTACTTGTTGCTCGTTACAATCTATCTTATCACAAAACTATCTGTTACCACTTATTTCAGTACTTGCAGAGAATACCTTGCTGAAAACCGCTTATCATTTCCTTCTGCTCCTCGTTGGGTTCGACACTCTTACTTATCGAAAGGACTACGATAGATCCCCTATACTTGTGGGTCATCAAGATTCTTTTCTGGCGCCGTTGCCGGGGAGTGTAGCGCCTTTTGTAGGTGGAATTTGGTAAGGAAAAATTTACATAGTGTGCTGAAATTTACTGTCACTTGTTACTATGGAAAGTAATTCTCTGAGGGGCTTGTTCGGGGTATCTTCACCCCGTCCAGTATAGCAAAGAGTTGCTCCTCAACCTACTGAACCTATTGAAAATGAAACTCCTTTTGAATTTCCTTCGGGTATGATGGAAAAACTGCTAGCTAACCCTTTTATAAGAGATGGAACAAAGCATCCTGATGAGCACTTAATATATGTGGATGAAGTTTGTGGATTATTTAAGCTTGCAGGTATACCCGATGATGTTGCTAAGAAGAAGGTCTTCCCTTTATCTTTGAAGGGAGACGCATTGATATGGTATAGGCTATGTGATGATATGAGATCATGGGACTATAAAAGATTGAAGTTGGAATTTCATCAAAAGTATTGCCCTATGCATCTTGTTCATCGTGATCGCAATTATATATATAATTTCTGGCCTCGCGAAGGAGAAAGCATCGCTCAAGCTTGGGGGAGGCTTAAATCAATGTTATATTCATGCCCCAATCATGAGCTCCCGAGAGAAATAATTATGCAAAGTTTTTATGCTCGGCTTTCTGAAAACAATCGCACCATGCTCGATACTTCTTGTGCTGGCTCTTTTATGATGAAGACTATTGAATTCAGATGGAATTTATTGGATAAAATTAAACGCAACTCTGAAGATTGGGACCTCGACAAAGGTAAGGAGTCAGGTATGACACCTAAGTTTGATTGTGTTAAATCTTTTATGGATACCGATATTTTCCATAAGTTTAGCACTAAATATGGACTTGACTCTGAGATAGTAGCTTCTTTCTGTGAATCTTTTGCTACTTATGTTGATCTCCCTAAGGAGAAGTGGTTTAAATATCATCCTCCCATAGAAGTAAAAGTAGCTCCACCTATTAAAGTTGAAGAAAAGATTGTCACTTATAATGATCCTATTGTTCCTACTTCTTATGGTGAGAAACCACCTTTCCCTGTTAGAATAAAGGATCATGTTAAAGCTTCAACTATTGTTTGTGAAAGCAATATTAGAACTTATACACCTCCTGAGCAAGTTAAAGTAGAACCTAATATTGCTATTGTTAAAGATCTCTTGTCTGATAATATTGATGGGCATGTTATTCAGTTCGAAGGTGAAACTACTAGAATTGCTAAACCTTGTGATAAAGATAAACATAGACCTGTGGTAGGCGTGCCTGTTATTTCTGTTAAAATAGGAGATCATTGTTATCATGGCTTATGTGATATGGGTGCTAGTGCTAGTGCAATACCTATTGACTTATACAAAGAAATTAAGAATGAAATTGCACCTGCTGAGTTAGAAGGTATTGATGTCACAATTAAACTTGCCAATAGAGATACTATTTCACCAATTGGAATTGTTAGAGATGTTGAAGTCTTGTGTGGGAAAACTAAATATCCTGCTGATTTTCTTGTTCTTACTTCTCCGCAAGATAGCTTTTGTCCCATTATATTTGGTAGACCCTTCTTGAATACTGTCAATGCTACCATAGATTGCACAAAGAATGTTGTTACTATTGGCTTGGATGATATGGTTCATGAGTTTAATTTCTCTAAATTTAGTAAACAACATCGTGAGGAAGAATTACCTAGAAAGGATGAAATTATTGGTCTTGCTTCTATTGCCGTACCTCGTAGTGATCCTTTAGAACACTATTTGCTAGACCATGAAAATGATATGTTCATGAATGAAAGAAGGGAAATAGATGAAATACTCTTTAAATAGGAACCTATTCTGCAACACAATTTGCCTGTTGAAATTTTAGGGGATCCTCCTCCACCCAAGGGTGATCCCGTGTTCGAGCTTAAACCTTTGCCTGATAATCTTAAATAGGCTTATCTTGATGAAAAGAAGATATATCCTTTTATTACTAGTGCTAACCTTTCAGAGCATGAAGAAGAAAGATTATTGAAAAGTCTGAAGAAGCATCGAGCTGCTATTGGATATACTCTTGATGATCTTAAGGGCATTAGTCCCGCTCTATGTCAACATAAAATAAATTTGGAAGCAGATGCCAAACTAGTTCGTGATCCTCAACGACGTCTGAATCCTAAAATGAAAGAAGTGGTAAGAAAAGAAATACTCAAGCTTCTGGAGGCAGGTATAATTTATCCCGTTGCTGATAGTGAGTGGGTAAGTCCTGTCCATTGTGTCCCTAAGATGGGAGGTATTAGAGCATCTCCAATAGGCGCCGGTCGCGCTGCACGCAAAAAACAGATATGCCGCGCGCGCATCGGCTGGTTTGGCGCGGCGCGCAGCGCTGGCTCCAGTGGCCGCGCTAAAATACAGCGCGCGCGACTCGCCGGTGCATTGCATATGGCATTTTTAAACACAAAATGATGAACATTTTCAACACAATAAAAATTTCACACAAACAAGTTGATGAAGTTCATGCCCACAAGTTTAAAATCATGCCCACAAGTTCATCCAACCAAGTTCAAAAATGCAAATCAAGTTCAATACACAAAGGAAAGACACATCATTCCTCGTCCTCGTCCTCGTCTTCGTCCTCGTCCTCATCTTCGGAAGACGATTCTTCTACCTCCGAAGATGAATCTTCCTCCCTCTCCTCATCGCGCACCGCATCACGTGAAGCTCTGACGGTGTTGGCAAGATCTTCAACGGCATCTTCATGGGAATGTGTGCGAGGAGGCTCATCGAAAGACATTCCGCCATGGCGGCCGGAGGTGCACCCATGCCTCCCATGAGAGAAGCAAAACTCATGCCTCCCATCATGGCCATAGCGTCGGGGGGTGCTCCAAAGCCAGCCATGCCTCCCACTGCACCTAAACCGCCCACGGTACCTCCGAAACCACCCATGGCGCCGAGGCCACCGCCACCCATGGCGCCGATGCCACCGCCACCCATTGCGCCGAGGCCACCGCAACCCATTGCACGAACCATGGCTCTTTTTTGGATCAAGACTTCTTGTTGGGCAAGATTGACATACTCCTTTTGCGCCGCATTGAGGTTAGTTGTGTCCAAGAAGAACAAGTGCTTCTCCCATTCCAACAATCTAGTTCGCTCCGCATTTCTCACCTTCCTCTCCTCCAAAGCCACCTTCCTCTCCTCGGCCGCCACCCTCCTCTCCTCGGCCGCCAACCTTCTCTCCTCGGCCGCGGCATCTTAGGTCCTTGCCAGTTTCCTCACCTCGTCGGCTTCTTTTCTTGCCTTCACAATAGCTTACGTAGCATTTTTGAGCTCATCATCTCCATTCCTCTTCTTCTTTTCGGTTTTGTCTTTCTTGCACCCATCCGGCCGCTTTGGCTTCGAGTATGAAACCGAGTTGGGTGTGGGGCTTCTCTTGCCATCATCACTTGATGCATCATCCTCCTCCTCATCATCATCCAACTTAATTGTTCGCTTCCGTTTGTCGCTCAAATGCAAATCATCCAAATCTTCACGCTTCTTCCATTTCTCATCATCCTTCAACACATCATAGCAATGAGGCAAAGTAAATACCCTTCCTTTCTTGATCTTCCCCTTCTTGGTTTTCCTCTCCTCTTCTTTGAACAAGTTTTGCGCAATGTTGTACTACATGAAAACAAAGCAAGTTAGCACCAACAACAAGCAAAACAAAGCAAGATTAGCACCAACATGTAAGATGAAATGGCACTTACTCTATCATCCTCATTTGTGCCACTTGGGTTCAACTTGTCAACCGCCTTTTGACAGGCCGCCCACCTTTGACAATCCGAGTTGATTGTCGACCATCGGGACCTAAGTGATCGGTTGGAGCGGTCAATTCCACTCATGTTGCGAGCATCAAAGTGTTCCTTCATCCGGTTCCAATAAGCATCTCTACTTTGATCACCTCCAACGGATGGATCCCTCGACACTTGCAACCACGTATTGCATAGTAAGATGTCATCGGAGTTGGTATAATTGCCCGCTCTTCCTTTCGGTGCGTCGACAATGCCCTCACCCTCCTCGTCCACCTCGAACTCATGGTCTTCAAAATGCATGTCATTGGTTTGAGACCAATGCGAATTGTTGGAGCCAACACCCATCGTTGACATGTATGCATCATCATTGAGACTACAAATTTTTTTGCACAATGCAAATAAGCTATCTAGATGTGACGAATGCATTCAGAAAATAACAAAAAAAAGAAAAGTTAGAATTTTTTACCTTGGAGGCATTTCGTCGAACATGTTGTGCGCGCCGGCCGCCGGCTCAACAAGTGAGCTTGCCGGCGCTTCGGTAGCCGCCACGCCCGTCGCATGCCCCGCAAGCTTCTTCCTCTTCGCCTTGGAGGTGCCGGAGCCGTCCGCCACCTTGTTTTTCTTCGCCGATGTCTTGTCCTTCTTTGGCCGTGCCGCATTGGGGAGCTTTGAGGAGGAGGGGGCGGCGGCATGGGCCGGCGCCGGCGCGACGCCACCCGCCGCCGAGGTCATCCGCGGCGGCATGAAGAGGCCGCGTGCGAGGCCGCTCGTCCGAGGAGCTCTAGCGGAGGCGAGGCCAACGCCACTCGGGCTAGGGTTTGTGGCGGCGTGTAATGCCCTCGATGCGGCTATATCTCCCACGTGCCGAAGCATGACTTAGAGGCATAACCGCATTGAAAGCAATGTCGCAAGTGAGGTAATCTTCACACAACCCATGTAATACATAAGGGAAAGAGTAACATAGTTGGCTTACAATCGCCACTTCACACAATACATGAATAAAGCATTACATTCATCCAAATACAATCAAGGTCCGACTATGGAACCAAAATAAAAGAAGACTACCCCAAATGCTACATAGATCCCCGATCGTCCCGACTGGGCTCCACTACTGCTCAACTAGGACAAAACAACACAAAGGATAAGATCTTCATCGAGCTCCTCCTGAGCTTGGTTGCGTCACCTTCTCAGTAACATCGGCACCTGCAAACTGGTTTTGGAAGTATCTGTGAGTCACGGGGACTCAGCAATCTCACACCCTCGCGATCAAGACTATTTAAGCTTATAGGTAAGGTAAAAGGTATGAGGTGGAGCTACAGCAAGCGACTAGCATATATGGTGGCTAACATACGCAAATGAGAGCGAGAAGAGAAGGCAAAGAACGGTCGAACAACTATGATCAAGAAGTGATCCTAGAACAACCTACGTCAAGCATAACTCCAACACCGTGTTCACTTCCCGGACCCCGCCGAGAAGAGACCATCACGGTAACACACGCGGTTGATGTATTTTAATTAAGGTCAAGTTCAGGTTTTCTACAACCGGACATTAACAAATTCCCATCTGCCCATAACTGCGGGCACGACTTTCGAAAGTTCAAATCCTTGCAGGGGTGTTCCAACTTAGCCCATCACAAGCTCTCACGGTCAACAAAGGATATTCCTTCTAGCGGGAAGACCCGATCAGACTCGGAATCCCGGTTACAAGACATCCTCGACAATGGTAAAACAAGTCCAGCAAAGCCGCCCGATGTGCCGACATCCTGATGGGAGCTGCACATATCTCGTTCTTAGGGCAACACCAGATAGGTCAAGCTACAAGTAAAACCAGCCCTCAAGTTTCCCCGAGGTGGCCCCGCAGGCTGCACATTTTGGACCAACACTTAGACAAGCACTGGCCCGTGGGGGTTAAAATAAAGATGACCCTTGGGCTGGCCTAACCCAAGGGAAAAAGAGGCTAGGTGGTGAATGGTAAAACCAAGGTTGGGCCTTGCTGGGGGAGTTTTATTCAAAGCGAACTGTCAAGGGGTTCCCATTATAACCCAACCGCATAAGGAACGCAAAATTCGGGAACATAACACCGATATGACGGAAACTAGGGCGGCAAGAGTGGAACAAAACACCAGGCATAAGGCCGAGCCTTCCACCCTTTACCAAGTATATAGATGCATTAATTAGATAAGAGATATTGTGATATCCCAACAAGTAAACATGTTCCAACAAGGAACAACATCTCCATGTTCCAACAAGGAACAAACTTCAATCTTCACCTGCAACTAACAACGCTATAAGAGGGGCTGAGCAAAGCGGCAACATGGCCAAACAACGGTTTGCTAGGACAAGGTGGGTTAGAGGCTTGGTTCAACAATATGGGAGGCATGGTAAGCAAGTGGTAGGTATCATAACATAGGCATAGCAAAAGAGCGAGCATCTAGCAAGCAAAGATAGAAGTGATTTCGAGGGTATGGTCATCTTGCCTGAGATCCCGCAAGGAAGAAGAACGAGTCCATGAAGAAGACAAACGGACGTAGTCGAACGGTTCCTCACAAACGCGACGTTATCGGAACCAACCCGAAGAAGCAACACCGGAAAGGAGCAAACAATCATGGTAAACAACCACCACATAAGCATGGCACGGTGCGCAAACAAGTATGATGCATGTCCGGTTTAATGAGGCATGGCATGGCAAAGTGCACAAACAAAACTACAGATTAAGTGGAGCTCAATATGCAACTCCGTTGCATATTGATGAAACACCACATTCAAGTTATTTAGTTCGATCTCGTTTATGTACTCAACAATATTAAATGTTGTTAAGCATGTTAAGAGGTGAAACATAACAAAACTATACCATCTAAACAATTTAAATGGGGCCGGATATAACAAACAACTCATCTGGTAAATCCCCATATGCATTAGTAATTTAATGTAAACAACAATTTTAAACATTCTTGATGTTGTTATCATGATGCGGATGACATTGCAAGTTTGTATGCAAAATTTATGAAAAAATTGACATGATAAGATATGAGGCATTTGTCATCGTGGCGGAAAGAAAGGGGTGCCACGACAACGATACCGAAAATGGTGCCACGGCAACGTCCCGGTTCCGGTAACTCGATTGAGATACCGATGCAAAGGAGAAGTGTGCAAATGCGTGCAAAAGATGGTGGGGCACTCCCGGATACCGGGTGTCCCATGAGTCCACGACAGTGACAAGGAAAAAGAGGGGCAACATGCACCGAAAATTCGAGCACGGAGCAAGCACGAGCAACTCATACATCACACATGCATTCGTTCACGGACGTCGTTCCGGCGGTTATACCTTCGAAGCATGCGTTATCGGAGGGGTTCAAGTTTGATGCGGTGTAGGGGAAGTAGACATTCCGCGATGGTAGTCGAAGTAGTTGTTTTCATTTCGTAGTTGTTCGGGGTTGCGACCTGGAACTTGATGTCCTCGGGGTCTTGCGGGTCGACGATCGTGGTTCACGTTTTGAGTCATCGGTGGAGGAACTTGGCGGTCCATGTAGTCGAACTTGGCGCATCCGAACGGTACTTGGGGTCTTCAGACATGCCGGACTCGGTTCTTGTGACGATAGTGGTACAAGGAACTTGTGTTCTGGTCGTGTAGTCGTACTCGAGGTGGTCTTGACGAAACCAAGTCCGACGGTGTACTTGGTGTAATCCGAGTCGACAGTAGTTGTACACGCCAATCTTGGTCGAACTTGGAGGGACCTCGGTAGTCGTTCCCGTTCGTCTTGGTACTTTTGGCGCCATCTTGGCCTAGGCGACGGTAGTGGTACTTCCAAGTAGACAGCCGCGGAACTTGATGCATCATCCTACGTAGTCGTACTCGGTGTCCTCGGGGTATCGGCGGTAGTTGTACTCAAACCAGGGTCTCGTGGCGGGGCTTGAGGACGGGCATGATGCAGGAGGAAAGCATGCGAGCAGGGGATCGCGGGTAGACACAGGCGCTGCCGGCTGCCTCGTCACTTCCTCCAGGAGACGATCGAAGAAGGCAGCAGGACGGTTGAACGGGCATCAAGGAGCGGCAGACCTCCGGATCTGGCCGGGCGAGCACGGTAGGGAAAAGCACGGGGTCCCTGCATGCGGCGGAGGTGCAGGAGAGGTCCGGCGGCGCGGGACCTCGAGGGAACCGAGCGCGAGGCTCCTGTGGCGGCGAACGACTACAGCAAGTCGTCAGGGTCGCGCGTAGGATGACCTTCGGGAGTGAGGCAGGGGTTGCAGGCACGCAAGGAGAGGAGCCCTACAGGGTTGGAGGGTTCGACGCGCTGGGAGCAGGTCCATGGCAAGGACTCGAGGGAGAGGGGCGGCGCAAGGTGAGGAGAAGCGGACGGAGTCCGGGAGGAAGGCTGGCCATGGGTCGGGCGAGTGCCCATGCGAGAGGAGGGAGGAGCGGGGGCATCGCTAGGTGGAAGGAGGGGAAGGGAGATCAAGGAGAGACAAGCGAGACAGCAGCGCTCGCTGTCTCCTGGCGGCGTGAGGGAGATCGAGGGGAGACGAGGTCGAGGGAGCTTCTGGCGGTGCGAGGGAAAAGGGACGAAGGAGGAGGAGGGGATCGATCAGGATGGGGTCTCGCTCGGGCCTAGGGTTACCGGGGGCGCGGTTGGGCCTTGGAGGCCAGCCCAAAGGAGAGGAGGAGTCAGCTGGGCTTGCTGGAATGGGCTCTCCCTCTCCTCTCTTTCTTCTTTAAACGAAAAGAAAATAGCGAGAGAGAGGAAAAAGAAGGGGGGTTAGGGAAAAGAGTTTGAGCAGGAGGACAATTTTCCTAGACTCATAAAAATAAACATGACCACAGAAAAATAGAAGTGGCAAGATTGCAGGAATTAAATTCAAATTCATTTGAATATACTTCAAATGGTTTTGAATTGGGACTAGGTTCGGTGTGGCCAAAATGTTCGGGTTTTTGGTGGAGCTCCGGAATATGATGAAAGAATATATGGCAATGTTGGAGACCAAGAATTAAGATAACAACGTCATTGGGATATTTGCAAGTGTGTTTATGGGTGAATCCAAATTATTGGAATATTTAATATAGCTCTGTAATATCGGGAGGATATGTTATAAAGAGAATCAGCACGTGAATTCCCTCGATTTAAATGGATCGAAGATCCATACGGTTTATTTAGTTGAGTTAAGAAAAGAAATGACATGATGGCATGATGACATGATGCAAAGCTCACGATGCAAAGATGAATGCAACAGACGAAACAAATCACACAACGAAACCCGGAAACCCTGGAAGGCATCTGAAGCTCCGGACTCGGGGCGTTACACGGCGGTGGCGGCGGGGGGGGGGGGGGGGGGGGGGGGGGGGGGGGTCGCGGCTATAGGACGGGGTGAGCGAGGTGCCGGCGCGTGCCTCCATGGGTGCGGGTCGCCGGCGCCGGCGCGCGCGGGGCTTTGGAGGGGGAGAAGAAGAGCGCAGCGCGAGCGTCGTGTGTGCCGCGCGCGGAAGCGGGCGCCGCAAATACACCATGCGAGGTACCGCTTCCTAGCGCGCGCCCAACTGCTTATACCGCGCGCGCGGTTATTGCGCACCCGCTGGAGCCATCCGCTGGGTTGCGCGCGCGCTAAAACGGGGGATTTTGCGGCACGGCGCCTGTTTAGCGGCCTGTTGGAGATGCTCTTACTGTTGTTCCTAATGATAAAGATGAATTGATTCCACAAAGAATTATCATAGGTTATAGGATGGTAATTGATTTCCGCAAATTAAATAAAGCTACTAAAAAAGATCATTACCCCTTACCTTTTATTGATCAAATGCTAGAAAGATTATGCAAACATACACACTATTGCTTTCTAGATGGTTACTCTGGTTTCTCTCAAATACCTGTGTCGGCTAGAGATCAATCAAAGACTACTTTTACATGCCCTTTTGGTACTTTTGCTTATAGACGTATGCATTTTGGTTTATGTAATGCACCTGCTACCTTTCAAAGATGCATGATGGCTATATTCTCTGACTTTTGTGAAAAGATTTGTGAGGTTTTCATGGACAACTTTTCCGTCTATGGTTCCTCTTTTGATGATTGCTTGAGCAATCTTGGTCGTGTTTTGCAGAGATGTGAAGAAACTAATCTTGTCTTGAATTGGGAAAAGTGCCACTTCATGGTTAATGAAGGTATCGTCTTGGGGCACAAAGTTTCTGAAAGAGGTATTGAGGTTGATAAAGCCAAGGTTGATGCTATTGAAAAGATGCCATGTCCCAAGGACATCAAGGTATAAGAAGTTTCCTTGGTCACGCCGGATTTTACAGGAGGTTCATTAAGGACTTCTCAAAAATTTCTCGGCCTCTAACTAATTTATTGCAAAAAGATATACCATTTGTCTTTGATGATGATTGTGTAGAAGCATTTGAAATACTTAAGAAAGCATTAGTCTCTGCACCTGTTGTTCAGCCACCTGATTGGAATTTACCCTTTGAAATTATGTGTTATGCTAGTGATTATGCTGTAGGTGCTGTTCTAGGGCAAAGAGTTGATAAGAAATTAAATGTTATTCATTATGCTAGTAAGACTCTAGACAATGCTCAAAGAAATTATGCTACTACTGAAAAAGAGCTTTTAGCAGTTGTATTTGCTTGTGATAAGTTCAGATCTTATATTGTTGATTCTAAAGTAACTATTCACACTGATCATGCTGCTATTAAATATCTTATGGAAAAGAAAGATGCTAAACCTAGACTTATTAGATGGGTTCTCTTGCTACAAGAATTTGATTTGAATATTGTTGATAGAAAGGGAGCTGAGAACCCCGTTGTAGACAACTTGTCTAGGTTAGAGAATGTTCTTGATGACCCACTACCTATTAATGATAGCTTTCCTGATGAACAATTAAATGTTATAAGTACTTATTGTAGTACTCCATGGTATGCTGATTATGCTAATTATATTGTTGCTAAGTTTATACCACCTAGCTTCACATACCAACAAAAGAAAAAGTTTTTCTATGATTTAAGACATTACTTTTGGGATGACCCACATCTTTATAAAGAAGGAGTAGATGGTGTTATTAGACGTTGTGTACCTGAGCATGAACAGGAACAGATCCGACGCAAGTGTCATTCCGAGACTTATGGAGGACACCACACTGGAGATAGAACTGCACATAAGGTATTGTAATCCGGTTTTTATTGGCCCACTCTCTTCAAGGATGCCCGTAAGTTTGTCTTGTCTTGTGATGAATGTCACAGAATTGGTAATATTAGTAGACATCAAGAAATGCCTATGAATTATTCACTTGTTATTGAACCATTTGATGTTTGGGGCTTTGATTATATGGGACCTTTTCCTGCCTCTAATGGATACACACATATTTTAGTTGCTGTTGATTACGTTACTAAGTGGGTAGAAGCTATTCCAACTAGTAGTGCTGATCATAACACTTCTATTAAAATGCTTAAAGAAGTTATTTTTCCAAGATTTGGAGTCCCTAGATATTTAATGACTGATGGTGGTTCAAACTTTATTCATGGTGCCATCCGTAAAATGCTTGCTAAATATGATGTTAATCATAGAATTGCATCTCCTTATCACCCACAGTCTAGTGGTCAAGTAGAGTTGAGCAATAGAGAGCTCAAATTAATTTTGCAAAAGACTGTCAATAGGTCTAGAAAGAATTGGTCTAAGCAACTTGATGATGCATTATGGGCTTATAGAACTGCATATAAAAATCCTATGGGTATGTCTCTCAAACTAGAACATAAGGCGTATTGGGCTATTAAAGAGCTCAACTATGATTTTAAACTTGCCGGTGAGAAGAGGTTATTTGATATTAGCTCACTTGATGAATGGAGAACCCAAGCTTATGAAAATGCCAAGTTGTTTAAAGAAAAAGTTAAAAGATGACATGACAAAAGGATACAAAAGCGTGAGTTTAATGTAGGTGATTATGTATTGCTATACAACTCTCGTTTAAGATTTTTTGTAAGAAAACTTCCCTCTAAATGGGAAGGCCCCTACGTTATCGAAGAGGTCTATCGTTCCGGTGCCATAAAAATCAACAACTTCGAGGGCACAAATCCGAAGGTGGTAAATGGTCAAAGAATCAAACATTATATCTCAGGTAATCCCATAAATGTCGAAACCAATATTATTGAAACCGTAATCCCGGAGGAATACATAAGGGACACTTTCCGGAACGTTTCAGACTCCGAAAAGGAATAGGTATGTGGTACGGTAAGTAAACCGACTCCAAAACAATTTTTAAGGCAATATCTCCGTTTTGGAATAGTTAGAAAAATAGAAAAATAAGTAGCAGTCCGGGAAGGACACGAGGGCCCCATGAGGGTGGTGGGCGCGCCCCCTACCTTGTGAGCACCTCGTGTGCCTTCCGGACTCCGTTTTCTTGCACGTTACGTATTTTGGTCGGTAAAAATTCATTATATATTCCCCCGAAGGTTTTGACTCCCGTATCACGCAATTATTCTCTATTCTTGTTTCGAGCTGTTTTTCTGATAGATCTAGATTATCATGACGTCCCCAAGTGCTTCCAAGGACAAGTTCTTCGAGAAGGTCATCAACCCTTACCTCGCGGAGGTGTTGCGACACCCTCAAGCCATTGAGATGCGTGATGGGTTGTTGCACATCTGCGATGTTGAGGGACCAAAGGGAACCGGAAGCATGGAGACGAGGCTCAAAGCAATGGAGCAACAAGTTTTCAAGTGCCAGGGGATGGTGGAGCGTGGAATCAACGCTAGCCACACGATGCTCGCAGAGTTCACTAACAACTACAAGCCGGATGCCAAGAACACCGAGGAGGCCATCTTCAAGCTATATGAGAAGATCGAGCACCTCCAAGCCCAAATCTATGACCTGCAAAACCAAAACTGTGAGTATGCATATAGATTCAAAAGAATGAGTTTGGCTGCAGATTCGAGGATTCTGGAGACACGAGCATCCTTCTATGATGGTGAACCTATGCCTTGGAAGATGGGTGACAAGCTTGCATCATCAACAACACCTCCACCTTCTTCACCAACCACGGAGATATAATCACATGGGTATGGGCACTCCCCTTGGCAACTGCCAAGCTTGGGGGAGGTGTCCCGGTATCGTATCACAATCACAACTCCTATCTTTATCGTTTTTCTTAGTTCGATCCTATTAGAAGTATCTTGATCTAGTAGAATAAAGTTTATGGCATGATCTAGTTTTGAGTTTTGCTTTATGATCTCTCTATGTAATTGAGTCCGTGAGCTATATATAATAAAGATTAGTGTTGAGTCAAGGGCTTGATTATTTTTCCATGATCTTGGGTGAATAAAAGAAAAGAGAAAAAAAAATAAAAAGAAACAAAAAGTTCATATGATCTTATTGAGAGTAATGACTTCACATAGAAAGAGTATGATGATTAAAAGTTGTTGGGAATTGGTAGACATAGCTTTGGTCATTGTTGCAATTAATAGGAAGTAATAAGGAAAGAGAGGTTTTGACATATAGATATATTATCGTAGACATCTTTTATGATTGGGATCACTCATTAAAATATGACATGCTAAAGAGTTGATGTTGGACAAGGAAGACAACGTAATGAGTTATGTCTTTCTTATATCTGAGATAAAGTATGTTGTCATGGATCCTCTAACTTGTTGAGCTTGCCTTTCCCCCTCATGCTAGCCAATTCTCAGCACCAAGTAGAAATACTACTTGTGCTTCCAAATACCCTTAAACCAGTTTTGCCATGAGAGTCCACCATATCAACCTATGGATTGAGTAAGATCCTTCAAGTAAGTTGTCATCGGTTCAAAGCAATAAAAAATGCTCTAAATATGTATGATTGATTGGTGTGGGAGAAATAAGCTTTATACGATCTTGTGATGTGGAAGTAATAAAAGCGATAGACTGCATAATAAAGGTTCATATCACAAGGGGCAATATAAAGTGACATTCTTTCGCATTGAGATTTTATGCATCCAACCATAAAAGCGCATGGCAACCTCGGCTTCCCTCTACGAAGGGCCTATCTTTCATTATTATCTTCTACCTTATGCAAGAGTCATGGTGATCTTCACCTTTTCTTTTTCATTTTATCCTTTGGCAAGCTCAGCATGTTGGAAAGAACATGATATATATACCTAATTGGATGTAGGGGAGCATGAACCATTATTGTTGACATTACTCTTGAGGTAAAAGGTTGTGGGGCAAAACTATAAGCCCCTATCTTTCTCTGTGTCCGACTAAAACTCCGTAACCACAAGTATTGCGTGAGTGTTAACAACTATGGAAGACTAAATGATAGTTGAGTATGTGGACTTGCTTTTTAGCTCTGACATAGACTCTTTCTGATGTTATGATAAATTGTAATTGCTTCAATGACTGAGATTATAGTTTGTCGGAGCCCAATAAGGTTTATGATTTATACTTTTGCATTTTGAATAGATCATCACTTGAACATAAGTAATCATATGACAAAATCTATGTATGTTGCTGTTATGAGAATAATCATGATGCCTTCATGTCCGTATTTTATTTTTATCGACGCCTCTACCTCTAAACACGAGGACATATTTATTGTTATCGGCTTTTCGCTTGAGGACAAGCGAGGTCTAAGCTTGGGGGAGTTGATACGTCCATTTTGCATCATGCTTTTATATCGATATTTATTGCATTATAGACTGTTATTTCACTTTATGTCACAATACTTATGGCTATTCTCTCTTATTTTACAAGGTTTGCATAAGGAGGGAGAATGCCGGCAGCTGGAATTCTGGGCTGGAAAGGAGCAAATATTAGAGACCTATTCTGCGCAACTCCAAAAGTCCTGAAACTCCACGGAGCATCCTAAAATAAATAAAGAAAAATCCTCGCCAAAGATGAAGGCCAGCGGGCCCACACCCTTCTCACGAGGGTGGGGGGCACGCCCCCTACCTCGTAGGCCCCCTGGTGGCTCTCCGATGTCCATCTTCTCCTATATGAAGTCTTTCGATGAGAAAAAAAGAAGAAGGAACTTTTCGGGACGAGACTCCGCCGCCACGAGGCGGAACCTTGGCGGAACCAATCTAGAGCTCCGGCAGAGCTGTTCTACCGGGGATACTTCCCTCTGGGAGGGGGAAATCAGCACCATCGTCATCACCAATGCTCCTCTCATCGAGAGAGGGCAATCTCCATCAACATTTTCACCAGCACCATCTCATCTCCAAACCCTAGTTCATCTCTTGTATCCAATTCTTGTCTCAAAGTCCGGGTTTGGTGCTAGTAGGATGCTAGCAGTGTTGATTACTCCTTGTAGTTGATGCTAATTGGTTTATTTGGTTGAAGATCATACGTTCAGATCCTATATGCATATTATTACCCCTCTAATTATGAATATGAATATGCTTTGTGAATAATTACGTTTGTTCCTGAGGACAAGGGAGAAGTCTTGCTATTAGTAGTCATGTGATTTTGGTATTCGTTTGATATTTTGATAAGATGTATGTTGTCTAGCCTCTAGTGGTGTTATGTGAACGTCGACTACATAACACTTCACCATTATTTGGGCCTAGAGGAAGGCATTGGGAAGTAATAAGTAGATGATGGGTTGCTAGAGTGACAGAAGCTTAAACCATAGTTTATGCGTTGCTTCGTAAGGGGCTGATTTGGATCCATATGTTTCATGCTATGGTTAGGTTTACCTTAATACTTTTGTTGTAGTTGCGGATGCTTGCAATAGAGGTTAATCATAAGTGGGATGCTTGTTCAAGTAAGAACAGCACCCAAGCACCGGTCCACCCACATATCAAATTATCAAAGTATCGAACGCGAATCATATGAACGTGATGAAAACTAGCTTGACGATATTCCCATGTGTCCTCGGGAGCGCTTTTCCTATTATAAGAGTTTGTTCCGGCTTGTCCTTTGCAACAAAAAGGATTGGGCCACCTTGCTGCACTTTATTTACTTTTGTTACTTGTTGCTCGTTACAATCTATCTTATCACAAAACTATCTATTACCACTTATTTCAGTACTTGCAGATAATACCTTGCTGAAAACCACTTATCATTTCCTTCTGCTCCTCGTTGGGTTCGACACACTTACTTATCGAAAGGACTATGATAGATCCCCTATACTTGTGGGTCATCAGACGGCCGCGGCGGGACGGGGCGGGGACGGCGACAAGGCGGGGACGGCCACGGCGGGATGGGGCGGGGACGGCCGCGGCACGGCGCGGCTTCCCAACGTGGAAGAGGCAGTGGGGCCACGGTGGAGGTCGGGGAGGGGTGCGGGCGGCGGGGAGGCCGGCTACGCCGGACGGGGTCAGCGGCAACAGCGCGGGCCGGTGTGGGTGGGGGATGGCGAGGAGGGGAGGGGCGGGGGCGAGGCGACGTGGAAGGGGCGGCGGGGGTGCGGTGGATTTCGGGGGCGCATGGGAGGGGTGCGGGGCAGACGGGGTCGGCGGCGACGGCGCGGGTGTGGGTGGGGACGAATGAGAGAGTGGAGAGAAGAGAGGGGGCAGGACGACCGTTAACGTACCCGCCTATTTGCCGTCCGCCAACGGTAGGCAAAGAGGTTGGGCCAGTGGGCTTGAGTTGGTTAAACAATAACAGGACCCACCCACATCTTTGCCTTGTGCTAGTGGATGGCAAAGATTCTTTTGCCGTCAGCCAGCGGATGGCAAAGAATGAGCTGATGGCAAAGACTTCGTTTGCCATCAGCCACATCTTTGCAGTCCGTTTTCTTGTGGCTGACGGCAAAGACCTTCTTTGCCGTCAACAAGCAGACGGCAAAGAATGGGCAGACGGCAAATAAGCTGATTCCAGTAGTGGCAAGGGGATGGTGGAACATGGACTCAATGCCAATCACCTCATGATCGCAGACTATACCCATGATCTCAAGGTGGATGGCAAGAACATGATGGACATCGTCTTCACGTTTAACGAGAATTCCAGTTCCTTCAAATCCAGATCTACGATCTCCAAAACCATGTCTTTGAATATGAGGCAAGGTTTTAAGGTATGAGTTTGGTTGCCAGTTGCAGGACTCATGAGACTCACTCCTCCTAAGCCGGCATCTCATTTGTGATGAGAGCAAGCCTAGAGTACATTTCAGCGACACCTTCACCATCCTTCATCTTGAACTTGTCAAGTTGGCTTTGAAGCACATCCAACTTGGATTCCTTGACGGAGTCGGTACCTTCGTGCATATCAATCAAAGTGTCCCAAATTTCCTTTGCATTCTCAAGGCGGCTGATTTTGTTGAATTCTTCGGGGCACAATCCGTTGAAGTGGATATCACAAGCTTTAGCATTATACTGTAGCATCTTCAACTCATCCACGGTAGCTTCACGATTCGGTTCTCTCCCATCAAAGAAAGTCACCTTGCAAACCAACACACACAATAGCCCAAACAGCGGGGTTATGTCCAAGAATATGCATTTTCATTTTATGCTTCCAACTAGCAAAATTAGTACCATCAAAGTAAGGACCTCTACGGTGATAATTTCCCTCGCTAGACGCCATACTATCCTAGGTTGTGAAACCAAGGCTATGACCACCAAAAGCTATGGAGATCAAGCAAATGGAGACCAAAGCTCTGATACCACTTGTAGGATCGAAAGTATGTCTAGAGGGGGGGTGATTAGACTACTTGACCAAATAAAAACTTAACCTTTTCCCAATTTTAGTTCTTGGCAGATTTTTGCTATTTTAGGACAAGTCAAGCAATTATCATACAATTCAAGCAAGCATGCAAAGAGTATATTGGCAGCGGAAAGTAAAGCATGCAAATTGCAAGAATGTAAAGGGAAGGGTTTGGAGAATTCAAACGCTATTGGAGACACGGATGTTTTTCCGTGGTTCGGATAGGTGGTGCTATCCTACATCCACGTTGATGGAGACTTCAACCCACGAAGGGTAACGGTTGCGCGAGTCCACACAGGGCTCCACCCAAGGGCAACGGTTGCGCGAGTCCACACAGGGCTCCACCCACGAAGGGTCCACGAAGAAGCAACCACCCACAAAGGGTCCACGAAGAAGCAACCTTGTCTATCCCACCATGGCCATCGCCCACGAAGGACTTGCCTCACTAGCGGTAGATCTTCACGAAGTAGGCGATCTCCTTGCCCTTACAAACTCCTTGGTTCAACTCCACAATCTTGTCGGAGGCTCCCAAGTGACACCTAGCCAATCTAGGAGACACCACTCTCCAAGAAGTAACCAATGGTGTGTAGGTAATGAACTCCTTGCTCTTGTGCTTCAAATGATAGTCTCCCCAACACTCAACTCTCTCTCATAGGATTTGGATTTGGTGGAAAGAAGATTTGAGTGGAAAGCAACTTGGGAAGGCTAGAGATCAAGATTCATATGGTAGGAATGGAATGTCTTGGTCTCAACACATGAGTAGGTGGTTCTCTCTCAGAACATATGAGTTGGAATGGTGTGTGTGTTCTGATGGCTCTCTCTCGAATGAGAAGAAGGTGGAGGGGTATATATAGCCTCCACACAAAATCCAACCGTTACACACAATTTACCAATCTCGGTGGGACCGAATCAGAAAACTCGGTCTGACCGAAATAGTAAACCTAGTGACCGTTAGGAATTTCGGTGGGACTGACATGCAACTCGGTAGGACCGATTCGGTTAGGGTTTGGGAATAATGTAATCTCGGTGAGACCGCTTACACAAACTCGGTGAGACCGAATTTGGTAACTAGCTAACCAGAGAGTTGGTCAGGAAAACTCGGTGGGACCGATTTGCTATTTCGGTGAGACCGAAAAGTTACAAAGGGGAAACACTAAGTTTACATTGCAATCTCGGTGGGACCGATTCGCTCTTTCGGTGGGACCGAAAAGTTACGAAAGGGAAACCGAGAGTTTGCAACCCCATCTCGGTGAGACCGAGACCCTTATCGGTAGAACCAAATTGCTAGGGTTTGGCAGTGGCTAATGACAAGTGAGACTCGGTGGCGCCGGATAGGAAGAATCGGTGGGACCGAGTTTGGCTTAGGGTTTAGGTCATATGTGGATATGGGAAAGTAGTTGAGGATTTTGGAGCATGTCATTAAGCAGATGAAGCAAGAGGCTCATTAAGCAACACCTCATCCCTCCTTAATAGTATTGGCTTTTCCTAAAGACTCAATGTGATCTTGGATCACTAAAATATAAAATGAAGAGTCTTGAGCTTTTGAGCTTGAGCCAATCCTTTGTCCTTAGCATTTTGAGGGTTCCACTTTCACATCCATGCCATGCCAATCATTGAGCTTTCCTGAAATAATCATCTTGGAATAGCATGATCTCAATGAGCTATATGTTGTTACGAATTACCAAAACCACCTAGGGATAGTTGCACTTTCAATCTCCCCCTTTTTGGTAATTGATGACAACATATAGATCAAAGCTTCGACAAATGATAATAAGCATGAAATATATCGTCGCTTTGAGAAGTATGTGATAAGTAAGAGCTCCCCCTAAATTTGTGCATATTTAAAATTTGCTTTGGAATGCAAATGCACAAAGAATTAGAATTATGGGTTACTCTTCCATGTCACATACATCTTGGTGGAGCGCTCAAAAATGATAAGATTGAAATACATGCACTCATCACCAAGAATAGTGAATGATCACAAACGATAGATAGAATGATAATATTTAAGCAAGCATTAAGCAAACATTAAGTGTAGCTTATGATCAAACACATGATCATCAATGTCTCACAAATAATGACGTAGTATCTCAAGCACTCAAAAGCAGACAAGTTCGAAAAACCACCAAATAAAGCAAGAGAGAAAAGCAACACTCTCTCTCTCGGAGCCTATGATCTATACATCTTCTCCCCCTTTGGCAACAAGTTACCAAAAAGTTCCTAAAAAATGCATAGCACTAGATCGACGCTCAGGCTTGATCTTCAGGTGGTGGTGGAGTCCGGAGCACTCCAAGGACGAAGCCTTCGGTAGACGTGGTCGGAGTCGAGGCTGAAGTGGATGCTGGAGCTGGTGGAACTGAGGCTGTGGCTGGTGCAGACGTTGTAGCTCTGGTGTCAGGAACTGGCAGTGCAGACGACCTCGGACCTCGTGGCACCCTCGCAAAAGCATCAGCCGTGGTCCTGCCTCTCCTCTCATTCATGTCCTCCTGGAGCTGCTCCACGGCAGTCTGTATCTCTGTCACCTTGATGTCCAAGTCATAGAACCTCTGTTCCATGATCCTCTCTAAACTCGCCTGGTTCTGAGTCAGGGTGGCTATACTCTGCTCAATCCGCAGGGTGGACGCAATCAGGTAACTAAGCTGCTCTTGTTTGGTTTTCAGGAAGTAATCAGATGCCTCCGCTTGAGTAGGCATCCTGGCAGCTTTCTCCTTCTTCGCCTTCTCCTTCTGAGCTTGTGCATGGGCAGATGATGGTTC
This sequence comes from Triticum urartu, assembly GCF_003073215.2. NCBI lineage: Eukaryota > Viridiplantae > Streptophyta > Magnoliopsida > Poales > Poaceae > Triticum > Triticum urartu. The sequence continues at coordinate 239,503,406 of NC_053025.1, forward strand.
ATTCTTAGTCATAACAACTTGATTATCTTCGAAATCTGGACGGATGGGCAGGTGTTCCTTATCCAACAAATATACTCCCGTGCCCATCTTGGAGTTGATGAGCTCCTGAATTTGAGGGGCATATCCACAGCTCCTCTTCTGATCTCCCGCAGTCCTTTTGATTGTTTACACTATGAGGCTCATGACTTTGAATTTTTGAGGCACGTCAAAGACATGAAGCAAATTGATCGCGTGACCTCTGATCATCTTGTGATCTCCAGACTTGGGCAGAAGGGTGTGCCTAAGGATCCAGTTGATCGTAGGCAATCCTGATAGCAGATAATGCACTAAGCCAAACTTGAACGTGTCAAGTGCTTCATTCGGAATCTCCTTGTACATGTTGGACATGGATTTGTGGTCCATCTTTTTCTTGGCATAAATGTCCAAGTCATCTGCTTGCTCCTCTGGGGCATTGATCAGCTTCGCCCATTCCTCAACAGTAGAGTGGTACCTTGTACCCTCTGACATCCATGTGATCCTGCCATCTGGATAAAAGTGTGCTGTGGAGTAGAATTGCATGATTAGCTCCTCGTTCCACTTTGTGAGCTTCTGCCCAACAAAGTCTGCAACTCCACACGCACTAAAGCTGTCAAATACTCCAGGGTAGTACTCTTCATTGTCCTTGATATAGGTCCAGTCGACCCATCTCATGTCACATACAATTGGCTTCTTGTCAAGTAGCACTGTCTCATAGAAATCCTGCTGCTCCTTGGTATGAAACCTGTAGTCCACTGCAGTCCTTCTCCTAGAAGCATATGGATCGGCTTCTCTCCATTTCCTGAGCCCTGAGTCTCTCCCGAGCTTCATATCCTCAGCCACATGATGAGCATCGTTGTGGTCTGGGATCTTGGGCTTGAGATTACGAAGGACATTCTCTTCTTCTTCCTCTGCAGCTTCAGGCACTGGGGCCTTGTTCTTCTCAGTGGCTGGGATGCTTCTTGTGTTTCTCTTTGGTGCGCTCTTAGGCTTAGATGCAGCCTTAGGTGCTTCCTTGGGCTTGGATGCAGCTCCCCCTGACCTTATGGCATCTCCCATAAGCTTGGGAGCCTTGGGCGCTGGTGCAGCTGCCTCTTCTTCCTCTTCCTCTTCCATGATGGAAGCTTTGCCAAGCACTCTAGCCACAGTCTTCTTCACCCTCTCCTTCCTTTTCTTGCCCTCAGCTGCAGTTGGCTCTTGGGAAGTGGGCTTCTCAGTTTAGGCTCTAGACTTTGACATGGGCTGCCTGCCTGCTGGCCTTTTGATTTTCAGACCTGGCTTAGTGCCTTGAGCTGGTTCAATTCTCTTGGAAGTGGCCTCTTCCTCTACCACATAGTCCTCATCTTCAGAGTCTGAAGTTTTCTTCTTCCTTTGTCTTGTGGCAGCTTTAGGCAGGTTGCTGGGCGTGCTCCTGCTGCCATCATCTGAGGAACTTGAGGGGCTAGTGCCCTCACTCAACTGCACTTGCTGCTCTGACAAGTTTTGGCTGTTACTCTGGTCTGACATGATGCAAACTGACTGCTGACCCTGTGAATAGATTATAGAGGAGATAGAGTGGATGAGCATCACAAAATGCAGAGATTTTTGCAAAAGAATAATTCAAAAACTTAGTTTTAGTTTCCCACTGAAATCATCTCGGATCTACCGATTTTCAAACTCGGTGATACCGAAGCAGTTTTGGAACCTAAACTAGTGAACTCGGTAGGACCGAGTCACAGTTCGGTGGCACCGAGACTGCTAGGGTTTCACTGAGTTCAAAAATCGGTCACACCGATAAGTAATTCTCGGTCAGACCGAGTCTCACTTGTGCAATGGCATAAGCCAAATCGGTGGGACCGAGTTTTTCAACTCGGTGGGTCCGAGATGGTTTCGGCGGAAACCTAAACCTAGAATTTTCGAATCAAACCTAATCTATGAGCATTTTGACTGGATAGAAGTTTATCAAACGTGGCTAGAAACAATATGATCACAATGTGCTAGGAATCAGATTGAGGAATAGCACAAAGATCAAGTCCATACCCTAGTTCGGCGGGGACTTGCTACGGCGGCAACGGCGGGGCAGAATTCCCGTTGACGGTGATGGAGACCAGCGACTGGATGCTGCTGGCGGCGAGAAGACGATCCGGAGACCTCAAGGGCAGAGCAGGCTATCGCGCGGGCGAAGGGGTTCGGAGAAATTTCCAAATTTTGCCCGTGACTATATATAGCCCGACCCTGTCGGTGTGACCGAGTGGAACAACTCGGTGGCACCGAGATTCATAACTGTGTGCAGTTATTGAAACTCGGTGTGACCGAAAGGTTCAAATCGGTTGCACCGAGATCGAAAACCTAGATCAACTTAATGATCTCGGTAGGACCGAAAGTGGAGTATCGGTCAGACCGAGAATCATAAAGAGGTTTTGGAAGTTTAAGTCTATGACGAATCGGGGACTCCGAGCGCTCCTCACACAGAGTGGTTCGAATCTGACTTGATCAAATTTTGTGATGCAGCATGAATAGAGTTTGAGACGAGAAAAGCATAGATAGCTAGAGGAGGTTCTTAGGCATTCTTGTCCATCCACTTGGCAAAAATAAATAAAGCCGAACAATCAAAGCAACAAGTGGATGTCCTCGAATGAGTAAAATATGCAACCAGCATGCTCACACAATAAGATGGCAAATGAAATATGTGACAAGACATGCACAACCAATACTAGCATCTATCAAGCAATTTGCGATGACTAGGTCATCTATATATGAGTACATTGACTTAGGAGTCAAGTGAGAACACTTGATCATAGGTCATACTCATCGTTTAAGCTCAAGTGGGGTTACCACTTTTACATAAAGCATTGTTGTGTTCACATCTTTAGAGTTGCTTTAGCTCAAGTCTTAGAGTAAAGCTCCCCCTAGATGTGATATCCCCCCTAAGAGGGATGAACTAACCTTGGGTTTTGTCGATGATGACTTCATGTAGATATTGAAGATGTGGATGCTCAATGTTGATGTAGATCTCTTGGAGCTATCCATATGAGTGAATTGCACTTTCAATACCTACATGGGTTAGTCCCACAAGGAACAAACAAGGATATCCATAGACATAGAGTGATGCACACAAAAGATGATGTCCATGAAAACTTTTAGGTTACCTTGTCCCTTGTCTTACCAACAAGAGGGTTTGTGACTCCTTGAACTAGTGCAAGATGTGGAAGTTGATTGCACTTGTTCTTGCCAAAATGATAAGAGTGAAGTATGTTGGCGGAGTCACCCTCAAGAACTCTCTAGTTCTTCTTCTTTTGGATCCACATCATCTTGATGGGAATCCTTGGAGTTGTAGTCGTACTTGATGAAGTGGAACTCGAAGTAGTCTTGGGAATCCACTTGACTAAGGTCTTAGGAGCTTCTTCAAATGCATCAATTTCCTCTTGAAGCTTGTCCTTGCCTTTTTGCTCGTAGTCTTGTGGTGGAAGATCATCTTGAGCTCGTAGACTATATGATGGTTGAGTATGTGGACTTGCCCAAAGGCTCCGATATGTGACCCTTCCTGAAAAAATGATTAATTGCAATTGCAAAGTTGACTGAGAACATAGTTTGTTGATTTTCAATAGAGTTTATGATTTATTCTTAGATGTTGTGATGAATTGTTACTTATTCATGAGAAATTTATGGTCAAAGTTGTGTGATAAAAGTTCTATAATAAAGTATGTTGCTATTCTAATAATATACATGATGCTTTTATGTCCGTATTTTGTTTTTATCGACACCTCTCTCTCTTTAAGCATGTGGACATGTTTTTCGATTTTGGTTTTCGCTTGAGGACAAGCGAGGTCTAAGCTTAGGGGAGTTGATACGTCCATTTTGCATCATTTTTACCTATTGTTATTTATAATGTTTTTATGCATAATAATGCTTCTTGGAGTAATTCTAATGCCTTTTCTATCATAATATGCAAGGTTCACACAAGGAGGGAGAATATCAGCAGTTGGAATTGTGGACCTGAAAAAGCTATGTCAGGCTGCCTATTCTACACAACTCCAAATGAGCTGAAACTTCACGGGGATTTTTTATGGAATATATAAGAATTATTGGAGCAAATAACTAACAGAGGGGACCCTGGTGGGTTGTGCCCTCCTCGGCCCACCTCCGGCGCCCCTCTTATGGTATATACGTCATTTTGACCTAGAAAAAATAAGGAGAAGACTTTCGGGACGAAGCGCCGGCGTCTCGAGGCGGAACTTGGGCAGGAGCACTTTTGCCCTCCGGCGGAGCGATTCTGCCGGGGGAACTTCCCACCCGGAGGGGGAAATCATCGTCATCATCATCACCAACAACTCTCCCATCTTGGGGAGGGAAATCTCCATCAAGAACTTCAACATCACCATCTCCTCTCAAACCCTAGTTCATCTCTTGTGTACAATCTTTGTACCGGAACCTTAGATTGGTGCTTGTGGATGACTAGTAGTGTTGATTACATCTTGTAGTTGATTACTATATGGTTTATTTGGTGGAAGATTATAAGTTAGATCCATTATGATATTTAATATCCCTCTGATCTTGACCATGATTATCATTTGTGAGTAGTTACTTTTGTTCTTGAGGTCATGGGAGAAATCTTGTTGCAAGTAATCATGTGAACTTGATATGTGTTCGGTATTTTGATGATTTGTATGTTGTTATTCCCTTAGTGGTGTCATGTGAACGTCGACTACATGGCACTTCACCATATATGGGCCTAAGGGAATACATTGTGGAGTAGTTATTAGATGATGGGTTGCGAGAGTGACAAAAGCTTAAACTCTAGTTTATGCGCTATTTTGTAAGGGACTGGTTTGGATCCAAAAGTTTAATGATATGGTCAGATTTATTCTTAATACTTTTCTCATAGTTGCGGATGGTTGCGAGGGGGTTAATCATAAGTAGGAGGTTTTTTCAAGTAAGAACAGCACCTAAGCACCGGTCCAGCCACATATCAAATTATCAAATTAGCGAACACAAATCAAACCAACATGATGGAAGTGACTAGATGAAATTCATGTGTGCCCTTAAGAATGCTTTGCTTATCATAAGAGACCGTTTTGGCCTGTCCTTTGTCAAAAGGATTGGGCTACCTTGCTGCACTTTTGTTACCGTTACCATTACTTGCTCGTTACAAGTTATCTTGCTATCAAACTACTCGTTACTTATAATTTCAGTGCTTGAAGAGAATACCTTGCTGAAAACCGCTTGTCATTTCCTTCTGCTCCTCGTTGGGTTCGACACTCTTACTTATCGAAAGGACTACGATTGATCCCCTATATTTGTGGATCATCAAGGCTTTGAGGAAACTTTTAATCATTTTTTTGACATCACGTCAACGCATATAGCTATTAGCACTAGATATATCCAGCAGCCCTCAATGGATAAGTAAAAAGTAACTTGTTGGAAGACTTATAGCACTGCAGACGTGTATCATGAGTGTAAACCATAGCATCCCCCAAGCCCCGAGTTAGATACATAGATCTTACTCGAGCATCTTAGTGAGGAATGAAAAAATAAATGAGAGTGAATACACAGTAGCCCCCCGAGACCCTCATCAGATTGACAAAGCCGATCGAGGGATCGATGTCATTCGAGATAACTAAAAGTGTATTTCTCAGGTTTCGGCCTCGGTGTCAGCATCCAACATGAAAGAGCTGGAAAAGCTCAACCATAAGCTTGATCGGTCTGAGAAGGACGTGTATCTACTTAAGAACCAGATGAAGCAGGCTCAAGGTAAATACCGAAAGCTTAAGTACCTTAAAACTATACTTAAATTGATGATGTAGATTCATTGAGTATGAAATCATATATTAATGTATCTATAGCTTCCTCCTTGGAGCTTGAGATGCTCCGGTCCGAGCTGCAAAAGGCTCGATAGGACATCGAGAAGCAGAAGGCTATCGCGAAGCAGGCCAGCGAAGAGCTGGCCAAGGAGAAAGAGGTTGGCGAGAAGCATGCGGCCCAGGTCATGGAGGTCGAAGAAGACCTGAAGGGGCTATATGCTCAGCATGGCGCCCTTCAGGAAGGAAAGGACAAGCTATCCTCCGAGCTTGCAATGGCGAGCTCGGCCTGTAAGGAGGCCACGACCCAGGCTCGGGAGGATTGTGAAGTGCTTGAACAAGTGAGGCAAATCACCGCTAGTAAGCCATACCTGCTTCGCTGTGTTTTCATTGACATCAAATTTGCCCATCTTATGCAAATCTGGCGTTCTTCAGTGACCTCTAGGGACCTGTCACGGAGTGCTTCGGACGCCGGCTTCTACTACGTTGCCTGTCCTGATGATTCCGTGCAAAAGACATTTTGGGCTCATTTCTAGGTGCCCGAGCATCCGCCTCTTCTGAACAATCATATGAAGCAGCCGATGGAGCTATTTTGCATGGTGGGGCCGGTGATGGAAGACATATGTATCAACCTCTGGCTGCAGGAGTCGATGCTAACCAGCTTCTTCGACTTGGTGCATAGGTTGTGGTATGCCAGCCCCCAGGTAGAGAACTGGAAGCAGATGGCCTGCTTGGAAGGCGCTGAGCGGGCATATGTGTAAGTAATGGCGCATTATCTAAAGATCGAGCCACTAGACATTGCTTCCGGGCCTCCAGGATGAAAGAATCGGACGCCCGAACAATATCTGGCTAAGGTCCAGGAAGGCGCTCGGGTGATCGAGGAACGGTGTAGGAAGTACGAGATGCGGTTCTGAAGGTCCCTCGGTATGTCGAGGAGAAAATGTGTATAAGACAAGTAATATTATGCTTATCAATTGTTTTTATCCGACGTGTTACTTGGACTCCTATGCGAGCGTGTTCAAATCGGAAAGTGGCAGGTAGTCCGCTTCCACCCCCTTGTAGATACTATGTGGGGTGTTCCTAAAAATGCATTAACCCTTAGTCAATGTCTCAGTGTCCTTAGGTGGTTGCGTATTTAGAGGAACGAGGCAATCAGACTAGAGTGGCTTTATAACTTTCACTTAGTCATTGATACATCTCCATCGTATCTACTTTTCCAAACACTTTTGCCCTTGTTTTGGACTCTAACTTGCATGATTTGAATGGAACTAACCCGGACTGACGCTGTTTTCAGCAGAATTACCATGGTGTTATTTATGTGCAGAAACAGAAGTTCTCGGAATGACCTGAAACTTCACGGAACAACTTTTCGGAAATAATAAAAAATCCTTGCAAAAGATGAAGGCCAGGGGGCCCACCACCTGTCCACGAGGGTGGGGGCGCGCCTGCCCGCCCTAGGGCGCGCTCCCTACCTCGTGGGCCCCCTGGAGCTCCTGCGACCTCAACTCCAACTCTATATATTTGGTTTCGGGGAGAAAAAAATCAAAGAGAAGGATTCATCGCATTTTACGATACGGAGCCGCCGCCAAGCCCTAAAACCTCTCGGGAGGGCAGATCTGGAGTCCGTTCGGGGCTCCGGAGAGGGAAATCCGTCGCCATCGTCATCATCAACCATCCTCCATCACCAATTTCTTGATGCTCACCGCCGTGCGTGAGTAATTCCATCGTAGGCTTGCTGGTCGGTGATGGATTGGATGGGATCTATCATGTAATCGAGTTAGTTTTGTTAGGGTTTGATCCCTAGTATCCACTATGTTCTGAGATTGGTGTTGCTATGACTTTGCTATGCTTAATGCTTGTCACTAGGGCCCGAGTGCCATGATTTCAGATCTGGACCTATTATGTTTTCATCAATATATCAGAGTTCTTGATCCTATCTTGCAAGTCTATACTCACCTATTATGTGTTATGATCTGTTAACCCCGAAGTGAAAATAATCGGGGTACTTACCGGTGATGACCGTAGTTTGAGGAGTTCATGTATTCACTATGTGTTAATGCTTTGGTCCGGTACTCTATTAAAAGGAGGCCTTAATATCCCTTAGTTTCCATTAGGACCCCGCTGCCACGGGAGGGTAGGACAAAAGATGTCATGCAAGTTCTTTTCCATAAGCACGTATGACTATATTCGGAATACATGCCTACATTACATTGATGAACTGGAGCTAGTTATGTGTCACCCTATGTTATGATTCTTACATGATGAACCGCATCCGGCATAATTCTCTATCACCGTTCCATTGCCCACGAGCTTTCCATATATTGTTCTTCGCTTATTTACTTTTCCGTTGCTATTGCTATCATCACTACAAAATACCAAAAACATTACTTTTGCTATCATTACCTTTTGCTACCGTTACCACTACTATCATATTACTTTTCTACTAAACACTTTGCTGCAGATACTAAGTTTCCAGGTGTGGTTGAATTGACAACTCAGCTGCTAATACTTGAGAATATTCTTTGGCTCCCCTTGTGTCGAATCAATAAATTTGGATTGAATACTCTACCCTCGAAAACTGTTGCGATCCCCTATACTTGTGGGTTATCAGTCATAGGAGTTCGACTTGTGGGGTAGTTGACCTAGCCCCCGGTGTAGTGGTGATCAGTTTAGCCGAGGTGCACCTGCCTTAACACATTGGTTCTTATGACAAGAACCCTTCATTTAGCACGACGCAATCACTAACGGTTTCTAGTTTGACACTATCTTCCGATCGCCGACCAGTTTATGCTTATCATGACAGTCGATTTTCGGCTTTCTCCACGAAGGTGCTTGACCATCTGAGTTGGAAGCGCAATCGTAGTGGTTCTTCCTTTACACTCCTAGCCAAACAAAGCGGAACGTAGGAGGCAAGCACAGGAGCCGGACAACCCAATCATTGACCAAATTCACAATTCAAAACTGATGCATATAGTGCCATATCCGAGATGCCGAATAGTTATTGGACTTGAACATAGGCTCAATTGTAAACCTGAGCCCCTGGTTGAAAGCCGGACTCATCTATATGTTTCATATGGTTTGTATATATTTCTACGAGTCAAGGATGAAAAAAACAACACATAAATTTGTGCAAGAATTGAAAAGAGGTTTGTTTCTTCATTCCTAAGGCTTAGCCACGCATGCCGAGCTATTATATAAGAAAAAACCTTAAAGGATACAGAGAGTATGTAGAAAGAGGAAAAAAGGAGTGTGATACAGGGCTTTAAAAAGCGGGAGCTTTGTCCCGTGTATTCCCTGCCGCACGTGTGTGCCTCTATGTTGTTGACTAGCTATCCCTTGTCTAATCCAGGGTTGGTGAATACCGCCGGCTACTACGCATAAGCTATACTGGATGCATTCGAGACGCGTGGCCCCTGATGAGGCTATAACTGTAGTGTGACAGCTTGACACTGCCAAAATATACTTCCTGGTGAGCCTTTATGGTGCCGAAGAGACCACCAGGCTTCGGGTGTGTACAAATGATCCGAGATAACACACCTCTTTTTATAAAGTTATGCTCCCCAATCTCCCATGGAATTTTAAGTGCGAAATTATGTACTCTAGGTACATAACCTATTATCAAATGGGAGGATCTGGGGAGCACATGTCCCTATTTTGGATTCGCACGAGTTTGGCCAGGGGCCAAAGTGATAGTGCGGACGCGCCTTGAGGAGCCTGGTAGGTCCTACCAAGCTGTATGACGGGTCACTTCTTTGGCCACCTAGGAGTCGGCTATGAATGCCGCTGTCTACTCCTCTGTACAAAGAATGAATTGCATGAATCATGTAGCAAACCACATACCCAGTTATCCCTGTACTCAAACAGGTTGGAGCTCCCTTGATGGTGTGGCACACCTTCCATTTGGTCGCGCTTATCCTTGGCCCTTTGGTGTTCGACTTTCCATTGTGAAGAGCACCACGCATCCACCAACGCCTCTCAACAGTCAATCTTATCCACACACCGTCTCAGGGGCACCTAAGTGAGTCAAGAGAAATTTCAGCGCTACGCCTACGAATCAAATCAAGAAAACTAAGTTCAAGGCCTTAAGAATAGGTAATTACCTGCATCTACTTCTCCTTACTCAGAAACTTGCCGCGACACTTCTGCTTGCCCCTCTTAATACCCTTCGAGGCGTAGTAGTCTCGAACGGCCTGCACCCGAGCCTCGTGCCTTAAGTTTTGAAGTAGGCGCTTGCACTCATTTTCTACAACCATACACGCGGCCTCCTGCTCTCCCTCTGAAACCCTGTAGAAGGTCTGCAATCAAACAAGACAACACTGATTAGTACAGTCGCGAGGTAGTGTTGATTTTTAATTCCGTAAAGGAGAAACTACCCAAAACCGACGAAACACAATGTCAACCACCGTCTCGCACAAGACACCATCGACCCTCTCCTCTAGCAGGGCCGGGGCAACCGAGTACAGCTCCCAGGTCAGTGCTAGCTGTGGAACCTGACCCTCAACGGGCAACGTGACCCACCCAGGGAAGTGCTGCCAGCAAAGCACACCAAGGACCTGGTTGGGCCTACGGGATCCACGGGGGCATACCCAGCCCCTGCAGTATGACAAGGCCAACGCATTAGATATTAATTTGAAGGAACATGAAGGAAAAAGGTTAAAAATAGTAAATGCACTTACTTCAACCATTTAGGCACAATCAACCACCTCTGGTCGAGGGTCATCGGCACGGGCGAGAGCTTTGTAGTGCTAGGCTTGTAGACCTTCTTGCCCTTCTCAACCAGCTCGTCATCGCTGTAGCTATCATCTGAAAAGGTGTCCTCGCTACCATCCTCCGAGCCACTAGCCTCCGGATTCTCGTGGGCCAAAGACCCCTTGACCGGAGGCTTCTGGGACAAAGACCCCATGACCAGAGTCCTCTGGGACGAAGACCCCGTGACCGGAGTCTTCTAAGACAAAGACCCTGGGATCAGACTCACGTGGGGCGAAGGATCGGCGACCCGAGTCTGGTCGGGGGAAGGATCAGCGACCGGAGTCTCATGGACCGGAGTCCGAGACAGGTCCACGTTAGACGGAGCACTCCTGTGGTAGGGTGAACCAGCTGAGGGTGGCGGCGAGGAAGGCGTAACAACCTTCCTACCTCTCCCGCTGCCACGTCCACCTATAGCAGGCTTCTTTGTCCTCCCCTGACCTCTCCCAGCCAAAGAAGAAGCGCCCGCCGCAGTTGTCTGCACACTGTCTAGCAGCGCTCTCCGGAGGGGCTGGGCTGGAATAATGGAACCACCCCTCCCAGTAGCGCTCGGAGGAGGACCGGGGCGCTCTGGACCCTTGCCCACCATCCTGTCAACACCTGCAATGACAAAAAGTAAACGAAATTAGTACAACATAAAAAAATTGGATACCTGACATGAACATAATAATATGTATATAATTTAAGTGTATCATAATCATGACCAAAATAAAAATACATCCGATCGACACAAATATATATGGTGTCAGGGTGTCGGGGGTCAGGGGTGAGGGTGGGTGTCGTATCAGGGTGTCTGTGGTCTGGGTGTCAGGTGTCGGGGTCGGGGTGTGGTGTTAGGGTGTCCGGGTCGGGGTGTCGTGTCGGGGTCGGGGTGTCAGGGTGTCGGGCTCGGGGTCGGGGGCACCGTGGTCGGGGTGTGGTGTCAGGGTGTCGGTTGGTCGGGGGTCGGGGTCGGGGTGTGGTGTCAGGGTGTCGGGGGTCGGGGTGTCATGCCGAGGTGTCGGGGTGTCGATCGGGTGTCGGGGTCGGGGTCTCTTTTTTCCTTTTCTTCTTTTCCTTTTCTTCTTCTCCTCATCTCCTCTTTCTTCTTCTTCTTCTTCTTCTTCTTCTTCTCCTCCTCCTCCTCTCCTCTTTCTTCTTCTTCTTCTTCTTCTTCTTCTTCTTCTTCTTCTTCTTCTTCTTCTTCTTCTTCTTCTTCTTCTTCTTCTTCTTCTTCTTCTTCTTCTTCCTCTTCTTCTTCTTCCTCTTCTCCTTCTTCTCCTTCTTCTCCTTCTTCTTCTTCTTCCTCTTCTTCTTCTTCTTCCTCTTCTTCCTCTTCTTCTTCTTCTTCTTCTTCTTCTTCTTCTTCTTCTTCTTCTTCTTCTTCTTCTTCTTCTTCTTCTTCTTCTTCTTCTTCTTCCTCTTCTTCTTCTTTTCTTCTTTCTTCTTCTCCCTCCTCCTATTCCTCCCTCCTCCTTCTACTTCTTCTTCTAAAATAAAACTAAAACTAATCTAAAATAAACTAAAATAAAATAAACTAAAACTAATCTAAACTAAACTAAAACTAATCTAAAATAAACTAAACTAAAACTAAACTAAAACTAAAACTAAACTAAAACAAAACTAAACTATAACTATAACTAAAACAGAAACTAAACTAAAAGAAACAAAAAGAAACTAATTAAACAAAAAAGGGGGAGGAGCTCACCTGGTGGAGGGGGAGGTCAGACGGCTGTGGCGGCCGTCGGAGGAGGCGGCGACCCGGCGGAGGGGGAGGCCGGACGGCCGCGGCGGGATGGGGCGGGGACGGCGACCGGTCGGGGACGGCCGCGGCGGGACGAGGCGGGGACGGCGACAGGGCGGGGACGACCACGACGGGATGGGGCAGGGATGGCCGGGGCATGGCTTCCCGACATGGAAGAGGCGGTGGGGCCGCGGGAGAGGTCGGGGAGGGGTGCGGGGCGGCGGGGCGGCCGGCTACGCCGGACGGGGTCGGCGACGACGGCACAGGCCGGTGTGGGTGGGGGATGGCGACGTAGGGGAGGGGGTGGGGGCCGGGGCGACGTGGAAGGGGTGGCGGGGGTGCGGTGGAGGTCGGTGAGGGGGGCAGGGGAGGGGTGCGGGGCAGACTGGGTCGGCGGCAGCAGTGCGGGTGTGGGTGGGGACGAATGAGAGAGTGGAGAGAAGAGAAGGGGCGGGACGGCCGTTAACGTACCCGCCTCTTTGCCATCCGCCAACGGTCGGCAAAGAGGTGGGGCCAGTGGGCTTGAGTTGGTTAAACAATAACATGACCCACCCACCTCTTTGTCGTCTGCTAGCGGATGGCAAAGATTCTTTGCCGTCAACCAGCGGACGGCCAAGAACGGGCTGATGGCAAAGACTTCGTTTGCCATCAGCCACATCTTTGTCGTCCGTTTTCTTGTGGCTGACGGCAAAGAGCAAATGCCTTCTTTGCCGTCAGCAAGCAGATGACAAAGAATGGGCAGACGACAAAGAAGCTGATTCCAGTAGTGGCAAGGGGATGGTGGAACATGGACTCAATGCCAATCACCTTATGATCGCGGACTATACCCATGATCTCAAGGTGGATGGCAAGTCCATGAAGGACATCGTCTTCACGTTCAACGAGCAAATCCACTTCATTCAAAGCCAGATCTACGATCTCCAAAACCAAGTCTTTGAATATGTTGGCTGGCAGTTGCAGGACTCATGAGACTCACTCCTCTTATGATGGTGAGCCCCAGCCATGGAAACCTGAAGATAAGATTGCTACTTCATCATCACCACCTCCCTCTTCAACACCAAAGGAGACTTGAGTATCGGGTATGGCCACTCCCCTTGGCTTGTTCCAAGCTTGGGGGAGGTGCCTCGGTATCGTATCACCCCCACTATCTTTTTCCTTTATTTATCTTAGTTCGATCATCAGTTATATTTTGCTTTAGTTGAATAAAAGTTTAGTTCGATCCTTTCTTTTTGAGTGTTTGCTTAGTGATCTATCATTGTAATCGTGTGCGAGATATATAATAAAGTTAGTTTGAGTTTTGTTTTCTTTACTTTTATGTTCAATAAAAAAGGAGATAAATGAAAAAGATCATATGCTAATCATATGGTAAGTAATGACATCACATAAGGAAAAGTATAAGTAGAAAATTTTATTGGAGATTTACAAACATAACATTGGTCAATGAAGCAATTCATGAAAGAATTAATAAGGGTAGAGAAGATTCACATGCAAATACACTATCTTGGACATCTTTTGTGATTGTGAGCCCCCATCAAAATATTATATGCCAAAATTGTTGACGTTGGACAAGGAAGACAACATAATGATTTATGTTTGTTCATATTCAGATAGAAGTTATATTGGCATAGATCCTTCAACATGTGGTGCTCGTCCCCCATCTTTGCTAGCCAAAAATTCTGCACTAAGTAGAGATACTACTTGTCCATCCAAAAAACCCTTAAACCCAAATCTTGTTTTGAGAGTCCACCATACCTATCTATGGATTGAGTAAGATCCTTCAAGTAAGTTATCATTGGTGCAATAAGGCAATAAAAATTGCTTCTGAAAGTGTTGGATCATTTAGTGTAAGAGAAAATTTAGCATTGTATGAACTTGTGATGGCAAAGGATAAAAGCGACATACTGCATAATAAAGGTTGCTATCATAAGGGACGATATATCTTGACGTTCTTTTGCACTAAGAGATTGAGCATACAAACAAAAAGTGAATGAAAACCTCTGCTTTCCTCTGCGAAGGGCCTATCTTCTACTTTTATATACTTACTTTTATGCAAGAGTCAAAGTACTTCTCTCTATTCCTTTTTGTTTTCTCTTTTGGCAAGCACCATGTGGTGAGGAAAGATCTAGGCACATATATCCAGTTGGATATGTGACTTTTTGCTCATGTGTATGCGGTGAGTGTTAGCAATCATAGAAGACTATATGATGGTTGAGTATGTGGACTTGCCCAAAGGCTCCGATATGTGACCCTTCCTGAAAAAATGATGAATTGCAGTTGCAAAGTTGACTGAGAACATAGTTTGTTGATTTTCAATAGAGTTTATGATTTATACTTTGATGTTGTGATGAATTGTTACTTATTCATGATAAGTTTATGATCAAAGTTGTGTGATAAAAGTTCTATAATAAAGTTTGTTGCTATTATAATAATATACATGATGCTTTTATGTCTGTATTTTGTTTTTATCGACACCTCTCTCTCTCTCTAAGCATGTGGACATGTTTTTCGATTTTGGTTTTCGCTTGCGGACAAGCGAGGTCTAAGCTTGGGGGAGTTGATACGTCCATTTTGCATCATTTTTACCTAATGTTTTTATGCATAATAATGCTTCTTGGAGTAATTCTAATGCCTTTTCTATCATAATATGCAAGGTTTACACAAGGAGGGAGAATATCAGCAGTTGGAATTCTGGACCTGAAAAAGCTATGTCAGGCCACCTATTCTGCACAACTCCAAATGAGCTGAAATTTCACGGGGATTTTTTATGGAATATATAAGAATTATTGGAGCAAATAACTAACAGAGGGGCCCCTGGGAGGTTGTGCCCTCCTCGGCCCACCTCCGGCGCCCCTCTTATGGTATATAAGTCATTTTTACCTAGAAAAAATAAGGAGAGGACTTTCGGGACGAAGCGCCGGCATCTCAAGGCAGAACTTGGGCCGGAGCACTTTTGCCCTCCGGCGGAGCAATTCCACCGGGGGAACTTCCCTCCCAGAGGGGGAAATCATCGTCATCATCATCACCAACAACTATCCCATCTTGGAGAGGCCAATCTCCATCAAGAACTTCAACATCACCATCTCCTCTCAAACCTAGTTCATCTTTTGTGTACAATCTTTGTACCGGAACCTTAGATTGGTGCTTGTGGATGACTAGTAGTGTTGATTACATCTAGTTGTTGATTACTATATGGTTTATTTGGTGGAAGATTATAAGTTCAGATCCATTATGATATTTAATACCCCTCTGATCTTGACCATGACTATCATTTGTGAGTAGTTACTTTTGTTCTTGAGGTCACGAGAGAAATCTTGTTGCAAGTAATCACGTGAAATTGATATGTGTTCGGTATTTTAATGATATGTATGTTGTTATTCCCTTAGTGGTGCCATGTGAACGTCGACTACATGGCACTTCACAATATTTGGTCCTAAGGGAATACTTTGTGGAGTAGTTATTAGATGATGGGTTGCGAGAGTGACAGAAGCTTAAACCCTAGTTTATGCTCTATTTCGTAAGGGACTGGTTTGGATCCAAAAGTTTAATGATATGGTCAGATTTATTCTTAATACTTTTCTCATAGTTGCGGATGCTTGCGAGGGGGTTAATCATAAGTAGGAGGTTTTTTCAAGTAAGAACAGCACCTAAGCACCGGTCCACCCACATATCAAATTATCAAATAAGCGAACACAAATCAAACGAACATGATGGAAGTGACTAGATGAAATTCCTGTGTACCCTTAAGAATGCTTTGCTTATCATAAGAGACCGTTTTGGCCTGTCCTTTGTCAAAAGGATTGGGCTACCTTGCTGCACTTTTATTACCGTTACCATTACTTGCTCGTTACAAATTATCTTGCTATCAAACTACTCGTTACTTATAATTTCAGTGCTTGCAGAGAATACCTTGCTGAAAACCGCTTGTCATTTCCTTCTGCTCCTCGTTGGGTTCGACACTCTTACTTATCGAAAGTACTACGATTGATCCCCTATACTTGTGGATCATCAAGGCTTTTAGGAAACTTTTGATCATCTTTTTGAGATCATGTCAACACATATAGCTATTTGTAACACCCCGGATGTAAATTACCATATTTGTACTCCAACTCTTGCCATTTTCGGTTGTAAGTTATGAGTTTTCCCCGTGGTTGGGTTTTGTATTCGTTTTGCATTTTTTCCATGTCATGCATTTCATATCATGTCATCATGTGCATCTCATTTGCATACGTGTTCATCTCATGCATCCGAGCATTTTCCCCGTTGTCCGTTTTGCAATCCGACACTCCTACGTCCTTCGGAGCCCCCTTTTGTCTCTTTTCGTGTGCGGGTGTTTAACTTCCTTAGAATGGACCGAGATTTGCCAAGCGGCCTTGGTACACCAGCGGTAGACTGCCTGTCACGTTTCGTGCCATTTGGAGTCACTACAAAAAAATACACTTACGTGATGATACGTGTTTGTCACAGTAGGTCGCCTTTTTTGTCATGCATGTACATCCATGACGATTTTATGACAGAATCAAGATAGTCATACCTGTGCTGTCATAGAAGTGTTCCATGACATTACCAAAATTATCATCATGGAAGTGTCCACTTCCATGACGATAAATCGCGCGTTAGAGAAGTGCTTTCGTCAAGGGTGACCGACACGTGGCATCCACCGTAACGGAACGCCGTTAAGCTATCGGGTCAGATTTTGGATCCGATAACCCGTTAACAGCCCTGACCAATGGGAAATTTCCACGTGTAAAATTCTGATTGGCCGAAGGGAACACCTGACAGCTCGTCAGTGGGCCAGATGTCACCCGTCCATTAGAGGAGACATGCCTATGATACGTCGACATGTGGCTGGGCCCAACAGAGGCCCATATAGGTTAAAAAGGCCGGCCCAGTCAAAGGCCCATAGAACTTAATCAGGTACTAGTGGGCCAGCCCAATAACGGCCTGCTTAATAAATGCCCATTTACGACCCGAAGCCACATCTGGCCCGTTAATTGTTCGCCCAATATTTGGGCCCATTTACGGCCCGAAGCCAGATCTGGCCCGTTAATTGTTCGCCCAATATTTGGGCCCATTTGCGGCCCGAAGCCAGATCTAGCCCGTTAATTGTTCGCCGAATATTTGGCCCCAACTACAGCCCAGTGACTTTCGGCCTGTTAGAGGCCTGATGCAGACATGGGCCCATTTCAGCCCGGTGTGACTTTCGGCCTTGGAATGGCCCGTGCTGCCCATGGGCCATATATGGTCCGACGGGACATCGGGCCCACTAACGGCCCGTGCTAAAGGTGGCAACAGTTAAGCCCAACGTGACTTTGGGCCTGTTAAAGGCCTGTCGTGTAATTCGGCCCGTTGATGCCTGTGCTAAGCTTTCAGCCTCTTAAAGGCCCATGATATCAGTGAGCCAACTAAGGCCCGAGATATGTTTCGGCCTGGTAATGGCCCGTGAGCTAACTGGGCCCAAAACGGCCCGGTCTATATTTCGGCCTGCTGAAGGCCCGTCGATGACTAGTGAAAATTGAGGCCCAACATGCATTTTGGCCTGCTAAAGGCCCATGGTTTGGCCAGTACAATATTCAGCCTGTTAATGGCCCAACGCTACCTGGGCCAAACTAAGCGCTGGGTCGACAAAAGGCCCAACTAAAATATAGGCCCCAATCATTCGGGCCCAAGAAAGACGCAGGCAGGCCCAATTGTGGCCCGCTAAAATCCTGGCCCGTTAGAGTCGAATGTTTCGGTCCGGTCGACTACATCTGATTTTTTCAGATAGCGAATGATGGCAGTAACTAGTAGGAATTAAGAAAAAACCTACTCTATACAATAAAGAAATTACGACATAGTAACTAAGAATAAACCTACACTATACAATAAAGGATTTAAGGTATATTACATCCACTGGGCATCGAAGTTCGCCACCAGTGATCATAAAGCGCAGTGAAGAAGCAGATTACAAAAATTGGGCACCATTGCAGCGTAACAAAATAATACTGAACCGAGACCACTTCCAAGATAGTTCAAGAAAGGTTAGCCTTGCGGGGGAACTGCTGCGCAAGCTGCTGAGCAAGGCTGTGAGACCGGCCTAGCATGTCGGTCATAGCTTCCAGGTGTAGCTGTTTAGCGATGAGGTTCTGATTGGTTTTCTCCGCAATCTTTCTTAGAGATAGGACTTCAAGTCGAAGTTGAGTTGTAGAATGCCTTTCTGCTAGAACTTGGGATTGAAGAAGTCAAACTGATTCAGACAATGAATTCTGTGAGCTTGTCTGATAGTTAGTCTCAAGTAACTTGAACACTGCATCAAGACAAGACTTTGGGGTTGTCTCGCTATCTTCAAGATGTTTTGCCTTCTTTGCTGCAATATATGTTGGGTTTGTCTCACAACCTTCAGCAGACTTGTGCATGCCATCAGGCATATCACCCTAAAACAAAGCAGAGAGATGACAGGTTTTGCACGTGTATAAACAAAGATGATAACTATTCTGTCAATTCTATCCAATTTCAAATTAGAAATAAAGAGTAAGTTCAAAATATCAATAGTATAATTTGGCATTGTTCATAATGCGGGGAGCTTCACCACACTACTGGATTACCATGTCAACATAACAAGCATAGATGAAGGGCAAAGAAAATCATTGTATCTATTTTAGATAATGTGCATGGCATGTTGTTCATATCATCAGCCACATCAGTAAGATAAAACAGGAGATGACAAGGTGCAAACATGGGCTGCTTCACCACACACTGGATTATAGATACACAAAAACAAGCATACATATATGGAGTATTAAGTAATGTGCATGGTATGAATAAGGAATTTGGTTTTACAAGTAAAACTTAGAACTTACGGTTCTTACGAACATGCATTTTGGTAGAAACAGCAAACTAAACAGTAGTAAACGATAGGGAGTATGAGAAAATTAAACAGCAGTTGAGGATAAAGGCTTTAGAAGGACTGACTTACATTAACAGTTAACACCGGCTATATAATGCCCTTCTCCATGTCAAGGGAAGGATAACTCAAGAATTTCAGCACAGAATCTTCTTCATAAGCATTGCCTGTGCTCTACATTTTGTAGAGAGTAATTATAGATATGATAATACTGGAAGGGATAGAGGATAATGAAGATAAGATGCAGATTGATGCTACATAATCAACTGCCAATCCCTGGAAGTACAAGCGTTACAGGACAAAGTGTACTGACAAGAGCAATGGGCTACACTTCTGCACTGGCATTGTCTGTGTATTCTACTTGTTGGTAAGATTAAATATAGATCTGATCTTTTTTAGTAAATGGTGGGCGAGGGAGATAAGATGCAGAATGCTACAAAATGAACCAATCCCCCTTCCCATAATACAAGAGTGTTTTGAACACTGGTGTATTGTAAAAACGTTCTTATATTATGGGACGGAGGGAGTAGCTGTTAATGTAAGTACAGTGATAGACCACGTTCAGTCCTTACAAGAGGACTGCACAGCTAAACCTCTTCAAAAGCATTGGGTTGATTCTAAATTTATGTAAGAGTCCATACGGATCTTATAATGTCCACCAAATGGACGATTACGAGGCTAACATGCGCAGTGATGCCACATAATCAAACATCTACGAAAGTAAGTATGGTCATACATGGCAAGAGGTACTCAAAAGAGCAATGCAGTGTGCAGTATAGTTGCGAGATTATGTGGTCCCTTGAGAATGAATGTTCTTCTGCTAATAGTTTTCGTACAAGTGAGACATTAAGGCAAATGCAGAAATGTAGTTCAAATTGTGATGTGATATCATAGACAGTACCTTACGCTGCAGCCGAGACCAATGTGTAATAAGATTATTCCAGTCACCGTCGGATAAATGTAGCACCGGAGACTTTACAGAAATTTTGTTCAAAGGCTTGCCATCGAAGTGCGCTTGCCTTAGGTAGGAACGATACTTCATCAACGAGTGCTTGAAAAGCGCAACCAACCCTTGCTCGTCATCACAATCCAGTTTGCTCCTCGCCTATTTAAAAGAATGAAATCTTGTGTCTTCTGTCAGCAGAAACATACGCAGTAATGACCATCAATAACATTAGTACATTACTTACGCGTAAGTTGCAGAGGAAGACTAGAAATTGTTCTGTGTCTGCGGTATAATCTTTCCATGAAGGAAAGATGCGCACAAAGTTCCTGACAACAACATAAGCTTCGTCTTCTAAACTGGGAAGAAATGGAACAGGGGTCCTATTTGCTCCAATTGGGGCTCTCTCTGGTTCGAAAAGGGATTTGGCAACTGGATTTGGTGTACTCTTTGCTGGAATGGGGGTTTTGCGTCGTACAACTGGTGCTATGTCAACTGGCATAATCATACTGTTTGCTGCAGTTGGGGTCTGCTGAGTTGGGGCATCAGAAATGACCAGTGTAGTAGGGCTAGAGTCTGCTAGAGTTGGGGTATTTTGTGGGTCAGGTGATATTGCAACTACACCTAATGGGCTATTTGATTTATCAGGTGCCACTACCTTTTCCAAATACTTTGCTTGTGATCCTCCACGATCAGCAACCGCCCTCTTCCTTTTGAATGTCTGATACACAAGAACAACATTTGAATGGATAAATATGGTATGATGACAGATGGAATATGTACTGAAAATGGATAGGAATGGCGTATTCACATACATGATGTGTAAACTAAGCTAATGGCAGTTCAACAAAGTAGAAGCAATGCAAATCATCAGTTGCAAGATATGTGCGAGCAATGTAACCTTGGAAAGTTAGAGCAAGTAACTTGATGGGTGAATAAGATAGGGCATCTTCCTTTGACTCCTCCACTAGGGTGCTACATTGACTTAGGTCTCCCTCTAGCTCAGAATCACTGTTAGGATCATATTCTGAGCATGAATCTGTAGGTGGAGAGCGTTTGCATTGCATTGCATCCAGACTTGATTTCAGTCCCTTAATGCCAAGTTTGACATCCATGGCATTGTTCTGCTTTATTCTTTTCATGTGCGCAAGCTCATAATCATTATGATGTTGTTCAGAATCTGAGATTCATCAAAACATAAAAAGTAGTCAGATTATCTATGGAATGCATTGCGGATTCAACTCGGAGAGTGTCTCCCTATAAACCCCTGCATATGCAAAGTTCACCTCCCCAACCGTGCTGACCAGACCACACACAGAAATACAAACCCCTTATGTTTCTATAACAGGCAGGCACACATTTCAAAACTGAAGTAGGAACATTAGAATCATATGAAATTCATATTTGAACAAATAAACTAAGCAATTATGAGTGGCGTAATGTTTAGCTTCAAGGGTGGAGTGTTGGTAGTGCGACACAAAGCAAGTAGGCAGATTGTATTCCATGTAAAAGATCGAAACCTATGTAAAAGCTGGAAATGACACCTTCTTTCTATACAATGCAGTGTTCGTTACCCACACATGATGGAAGAGATCACATAGAGAAATACTATTCACTCATTTCTACGGTTCCAGTATTTAGAAATAGGGTGGTCCACCCTAAAAGAATATTGACAACAAATATGACAAGGCAAGTGTCGGATTTCGGGTTCCGGCAGACCCTTGAGGTTCGAACACTGGGGTGCGCGCGGAGATTTCGCCTCCTACCTACCTGCACCCCTCCGCCATCCTAAGATCTAAACTAAGGAAAGAACAACACAAGAGACACAGGGTTTATACTAGTTCGGGCCACCGTTGTGGTGTAATACCCTACTCCAGTGTGTGGTGTGTGGATTGCCTCTTGGGCTGATGATGATGAACAATATGAGGAAGAACAGCCTCGCGAGGGTCTTTTCTTGGCTGAGGCGACGAACTGCTGGGAGGAGTTCAGCCACCTTTCTCTCTCTCTCTCTCTCTGCCCTACTCTCCTTTGGCCGACCGATCCCCTTTGTTGTGTGGGTGGCTGGTCCTATTTATAGAGGCCCTGGTCCTCTTCCCAAATATTGAGCGGGAAGGGAGCCAACAATGGCGGGCTAATTTGAAGGGGGACAACAAGTATCAACTATCCTGACAAAAGTAGTCTTCGCCTGCGCAAAGCTCTGGTGATGACGCCGTCTTGGGCTCCACGGTGACCTCCGTCTCGTAGTCCTCCTGGTCTTGGTCTCGTTGCACCGAAATGGCAACCTTTGCCTAATGCCTCCGTACTCTGCGGCTGCGCCTGCCCCCTTTGCACCAAAGAGGAAAGGAGGACGCTGCGCGGGCTGGCACCCGCCTGGCGCCCTGAATTGTCATGGCTTGCGTCATGGGCACCTCGTGAGGTACCCCGCCATGATCTCTCCGCCTCCTCGTGAGCCAGCCTGACGAGGCCGTGCCTGAGGAAGCTTCGCGTCGTCTGCCTCGCGAGGCTTGCCCCCTCGCGAGGGTCTTGGGTTTGTGTTGGTGAAGATGGGCCGTGCTGGGCCCCCCTTTAAGCCACGCCGCAGGCCGCAGGCAGGCAAGTCTGGGAACCCCCGTTCCCAGAACACCGACAGTAGCCCCCAGGCCCAAGGCGCACCTGGGCTTGGCCGTGCAGGGAGGTGGAAGGGCAAGAGCGAAGCGCCGCAGGCCCTAACAGCCTGCGGCCTTGGGCGCCACGTGGCGGTTGACTGGACGTCAGCGCCTCAGCAACCGCGCGAGTTGATAAAGGAGTGGCATCCGCCTAGGCCCTGCTTCTTGCTTCCTCCGGCTGCTGCTCAGATCCCCTTTCTTGCGCCTCTCCTTCCTTCCTCCGAGATTTCCAGATCTGCTCTGACCGCGCGGCCTAGGGAGCCATGGTGCCTCGTCAGCCCCCGGCCGCAGCTTGGTACTCGTCCGCCCTGGACACGCCGAACGTGTCGGAGGCGGGCCTTGCCCGGCTGCGCCGGATGGCGACGGCGCGGGGCATCGACGGGGAGAAGGTGTTAAAGGCCGGCTCCGCCACCCCTGAGGGTCAAAGGGGCACCTTCTATCCGCTCTTCGTAAGTGCCATTGTTGTTGGCCTGGTGCCTCCCTTCTCCGAGTTCTTCTTCTCTGTCCTCCGCCATTACAAGCTACAGGCTCTGCATCTCCATCCCAACTCCGTCCTTCTCTTGGCAATCTTTGCTTATTATTGCGAAGCACATGTTGGGGTGCAGCCCTCAGTGGCCTTGCTGCGCCACTACTTCTACCTCCGGACCTCTCGTGGGACCGCTTCCGCGTGCGCGAGCTTCGTCGCGTCCGGCGGCGCCATTGCCATCTCGAACTCTGGGAAGAGGATTGAGGGCATCAGGAGCAAGTGGATCTTGGTGGATGCTGGGCGCATCCACCCTCGGCTGATCCTGCCCACGGAGCAGCCCACGAGCTCCAGCGACTGGGGTCGAGCGGAGCTCACGGATCCCCGCATGAAGACGGTGTTGGAGAAGATGGACGCGGATCTGAGGCCGGCCGACATGGGGGCGGCGAAGCTGACCGGCGCGTCGCTGCTGAGGGAGTTCCTGGAGCACCAGCTGGCTCCGCTTCGGCAGTACTCGCTTCCAATGTGGAGGCCCCGTCCGAACCCCGCGGCCTTAGCCGCCGGAGACCTGGCTGTGGTTCTCCAATCTCTGGTCGGGGGCAATGTGGCGAGGCTGGAGGGCGCTCCTACGCCCTTGTTCCTCTGCAACGACTGGGAGCAGGTGGTGAAGTCCATGCCCGTCTTCAATGGGGATGTGCCAGTGCCCCTGGAAGCTCCCGAGGAACCGGTGGACGTGCCCTCCGGCGACTCCAGCAAAGAGGAAGAGGGAGGGGAGCACGGAAAGGGGCCTGACTCCGAGGCGACTGACGGAGAGTCGAGGGCTCCCCCCCCCGGCGCAGGTCCCGCGTTCTCCGCCTCTCTCTGAATGATGGCGATGAGGATGACGACGACGAGCAGGACGGCGGGAGCTCGCCCCCGATCCCGAAGAAGGACAGGACCGGGCTAATCTCCTGCGGGTCTCCTCCGGCCCTGGGGCGAACCGCAGACGCACCTTCTGCCTCCAAGCTTCCCGAGGACGACCCTTCCAGCCGACTTTCAGGCTTCAAATTTGGCCGGAGGCCGCTTGAGCTCACTGGCGACGACCCGTAAGCATTCGATTCTTGTCTTTATCTCTTGCTCTACTTCTGAGGCTTGACGTCCGCATCTTTGGATAGGTTGGCGCCCGCAGCAAAGAAGCCGAAGGGGGCTCCCGAGGTCCCATCCGTGGCGGCGCTTCTACCCGCGAAGGAAGGTGACCGCGACGCACAGGCTTCTCTTGCCCGGTCCTCCTCGCGAGGTTTGCCTGGGCCGGCTGGGGCGAGCTCAGCCCCCACGGCCCAAGTGGCTCCCGAGGTGCTCTTGCCTGCCACCGCCACTACAGCTGTCGGGGAGCGGCAGACTCCGCCTCAGGATGGTGCGGCTGCGCTGCCGCCTTCTCCTCCTACTCCATCGACCACTGTCCCTCCGACTCCTTCTGCCGTTCTAGATCGTGCTGTTGCTTAGCTGGACCGACTGCGGCAGGATCTTCTTGGCGCTGAACCCCGCTTGCTGGCCGGGCGTTTGGAGCTGGCTTCTGGATGGGTTCGCTCCGACGCCTCGATTTGGGCGGCGCTGGTCCGGGCCTTGACGACATGCGATGAGGAGAAGCAGGCCGTCCTAGAGGCGAAGGCTGCCCGTGATGCAGCCTTGGGGGAGGTGGTCGACGTCCGCGGTCGCTGCAAGGCACTGGAGGGCAAGCTGCAAGGCCTGCGGGATCGGCTCGCGGAAGAGGTCCGCCTTCGCCAAGAGTAGGAAGAAGGCGTGAAGGCTCGCGAGGCAGCCGTCGAGGGCCGGGAGGCCAAGCTCAGGAAGCGCCGCGACCGCCTAGGCGCGCTGGAGCAGGAGTTGGGGGCGAGGAAGGCCGAGCTGGATGGCAAGGCCCTGGTTCTTGCCGAGGACCGCGCGGCCTTCACGGAGTTGGAGGCGAAGGCTCGCTCCTCGCTGAGGACGCTTTATGACAACGGCCTGGAGAGCCCGCTGGCTAGTGCTGAGGACGGCCCTGCCAAGCTGCTTCCCTTCCTGGTTCACGCTCTTGAAGATGTCGCCCTTGGCCTTGGTCCCACGGCCGAGGCCGAGGCGCGTGTCCTGTCTTCTGCAGCACTGACGCGGGTCCTCACCCACATCTACCTTCGTGATCCCGGTGTCGACCTCGACAGCCTGCTGGAGCCAGTGAGCGGTGAGCGTGCCGCTGCCGCTGCCAAGGCTGTGAAGGGTCGCGCGGAGGTTCTGCTGGGGAAGTTCCAGGCCTTCAGCACCAAGCCGGAGCAAGGCGCTGCCGACCCCGCTGCTCCGTGAGGCGAACCCGCTCCGTGCTGCTCCCCCACCACCAACTGACTCCGTCGTGGCTCCTGTCCTGCTTTTAATTCCTGCACACGTATCATGCCTTGGGGAGGCGTTTAAACTTGCGTTTGGCATTGAAATAACAGTGTGGACTGTAATATTTGCTTTTGAATTCCTTGAGATTAGCGCTTTTCGTTCCTACTTGCTTACGTTCTACGCCGGCAGAGCCCGGCCCCGCGCGAACCTCAGCCAGCAATAGTCCCGACCAGAAACCAGGACGGGACCAAGGAGTGAGGGGCTACGTGACAAGTTAGGCTCCTGAGTCACGATGCTCAGGAGTCCCCCTTGGCGCACGAACAGCAAGTAGGGAGGTGTGATGCGGGTGGATCCACCGTTCTACGTCTGCAGGGCCCGGCCGCGCGCGTGCCTCACCCAGCGATGGTCCCGACCGGAAACCAGGACGGGGCCACGGAGTGAGGGGCTACGTGACCAGTTAGGCTCCTGAGTCGTGATGCTCAGGAGTCCCCCTTGACGCTCAAACGGCCTTCGTACCTTGGCTTCGCTCAGGGAGAGACGCGTGACGAACCAGGCCCGGGGGGACCTGGCCGGGCGGCGTGCGTCTGGGTGTGACCCAGGCGCAGCCCCCGTGCCCAGCCCCCTCGCGCGGCACTACCGAGGGGAGGCGTTACGATGAGGCTAGACACTGAGCTCTGGGCTCCCTGAGGTTGATGCGGCCCGGGGGCCACCCTTAGTTGTTTATCACCAGCGCGGAGCATAGTGCTACCGTATGTGTACGGGCATAGCCGCTCCTCGGCAGTGTCGTCAGCCAGCACGGATCAGGGTGCTTCCACTGGTACGTGGGAGGGGGCCCCCCTCCGGGAGGAGCCCCCGAGGCGTGTACAGCCCCGCCCTGACACGTGGCTAGCATGGTAGGGCCTAGCGAGGTGTATCTGGGCACCCGTGAGCCAGCGCGGGACTCACGGGGCCCTACCTCTAGGCAGGTTGCGCCTGGCACTGGGCCTTATCTTGTGATGTGTCCCTGCAAATTTGGTTAGATGTCGGCACTCTACGTCCTTGGTTCCCGGCCCTCGAGCTGGTCTCAGCCGTCGCTGGTATGCCAGGTCGCGATGCCATGGACAAGGCCAGAGGGTGAGGACTGGAGATCCAGTAAGAGCCCTGAGTCGCGATGCTCAGGTGCCCCCCCTTTAATGTGCAAGTGGTCAACATGGAGGAGAAGAGGTGCCGTGGACCGGCGCCAAATAATCAAGCATGGTGGGTGTAACGCATGATCGGAAATAAACGCAAATGGGATACATGCCCCTGGGCCTGGCCCGAGCGGCTTGGGGATCATGCAGCCTGAGGGGCGCCCCCAACAAGGTAAGCTAACAACATGGAATAAAGGGATACACGCTGCAGGGACAGACCCACGCGGCCTGGGAATAATGCAGCCCTGGGGGCGCTCCCAGCTGGAAGTAAAACTCGAAAGATGTCACCTAATGATGTTGAGGACGAAGGGGTGTTGGTGTAGCAGGCTCGGGGGGCTGCGGGAGCCGATCCTCATGAGCCCCCAGGCCCAGGGGCCTCGGGAGGCTCCGGAGGCGCTGGCGGCTCCTCGTGGGCCATCTCCATCTCTGCTAGGGCTGCGGAACACCTGGCCTCTCGTACCTCCATGATGCCCCTCATGAGGCGCTGGTACGAGTCAGCCGCGTTCTGCAAGTCGTAAGGCATGCGAACGTAGCTGTGGGGTGGACCTCTGCCGCGCCCCACTCGCGAGGGCCAGAGGCGCTCCAGAGAGACGACTCGGTTGAGCCCTGGTATGTCGATGCAGACGCGTAGCCCACCATCCTCGCCTGGATGGGGGGCCACTGCTGGTAGGCGGCGGGCGCCTCTCATGACTCTTGACTCCTATAGCTCCTGAATGGCCTTGCTGACGAACTCCTGTGGGTCTGGATCTCCTTGCCTTGCTCCTTCTTGAGGGAAACGTGCTTCAAAACACGCCTCCATGTGGTGCCCAAGCGCCTCCCTCGTGACCCTAGCTAGGTCGGTGGCCCTCCAGGGGGGAGCCCCCGAGCCCTGCCTAGGGAGGGCGCCGGGCGCGCTTTCCTAGGCGACAGAGGGAGGTTCCCCCTGGGCAGGCGCGGGCCCTGAGGGGCCTGCCTCCTGAGGGGCCAGGCCGGACAATGTCTTCTTCTTCTTGGGGGCGGTCACGGGAAGCCTCCTGCTTCCGCGATCTGGGTCTTCCAGTGATGCGGCCTGAAAGGCTCGTTCTAGGGAACACA
Source organism: Triticum urartu (assembly GCF_003073215.2). Taxonomy (NCBI): domain Eukaryota; kingdom Viridiplantae; phylum Streptophyta; class Magnoliopsida; order Poales; family Poaceae; genus Triticum; species Triticum urartu. The sequence goes on from NC_053025.1 coordinate 239,531,175, forward strand.
CCGCGTCCTTCTCTTCACAGGGCACCGTGATGACTCCGCCACTTCCTGGCATCTTGAGGACGTTTTAGCCGTGGTGAGTTACAGCCATGAACTTGGCCAGCGCTGGGTACCCAAGGATGGCATTGTACGGCAGGCGAATGTGAGCGACGTCGAAGTCGATGAGCTCGGTGCGGTAGTTGTCGCGTGCCCCGAAGGTGACAGGGAGGCGGACCTGCCCAATCGGGACCGTGGAGTCGTCAGTGATACCGGAGAAGGGCTTGGTTGGCTAAAGCTGGTTGTAGGGCACTTGGAGGTTGTTGAACGTCTCCACGGACAGGACGTTGATCCCTGCCCCGCCATCGATGAGGGTCTTGGTGACCACCACGTTGCTGATGATTGGGGAACAAAGCATCGGGAGGACTCCGGCTGTTGCCGCACACTTGAGCTGATCTGCTGAGCTGAATGTGATGGCGCACGCCGACCACCTGAGAGGGTGTGTGGCTTCGAGTCTGGGGAGTACTGCGTTCACTTCGAGGGCGAACTGCTTGAAGATGCGCTGAGAGGCTGGGGCTTGTGCTCCGCCCAAGATGTAGGCGATCGCGCGCGGCTCCTGGAAGCCCCCAGCCTCCTCGTCCTGATGGCGGTCCTCGTTTCTCCTTGGCTGCAGCGGCAGCGGTGGGAGGCCTGCGTTGCCAAGCGGGCGATCCTCGCGAGGCTGATCCCTCCATCCTCTCTCGCGAGGCAGGTCTTGCCAGCAATCCTCGCGAGGTTGGTCGCGCCACCCTTGGCGCGGCCCACGGTCTTCCCGGCGTCCTGCGTTTCTTCCTCCTCCTCGACCGTAGCCCCGGTCACCGCGGTCGGGGCGATGGCTGATCCTTCCTTCAAGCACGGCTCGGAGTTCTTGGCATTCGTTGGTGTTGTGGGTGTGGAGGTCATGGTACACGCAGTATCGGCTGCCCTTGGGAGGTTCAGGCTGATCTCTGCCCCGCTTGGTGTCTGGTTCTGCCGCGAGCACTACAGCCCCCTTGCGCTTCACATCCTTGGCCTTGAGCTTCTTCTCTTCTGGGTCTGCGGCAGGCAGCTCGAGGAGGGAGAGATGCCCCTCCTCAGCCCTGGCGCACTTGTTTGCCAAGTTGAACAGCTCCAAGGAAGTGCACATGTCTTCATGCATCGCCAGCTGCTCCTTCATCTTGACGTCGCGCACTCCATCGGAAAAAGCTGAGATGATGGCCTCCTCAGTCACCTTGGGGATCTTGAGGCGTGCATTGTTGAAGCGCTGGATGTACTTCTGCAGGGTCTCCCCGGGTTGTTGCTTGATGTGACGCATGTCGCTCACGGCGGGCGGCCGGTCGTGAGTACCTTGGAAGTTGGCGATGAAGCGGGTGCGCATCTCTTCCCAGGAGGAGATTGTGCCTGGAGCCAGGTTCAGGAGCCAGGTGCGGGCCCCATCCTTGAGCGCCATGGGAAACTAGTTCGCCATGACCTTCTCGTCTCTGTTGGCAGCTTCGATGCCCAGCTCGTAGAGCTGGAGGAACTCCGTAGGGTCGGCCGTGCCGTCGTAGCGAGGAGGCAGGTCTGGTTTGAACTTGCCAGGCCACGCGACGCTGCGTAGTTCGGTGGTGTAGGTGCGGCAGCCTGCTGTGGCCACGAGAGGCCTTAGGTGACGGAGAGCCTGGTCTTGCATGCCCCCACTCGCTGGAGCAGGGGGATGGTCGCGACGTGCTGGGGTAGGGAGCGCCCGGGCAGCTTCTGGCGGGCGAGGGACTTCTTGACAGCTCTATTCTTGCTGCGCTGGCACCTGACGGAGCGGGTTCCGCCCAGGGGCCATGCGCCTTGGAGCCATGGCGTCTTCTTGAGGAGGAGGTGGCCGGGGCGCCGCTGGAGCCTCTTCGCCCGCGCGGGGCGGGGTGCGGTGCAGCGGAACGGACGGCGCGGAAGAGCCCCCTGCAGCGCGGACGAGCTCGGCGATGCGGTCGAGCCATTCTTCGTAGACGTCGTTGACGGGACGGTAGCGCAGGAGCTCGTTTGCCGCGATGAGTGCAGCCCGAGCCTCCATGGGCGCGCGGAGCGCGCGGGACGAAGATCCAGCTGGGGCGAGCGAGGGGGTTGCGGTGCGGCCGTCTTGCCGCACGGACGGATGCTGGGACGATGCTTGCCGCTCGTCCCCTGCCGGGCCGGTGGCGGCGTTGACGGCAGGTGACGGGGAACGGCATGGATGCCCGCCGACAGGGGCCGTCTGGGCGACTCAGGAAGCGATTGCGGCCCGGCGCTCGGCGCGGGCCCGACGAGCGTCAGACATGGGCGCGACGATCGGAGGAGAACGGGGCGGTGGAAGAGGAATTCCGGCGCACCCCTACCTGGCGTGCCAAATGTCGGATTTCGGGTTCCGGCAGACCATTGAGGTTCGAACACTGGGGTGCGCGTGGAGATTTCGCCTCCTAACTACCTGCACCCCTCCGCCATGCGAAGATCTAAACTAAGGAAAGAACAACACAAGAGACACAGGGTTTATACTGGTTCGGGCCACCGTTGTGGTGTAATACCCTACTCCAGTGTGTGGTGTGTGGATTGCCTCTTGGGCCGATGATGATGAACAATACAAGGAAGAACAGCCTCGCGAGGGTCTGTTCTTGTCTGAGGCGATGAACTGCTGGGAGGAGTTCAGCCACATTTCTCTCTCTCTCTCTCTCTCTCTCTCTCGGCCCTGCTCTCCTTTGGCCGACCGATCCCCTTTGCTGTGTGGGTGGCTGGTCCTATTTATAGAGGCCCTGGTCCTCTTCCCAAATATTGAGCGGGAAGGGAGCCAACAATGGCGGGCTAATTTGAAGGGGGACAGCAAGTATCAGCTATCCTGACAAAAGTAGTCTTCGCTTGCACAAAGCTCTGGTGATGACGCCGTCTTGGGCTCCACGGTGACCTCCGTCTCGTAGTCCTTCTTGTCTTGGTCTCGTTGCACCAAAATGGCAACCTTTGCCTGATGCCTCGGTACTCCGCGGCTGCGCTTGCCCCCTTTGCACCAAAGAGGAAAGGAGGACGCTGCGCGGGCTGGCACCCGCCTGGCGCCCTGAGTTGTCATGGCTTGCGTCATGGGCACCTCGTGAGGTACCCTGCCTTGATCTCTCCGCCTCCTCGTGAGCCAGCCTGATGAGGCCGTGCTTGAGGAAGCTTCGCGTCGTCCGCCTCGCGAGGCTTGGCCCCTCGTGAGGGTCTTGGGTTTGTGTTGGTGAAGATGGGCCGTGCTGGGCCCCCCTTTGAGCCACGCCGCAGGACGCAGGCAGGCAAGTCTGGGGACCCCCATTCCCAGAACGCCGACAGCAAGCATAGATGTAGTGAATCAATCATTTACTTGTGAGCTTACTAGGACAAGTATGCATAATTGTAACTGCAGTAAGAGACCGTCCAAAATCTGAATGAAGAAGTTTGTCTAGCACTTATTGTTTGCAACTAATCGACGTGAATAATTGGATATTATATCGAATGAGTAAGAAAGACAAGTAAAATTGTCAACAAACCTGGCTTGCAGTAGTAATCTGGGTCAATGTCACTACGACCAACAATCCAAAATGACTAGTTTTTATTCCGAGGGCCGGAATTTTGAAAACCCTGTGAACTTTAGAGGTAATAAAGATTACCGAAATACATCTGAACCATTAAGTGTAGGTAGCACTGAGCACATAACAAACCTTAATGATAGTCCTACCTAATGTGTAATGAATCAATTAGAAAATGGGTGATGAGGAGTGGCTGCTGAGTGTTGAGGACGTATCTCAGGATAAATCGGGTTGGCTTGGTGGGTGCTGCACGCCTGAGCCCTGAACGGACTGGGAAGGTAGGCATGGCGGCAAGCCCGGGCAGCGGTGACGCTGTTGGGCGAGCGGATCCTGGCCTCCTGTTAGTCCGGCGTCTCCTCCTAGAGTCGTGCCGTCCAGGGACGGCAAGTCGCCGGCGAGGCAGGCGGCTAGGGGCGAGTAGAGATCGGAAGCGCGCAGCAGAACAGAGGGGAATCGGGGCCTGGGACGACCCAAAATCCCAGGGTGGGCCGGCCCACCGTGGGCACCGTATAGAGATACACACTCGAGCGGCGAACATGCAATTTCGAAACTAATTTAGGAACATTTAGCCGACTGTCGGATTTCGGGTTCCGGCAGACCGTTGAGGTTCGAACACTGGGGTGTGCGCGGAGATTTCGCCTCCTACCTACCTGCACCCCTCCGCCTCGCTAAGATCTAAGCTATGGAAAGAACAACATGCGAGACACAGGGTTTATACTGGTTCAGGCCACCGTTGTGGTGTAATACCCAACTCCAGTGTGTGGCGTGGTGGATTGCCTCTTGGGATGATGATGATGAACAATACAAGGAAGAACAGCCTCGCGAGGGTCTGCTCTTGGCTGGGGCGATGAACCGCTGGGAGGAGTTCAGTCACCCTTCTCTCTCTCTCTCTCCGATTGTTGATGCCCCTCTCCCCTGGGGGTGGCTAGTCCTATTTATAGAGGCCCTGGTCCTCTTCCCAAATATCGAGCGGGAAGGGAGCCAATAATGGTGGGCTAATTTGAAGGGGGACAGCTAGTACCAGCTATCCTGACAAAAGTAGTCTTCTCCTACACAAAGCTCTGGTGGTGACGCCATCTTGGGCTCCACAATGACCTCCGTCTTGCAGTCCTCCTAGTCCTGGTCTTGTTGCACCGAAATGGCAACCTTTGCCTGATGCCTTGGTACTCCGCGGCTGCGCTTGCCCCCTTTGCCTGGCGTCCTTGGTCATCATGGCTTGCGTCATGGGCACCTCGTGAGGTACCCCGCCTTGATCTCTCCGCCTCCTCGCGAGCCAGCCTGATGAGGCCGTGCCTGAGGAAGCCCCGCGTCGTCCGCCCCGCGAGGCCTGGCCCCTCGCGAGGGTCTTGGGTCTGTGTTGGTGAAGATGGCCCGTGCTGGGCCCCCCTTTGAGCCACGCCACAGGCCGCAGGCAGGCAAGTCTGGGGACCCCCATTCCCAGAACGCCGACAGTAGCCCCCAGGCACAAGGCGCGCCCGGGCTTGGCCGTGCAGGGAGGTGAAAGGGCAAGAGCAAAGTGCCGTGGGCCCTAACAGCCTGCGGTCTTGGGCGCCGCGTGGCGGTTGATTGGACGTGGGCGTCTCCACTTCCCCATGGCGCCTCGGCAACTGCACGGATTGGTCAAGACCCTGCATGCAAAGCGGGTCATAATTACCTGCGATCGTGGGGGCCATCGGTTGGCCCTCGCCAGCTATAAGTACGGGTCGGCGCGCGCCCTTCCAGTTCATCCCCCCTTGCTTCTCCTTCTTCTTCATGGCCCCGTCGAGGAGGTTCTCGGCCACAGAGAAGGGGAAGGCTCGCCAGGTTGAGCCTGCCTCTCCCTCGCCCAAGCGCGGCCGAGGGCGCCCTTGCAAACATCCTGTGGCCACCACGGTAGCTCCCCGCGGCCGTGGAGGCGATTTTCAGCACGGCGACGAGCGGATTGCTGCGGCCGGGGAGCGCGCTCCGGTCGCGCGTCCCCCTAGGCCGCGCTTTCGCGCTGCAAAGGTGCTGCCGGAGTTCGTCGTGTGGTCGGCGGAGCCGACTAGCACCCGGCTTCCGCTTCCTCGCTTCCTCCTCGGCGAGCTCTCGGCGATGATGGAGAAGACAACGCTCGCGTGACTGGCGGCGCTCGGGGTTCCCCAAGCTTCTCCGGTTCTTCTTCAGGCGGCAACTCTTCTAGCGGTGGCCGCGGTCAGCCTCCACTCCGTCGCATCTGCTTGGGAGGTGGTAGCGTGTTCGCTCGCCGTCGCGCCCCGGTGAAGCGCGAGAGGGAGTCTGCCTGAGCCCCGGAGGCAGCTCGAGTCTTCCCTGTAGGCCGGTGTGAGGCGAGTTGCGCCTGATCTGTTATTTCTTTTCCTTTTTCCTGTGTAAAAAAGACAGTAGTGTGGAGCCCCGCGGGGGCGTGTTTGGGTTATTGTTGTTAATCATCGTTTTGCTTCCGTTATCGTGCCTTCCGGCTACGTGCCCGCGTGTGGATAGTTCCCGGCCCTAGCCGTGGGGGGGCGACCGACCCAGGCGCTGTGTTCGTGTCGCGATGCCCGTGGGGCACAGACTGGAGGGGTGCTCCTGTAATGGACCCAGGTCGCGAACCCTTTGAACGACTAGGACAGGAACACTCGCGAGGGCGCTCGGCTGCCCCCCCCCTCGCGAGGCCTTGCACAAGAGAAATTGAGGCAGGAGAGTGAAAAGTCGAAGAACCACAAGCCAAAGACGGCAACAACTTCAATAAAACTTCGAATGAGAAGGAACAAGCCAACTGCGGAAAGCAAATGAAAAGCCGCGTCCGGCACCTAATCTAGTCTTCGACGTCTTCTCACCAGCGCGGAGCTAAGTGCTGCCACTGGGCGTGGGAGGGAGCCCCAGGGCCTGAGGCCGGTGCTCCTGATACTCCGGGGCGTGTACAGCCCCAACTCATTATTACGTGAAAGTGTCACGGGCGGCGAGCTTCACAGGCGCTGGCCTTCTTCACAGGCTCCGGGCCTTTTCCAAAACGCGACAGCTTCACAGGCATTCGCCTTCTTCACAGGCTCTGGGCCTTTTCCAAAATGCGACAGCTTCACAGGCATTCGCCTTCTTCATAGGCTCTGGGCCTTTTCCAAAACGCGACAGCTTCACAGGCATTCGCCTTCTTCACAGGCTCTGGGCCTTTTCCAAAATGCGACAGCTTCACAGGCCTTCGCCTTCTTCACAAGCTCTAGGCCTTTTCCAAAACACGACAGCTTCATAGGCATTCGCCTTCTTCACAGGCTCTGGGCCTTTTTTTAGGGGTAGAACCTCCGGAGGTGCTGGATGTTCCATGCGTTCTGGACCGGCACCCCCTCCTAAGTCTCCAAGCGCGCGGAGCTGGGCCTGGAAACATGAACAACTTTGAACGGGCCCTCCCACATGGGAGAGAGCTTGTGCAGCCCCTCCCTGGAGAGAACCCGCCTGAGCACGAGGTCCCCTACCTCGAGAGTTCTGGGGCGGATGTTGCGGCAGTGATATCGCCGTAGTGCTTGTTGGTACCTCGCCGCTCGCAGCGCGGCTTCTCCGCGACGTTCCTCCCCCAGCACGAGGTCCATCCCCCGCATGGCATCCTGTTGCGCCTTGTCGAACGCCAGGACCCGCGCGGAGCGACGTCTGACCTCGTGAGGGAGGACCGCTTCGTCTTCGTAGACCAGGAAGAACGGGGTCTCTCCAGTCGGCTTGGTCACGGTTGTGCGGATGGACCACAACACGGACTGAAGCTCGTCGTACCAACCTCTGCCGCAGGCCTCCAACTTCTTCTTGAACGTCCTGGCCTTGAGGCCCCTCAGGACCTCTGCGTTGGCTCGCTCGGCCTGGCCGTTGCTTCGGGGTGCGCCACCGAAGCATAGCATATCTGCGTTCCAAGGTTAGCACAGTATGTTTTGAAGAGGTTACTGGTGAACTGCGAACCGTTGTCTGTGATGATGCGGTTCGGCACCCTGAACCGGCTCACGATGCCCTTGATGAACTTGACCGCGGAACCGCGGGAATGGTGCGGACAGCCTCTACTTCAGCCCACTTGGTGAACTTGTCCACGGGGACGTAGAGGTAGCGGTAGCCCCCTGGCGCCCGAGGAAACGGGCCCAAGATGTCCAGCCCCCAGACTGCGAATGGTCACAAAAGGGGTATAGTCTGCAGGCCTCCTACTGGCTCATGGATCTGCTTGGCGTGGAACTGGCAGGCCTCACAAGCTTTCACTAGTTCGACAGCGTCATTGAGCGCGGTGGGCCAATAAAACCCACTGCGGAACGCCTTGCCGACGAGGGTCCGTGATGATGAATGATGTCCACAGTCTCCACCGTGTATATCTTCCAACAGTTCCTTCCCTTGCTCCCTGGAGATGCAGCGCAGGGATACATCGTTTGGTCGCTTCTGGTAGAGCTCTCCATCCTTGATGCAGTATGCCGTGGCCTGGCGTGCCACTCGCTCCGCTTCCTCCTCCTTCTCCGGCAGGGTCCCTTGTGTTAAGTAACTCCGGAGCTCCGTGATCCAGCATCCCTCCTGAGGTTCCATCGTCAGAAGCAGGCATGCTCCTGAGGCCGGGCCACAGGACGGAGCTCCTGAGGCAGGTGGATGGGGGAGCTTCTCCCGAGGCTGAGCCGTGTTTGACAATGACGGCAGGGCTGAGGGCTTGAAGAGCCGCTCCTCAAAAACGCCAGGCTCCTGAGGTAACCGCCTGGACGCCCGTTTGGCGATGTCGTCGGCCTCCTGATTGGTGCCACGGGGCACATGCTGCAACTCCAACCCCCAGAACTGCTTCTCCATCCTGTGGACCTCCGCAAGGTAGGCTTCCATGTGCTCATCTTTCGGCTCGTACACCTTGTTGGAGAAATTGACAAGGAGCTGCGAATCGCCCTTGATGGTGAGGCGTTTCACCCCCAGGGCAGCGGCGGCCTTCAAGCCCGCTATTAAACCTTCATACTCCGCTATGTTGTTGGAGACCTTTTCACCTTGCTGGAAACAGAGCTGCACAGCATAGTAGAGCTTGTCCTGAGTGGGCGATATAAGCACCGCCCCAGCCCCAGCGCCATGCCTGGAGAACGCCCCATCGAAGTACATGACCCAGCCTTCTGGCGCCTCGCTTCCCTGGGAGAGGGACCGATCCTCGTCGGCCTTGAGGCCTGGTGCCTCCGTCCATTCTGCCACAAAATCCGCCAACGCTGCTCCCTTGATGACTCTGGTCGTGCTGAATTCGAGCTGAAACGCTTGCAGTTCTATGTTCCACTCAGCGACCCTTCCAGCTGAGTTAGGGCTCCTGAGCACTCTCTCCAGGGGGTATGAAGAGACGACCTTGATGGGGTGACCCTGAAAATAGTGCCGCAGCTTGCGCGAGGCCACCAGTAGCGCGAGGAGGAGTTTCTGAGCCATGGGGTACCGTGCCCTCGCATCCCGCAACACCGTGCTGACGAAGTACACCGGGTGCTCGACGAGGTTGGGTGCATCAGTGCTGGTGGCTCCCTTCGGCGACCATGGCGCCTCTTGAGGCGATGAGGCCTCCTGGGGCTGGCCATCTGGGGGAGGGGCCTCTTCCGCCTCCGGTGCACTCCTCTGCGGCGGCTGATCCTCCTCAGCCGCGGTGGCGGTTTCTGTGGGCCTTCCTTGTTCCTATTTTGCCTTGTCCCGGGCTGCTGCTGCAGTTTTGATTCGACGCTCCTCTCTAACCGCCACTAGGGCTGCACTGGCGGAGTACGGAGTAGCGGCGAGGTAAAGCACCAGGGGCTCTTGAGGGCGCGGAGCCACCATGACCGGTGGGCTGGTCAGGTATCTCTTGAGATCCTAGAACGCCTTGTCGGCCTCTTCAGTCCACTCAAAGGGCCCCTTTTTCTTCATTAGCTGGAAGAAGGGCAGCGCTCATTCCCCCAACTTGGAGATGAAGCGCCCTAGCGCTGTCACGCGCCCAGTGAGCTTCTGCATTTCTCTGAGGGTCTTTGGCGGGCTCATGTCTTTCACCGCCTTGACCTTTTCCGGGCTAGCCTCGATGCCTCGGTGGGACACGAGGAAACCCAAGAGCTTGCCCGAGGGGACTCCGAACACACACTTCTCTGGGTTGAGCCATAGGTTCACTGCGTTGAGGCTCGCGAAGGTTTCCTCCAGGTCTTGTATCAGGGTCCTGGCCTCCCGAGACTTTACCATAATGTCATCAACGTAAGCTTCAACATTCTTCCCGAGCTGCGGGCCCAAGGTGATGTGCGTCAGCTGCTGAAAGGTCGCCCCTGCGTTACACAGCCTGAATGGCATGCATGTGTAGCAGTACACCCCACACGGGGTAAGGAAGGCTGTCTTTTCGATGTCTTGTACCGCCATCTTGATGTGGTGATACCCAGAGAAGGCATCCAAGAAGCATAGCAGGTCGCATTCCGCGGTGGAATCGATGATCTGGTCGATGCGTGGGAGCGGGTACGGATCTTGCGTGCATGCTTTGTTGAGGTTGGTGAAGTCGACACACATGTGCTCCTTCCCTCCCTTCTTTGGCACAACGACAGGGTTGGCCAACCAATCCGGGTATCGGACCTCACGAATGACCCCAGCGCCTTCTAATTTGCGGGTCTCTTGGACGATGAAGGCCTGCTTTTCTGTGGACTGCCGCCTGGCCTTCTGCTTCACAGGGCGCACGTTGGGGCACACGTTGAGGTGATGCTCGATTACTCTGCTAGGGATCCCTACCAACTGGTCAGGCTCCCAAGCGAATACCTTCTTGTTTGCGTGCAGGAACCCGACCAGGGCCTCCTCCTGCTCGGGTTCGAGGTTGGCGCCTATGGTGAATGTGGCGTTGGTGGACCCATCCTCATCGACGGGTATCTGCTTGGCTTCTGCCTTGTCTTGGGTGAACAACTGTTTCTTCTTGGCGGGTGCAGCCCCCTTGGGCTCGGGGGTCTCCAAGTCAGCGGGCTGTGCCGCCGCCGCCGTCTTGAAGGCGAGCTTGAGCACCTGCATCGCGTCTCCGGTGTCCCTGTGCACGGTGAGGACACTGCTGCTCCGGGGCATCTTCATGAGGTTGTACGCCGGGTGCGTCGCGGCCATGAACTAGGCCAGCGCTGGGTAGCCGAGGATGGCGTTGTAGGGGAGGCCGATGGGGGCGATGTCAAAGTCGACCAGCTCCGTGCGGAAGTTGTTGTAGGTGCCGAAGGTTACTGGGAGCCGGATCTGTCCCAAGGAGCTGGATGATCCGCCCCCAACGCCTAAGAAGGGCCGGCTGGCTTGCAGCCGTTCGAGGGGTATGCAGAGGAGGTTGAAGGCCTCGACCGAGAGCATGCTGAGGCCCGCACCGCCATCGATGAGAGTTCTGGTGACGGCCACCTGGCAGATGGAGGGGGTGCACAGCATGGGGAGCGCACCCGAGCAGGCCGAGTTGGAGGGGTGGTCCTCCGAGCTGAAGGTCAGGCCGACCTTGGGCCCCGCCCGGTCCGGGAGAGCCCCCCTGCTGCGTGGAAGTGGCGCTGACCCGGCGGATGAACGACTTGACGTGGTGACTTGTAGGCGGCACCTGCGAGCCACCCAGGAGGGCCGCGATGACCGGGGGTGTTGGTGTAGCGCGATGGGCGGGGAAGAGGCTGTGGGGCTCTTCCTAAGAGGCCACGGAGCCTGCCGGCAGGTGGAGCAGCCATGTGCGTGGAGCGCCGGTGAGGGCCATGGGGAGCCAGTTGGCCATGACCCTATCGTCACCTCCAGCTTCGAGGAGGGCCTCCTCGCTCGCCAGCAAGAAGGTCAGCGGATCTGTCGCGCCGCCGTAGCGTGGCGGCGTCGTTGGTTTGAACTTGTCCGGCCACCGTACCCGTTGCAGGGCTGGGGCCAGGGCTCGGAGCCCCCTGGCCCCCGTGCTGGCGCCGGCGGCCGGAGCGGGCGACACGCTACTCATCGCGAGGCAGGCCGTGGCGGTGGCGGAAGAGAAAACTCCGGTGCACCCCTACCTGGCGCGCCAAATGTCGGATTTCGGGTTCCAGCAGACCCTTGAGGTTCGAACACTGTGGTGCGCGCGGAGATTTTGCCTCCTACCTACCTGCACCCCTCCGCCTCGCTAAGATCTAAGCTATGGAAAGAACAACACGCGAGACACAGGGTTTATACTGGTTCGGGCCACAGTTGTGGTGTAATACCCTACTCCAGTGTGTGGCGTGGTGGATTGCCTCTTGGGCTAATGATGATGAACAATACAAGGAAGAACAGCCTCGCGAGGGTCTGCTCTTGGCTGGGGCGATGAACTGCTGGGAGGAGTTCAGTCACCCTTCTCTCTCTCTCTCTCTCCGATTGTTGATGCGCCTCTCCCCTGGGGGTGGCTAGTCCTATTTATAGAGGCCCTGGTCCTCTTCCCAAATATCAAGAGGGAAGGGAGCCAACAATGGCGGGCTAATTTGAAGGGGCACAGCTAGTACCAGCTATCCTGACAAAAGTAGTCTTCGCCTGCACAAAGCTCTGGTGGTGACGCCGTCTTGGGCTCCACAATGACCTCCGTCTTGCAGTCCTCCTGGTCCTAGTCTTGTTGCACCGAAATGGCAACCTTTGCCTGATGCCTCGGTACTCCGCGGCTGCGCTTGGCCCCTTTGCACAAAAGAGGAAAGGAGGACACTGCGCGGGCTGGCACCCGCCTGGCGCCCTTGGTCGTCATGGCTTGCGTCATGGGCACCTCGTGAGGTACCCCGCCTTGATCTCTCCGCCTCCTCACGAGCCAGCCTGATGAGGCCGTGCCTAAGGAAGCCCCGCGTCGTCCGCCCCACGAGGCCTGGCCCCTCGCGAGGGTCTTGGGTCTGTGTTGGTGAAGATGGGCCATGCTGGGCCCCCCTTTGAGCCACGCCGCAGGCTGCAGGCAGGCAAGTCTGGGGACCCCCGTTCCCAGAACGCCGACACTGACCAATTAAACAACTTTATTTTAATAATATCATATTCGTATTTGAACAATGAAGCTTGTTTAGCTTGATGGGTGGAGCAGTGTTATCATGACACGAAGCACGTATTCTGATCGTATAGTGATCATAAAAGGGGGAAACTCTAAGAATATTTTTTTAGCAAAAGAGGGTTTCCCCTCCAATTTCTATTAAAGAAACCACCACGGAACCAACATGATCAATTAAACACTAAGCATGATCAATTAAACTGTATTATGGTTGTGCCATGGCAGATTTGAAGCTGCAAATCGGAGAAATGATATTTAGCATCCATTGTTTTCTTCGAACTAAGAACTAAATTCTAAGAGCTAAAAAGAAAGTAGAGTAACCAAGTTAAGATCTATTTTCTGGTTGAGATCAAAAAGTTGAGGAGATATGAAGTACCACCTCTCTTGCGGCGCCGTGTAGGCATCGGGGGTGCGATGGCTGTCGGTGGCGTTGAAGCAGATCTGCAATGGTAGACGGGTGCATCGGGGGATAAGTCCCATTGCGGTGGAAGAGAAGGTCGTGTGAGCGGCCCCGGCAAAGAGGACGACGGCGCCGATGAAGCGAGAGGACGTGATGCAAGGCTATTGGTCCGTCGCCGTGGATGAGAAATTTCCATCTCTAGCAGTGGACGACGCGGTCTTGGTAGGCGCTCCGGCATGGTGGAGGACGGTGGCGATGGATGTGGTGGAGGACGGCGGCGATGGATGGGGTGGCGGACGGAGGCTGGTGTGGGGATGGGGTGTTCTAGCACAGACGGTGTATGAATGGGAAAATGGAGGGAGAGGTACGGGGAACCATGTTTTTGGGACGGGCCTATCTAAAATATGGGAAAGTTACGAACTTAGCCCCCGTTTAAAATTTGGACGTCTCCTCGGTTGGGGACAGGACGGTAATCTCGCATCTCGCCAATATTTGCCCAGAGCGATTTCGGGCGAGGAGAGGGTGGTTGGCGCCCATGGTTGGCGCCCACGGTGTATGAACGAGGCTGACAGGTAGGGCAGTTGTGTCACGTCTGAGTGAAGTTACAAACCTGCCCCTATTGAAAATATTTGCCTACATCAATTTTGGCCGAGACGAGTTTGTTTTGCTGCCCACCGTGTATGAATGGGGAATGGAGGGAGAAATAGAGGTCTTTCGGACGAGCTTGAATCAAATGAGTTTTGCCGCCCATGTTTGACGCCCACCATGTCGGAATGGGCTCAGAGGCGGTCGTGTCACGTCTAATTGAGGTTACTAACCTACCCCTATTTAGAGCAATGGAAATCGGGCTGATGGATTGTCCGTGTAATGGGTAGACAGTAATTTCCATCTCCCAAACACTTGGCTTCGGGCAGCCGACATGAGAGTGGACATTTTGCTGCTTCTTTCGAATTTTGGGACAATAAGCATCCACGTTTACCCTAGCAACTAAATTTGAATCCATTTTGTATTCCTATATGAATCTTTATAAATAATTCTATGTGTTTTTATATATCTTCAAAAGGAAGACAAAGATGTATTCCACTGTCATATACGAATATGGTTTACAAATGCCGATACTCAAATTCAGAAACTAGAATCCAGTTTAAGGTGAATTCGAATATTTGGAACACTTCATGTCCAACTCAAATGTCACATGCAGCATAATGTGTACTCCCATTTAGATATGTACACAAGCAATGTATCAAGATTCAAATACCGAGTCAATCAACCAAGAATGTACAGAACTAACAGACATATAAACACTCATAAAGTATATGGATCAATAATATCAACTAACATACATAAGCCAGGCCGCTGTACTTTTTTTGGCTACAACAGCATCCTTGTTTTAGCGAGCATCTTGGCCCTTTCTGATGCGTGCCACTTATGGTCCATCTATACTACTACTATTGCTGAATGCACATTCAGCCCAATTGGCATATTTGTAGGTCTGGCACAGCAATCCAAATGAAATGTCTCCAAGTCTTATCAATTAATACAGACTTGTGCTCAAATAAAATTACAAACAAAAAAACAAAAAAAAACAATTATTACATGATCTCTAAAACAAATGGTTTGACTGATTACATGAATAGACAACACAAAGGTTATTCAACTATGGAAAGAACATTTCACCTATGATTTACCAAGTAGGAATTTAATTTCCTTTTTTCCTTTAGGACCTTAACAATCTGGTCAGTCTTAGCTTGCTTAGTTTTGAAATCCACCAGATATTTAATGGTTGTCTTGAGTACTGCTTGTGATTGTGCTGTTTGCTTCCTCAACATGTCAAATTTATCTCTAAGTGCAGAAGCAGAATCTCTTTCTACCACTAGTTTAGCCTCTAGAGCATCAGAAGTTGGCAATTCATAATGCACGATTGGGCCAGTGCCACTACTGTGGGATGATGCAACGTCCATGGGGACCTCGCTCTTTGATCTTGGGCTAACCTATTTTGCCATTAAAGTTCCGATTGGATTCAGAAAAGTTGAAGTTAGCAAAACATCTCAACTGGGAGTTATAATAGCAAACCAGTTAAACAAACAAGGAATTAAAGAGTTTCAATTGGATGCTGAAAAGTAGTTATTAACATCATTGTAATCCACTGTTGCAGCAGCAAAGCAATTACACAAACAAGTAGATATTTAAGTTAAGGCAAACATGTAATTCTTAACAGTAAGTATCAAACACATAGATAGGCGCAGTCTACAATATGATTAACAGGCTAAGCCACTATGTAATCAGTAGCAAACTAAATTAAGCCAAGCAACGTAATTGACCAATTTTGCAATAAGTGGCTAACTAAAATTCCGAGAAGCAGGTAACTGAACTTACGGTAGTTCTTTGTACAGGCACACTGCAACTTCTTTTTCTCTTACAAGGTTGTACAAGGAGTCCATGGCATCAATTGCTTGGATACGCAGTCCCAATACTTCTTTCTTCCCACACTGCATGGGTAAGTCGAATGGTTAATCTGGTAAGATGGTGCATCCTTGATATGTTATATGAGGACATGTAGTCAGACTAGTTGTAGCCAAACACATCACACTGGCTTTTACTGTATATTTCATGCGATTACTTTTGACATATCGAGATCTAAGCAATCTACAATAGGATGAAAAGACTGGCATCCTTCACATTATTGGCAAACTCAGTTCATAGAAACAAGCAATTCAACCATTCTGTGGGTAAATCAAAAGCGGCACTGGAATATTTTCACTATCCAATCATACACGCAAAAGGGGCGACACCACCATAGGGGCTGGTATGGGCGGCCGCCTCAGGTGGCTAGAAAGTGTGCACCTAGTTTGAGTTGTCCAGGTTGGCCCATGCTAGTTTTGTTCATCCCAACGCACGAGTAGGCAATGTAAAAAATGAAGAAAAATGTTTCAATTTGGATGGGCCAATAACATAAGTGCAAGGCAGGCCCTATAGCAGGTTCGCGGCCCAAACAAGCGTCTCCCATATTGATCGACAGCAGGAAAAATCCCAATTCATTCGCTCCAGGCTCCAGTCTGGTTCGCTCCTAACCTAGCCGCCAATGGACAGACCAACACAACACTTCCTCGCGCCCTCGTTGGAGGGCGGTCGCCGGGCTTCAAGCGAACGGAAGGATAAGAAGATGAAGATCCAACCCTGGGTGTAGCCTATGTGGGAGGCAGTGGCGGCAACATGGGCATGGCATCGAGCTTGCGCAAACGGACAGTCGCAGCTTGCAAGAGTAGCATGCGCAACGAGCAGGTACATCACGTCCCTGATTATATCTAATTCAACTCTTCAATTTCTGGCCAATAGTTAAACCTGACGGTGTTGTAAAACTACTTGTATGTAGGGAATCTATGAGAAAATGAAACCAATTTCTACTTTTTTATAACTCCCCCAATCAATACTGAACTGACTGAATCTGATGTATCTAATCAAGTTTCCGGTGCAAGCATACAAGCTCATGTTGTTCTTGAGCCTGAAGTGTCTAATGAACAGACTGCTAATGAAGGATTTGATGCAAACATTTTACATGCTCCTGGTGATGAACATATAGTGTCTAATGAGGGATCTAATGCAAGCATTTTGCAAGCTCATTGAAGTATTTAGTGTCTAATGATGATCTACTACGTTGAGAGAGACAGAGATTTGTAGGCATTGATGACAAGCAAATTATAGTGCATTTTCATAGCTTGAGGAAACGTCGAGGCCATCTACGAGAAAGTCCCCATATCATGACAACATAGCATAAATACTTTTCTAATATGTTGTTTGAAACTATTGGCACACTTGTGCAGGATAGATATATTGATATGCAGTTTGCGCACTGGTTATACGTGCAATTACACTTTGATATTTTCAGCCAGAGAACGAATAATTCAAGCAGGTATAGACCATGTTTGCAGTCCTTGTACACCATGTTGCATTTTGTGTTTTTTCGTGCTTGCATCATTTAGTGTTTATAATCTGAACTACATTGGATCATTAGATGGTTTTCAAAGTGCATGTAGCTTCACATTTCTCAAGTTATGTTGATTTCCGGAGTGCAAGTGCCTTCGTATTTTTTAAGTTAAATGTTCGCCCCTGGTAACTTGAATTCGTGGATCATCCACTGCACACAAATCATACACGAATGCCAGTACGAATTAAATGAAATCCAGGGACTTACGCTAGCTTGTTGTACAGGCTCACTGCAGCTCTGCTTGCGCTTGGGATGTTCCATGTACAAGTCCATGTTACCACTTGCTTGGATGTGCAGGCCTTGTGCTCCTTGCATCCCCCTCTGCATTTTTGACACGGTGAATGGTTGATCAAATAAGAGGAATCGACCTTGATGTTGTACTGGAGGACAGATACTTACAAGGTTATACGAGTGTCCAGGATGTGTACCAGATCCCGTAGCGCCGTCATGCTTCGCTAAAAAATGGATTTGCTTGTTTCAGATGATATCTCCAGAAGAAATAAGAGTTAAAGTCAGAGTTGCATAGGCGTGTAAGCTAAGAGAGCAGTGAAAGGATATACAAACATCGTCAGAACAGTGCACAAGGGAGTGATGTGTGTATACCTAGTTCGGGACGGTGTTTGGGCATGCTTGCCTAGCTAGAGTGCGGGTCACTTCAGAGCCGTTGAGGGTGATGCGCTGGCGTTGGATGGCCGCGCACGGATGCAGATCTTGAGTGGCAGCGGAGCGCTACGATGCGGTGGACGAGACCGTTGGTGAAGCCCCAACGGCCTCGGGGGGTGGAGGTGCGATGATGTGCTCGGTGAAGTAGCCCCAGTGAGCTGGGAGACGGTGTCAGTGAAGCACACCTGATGCGGTGGAACTCGGTGTCTATGAGGCACATCGGTTGTGGCGGCCGACGTTGTTGGTGGACCACCCGGTGCGGTGGACGATGGCGTAGATGAGGTAGCTCCGGTGCGGTGGTGAAGCGCGACCGTCATCTTCGTCGTCGTCGTCCGACACAGAGGTGGGGAACGGTGGGGAAAGAAACGAGACGAGGGGCGATTCGAGGGTTGGCGGCGAATTAGGGATTTGAGGAAAATCTGGGCACGGAAGGGGATGGTGGAGAAGAGAGATTTTTTTACCAGGAACAGTAGGAAAGGCTCCTACTGTGTTACTATATTAATAAAAAAGTCAGACTGTACAATGAGTATTTACATGGGAGAGAGAGGGGGGAAGATGGAGGTACACCTTGCCAACTTTGTGAAAAGTGAGCTAAAAAACAAAACAGAGGGAAACCACTAAAGGGAGTGAACAAGGTTCAGCACGAAGAGCCTATGCTCCTCTTTGACTCTATGTTGAAGAAGCCCAAAATCTTTCTTGAATCTGTCCAGCCAGGAATTGAAGGAAGGTGTTATTGCTCTAAAATGTTTATTATTCCTCTCCTTCCAAATACTCCAGGCTTCCACAATGAATTTCTCCATGAACAGTGGGGTGGGGTGAATGTTTCTTTGAGTTTCAATAGCTTGCATTCGGCCATGGAAAGGCTCCCAGTTAATCCCAAGTTTGGTCCAGCAGAGCTTACTGAAAGAGCACGTGAAGATCATGTGCTCCACTGTTTCCTCAATATTTGTTCCACATAAGAGGCAATTGTGGTCATCTCCTATGTTATAGTGCCTCCTTTTCAACATATTCCTCGTATTGAGCCTGTCATGGAAGAGCAGCCAGGCAAAGACCTTCAACTTCATCGTGCATTTTGATTTCCAAATCCAGCAGAATATCTATTGCACTTGGACGTCCTTGAAGAAAAACTTATAGTAATCCGTTGATTTGTAGATGGTCTTGCCCCATGTATAGTGCCAAATGTCCGTAGATGATGTGGGTGGCTGTAGCTGAGCCGCAATTGTTTGCATTTCTCTAACGTCCGCAAGGGCTTGAGGGGTCAAGGGCAGGTGGAACGTTTCTCCCAGCGATGTGATACCTAGGAAGTCTTTGACCGAGATTTCTTCATCCAGAGAGTGAGAGAAAGTCCGAGGATGGAAGTCTTGAATTATTTGCCCCGACCACATATCTTTCCAAAATAAAGCCGTTGTGCCACACACAATTTTAACTTGATAAACTCCTCGAAACCGAGGAGTGAGCTTGAGTATGTCCTTCCACCAGAATGAGCCAACTGGTTCAGAGGCATGTGGAATTTTTTGAGTATAATAGGAGTCCCATGTGAGTTGCACCCAAGGTATATCTAACTTGTTGTAGAATTTATGCAGAAATTTGAAGAGCAATGCTTCATTCTGTATATGGAGATTAAGAACACCAAGACCTCCCTTATTTTTAGGTTTAGATACCATGTCCCAGACCGCCAGAGAGTTACATTTATCACCTTGTTCGGTCTTTTTGATCCATAGGCATCGACGCCTAATTTTGTCCAGAAGTTCGGTGAGCTTGGGTGGGAAGTGTAACGTGCACATGGCATAGATGAGTAGCAATGTAACTGTGGAGTTGAGCATAGTCAACTTGCCTGCACGGGACATGAGGGACAGTGTTGACGACAAACTTCGTTCAACCATGCTGACTAGGGGCATAAAGTCATGAATGGTAGGCCGGGACGTGCCCAGAGGCAGACATAGATAGGTGAATGGCATGGTACCAATTGTACACTCAAAGATAGCAGCAAGTTGTGCGGCAAGATCTGCTTCCAAGTTTATGGGAATTAATGTGGACTTGTGGAAGTTGATTTTAAGGCCGATGGACTGTGCATATTGGGTAAGTATGTCTTTAATGATCAGGGCTTGCTGAGGGCAGGCAGGCATAAGCAGGAGTGTATCATCGGTGTATTGGAAAATAGGATAGTCCATTTGTCCGGTGGCTGGAAAGGGAAGCTGTATTTTCCCCTCTCTGTAGGCTTCATTAATGGCTGATTGAAGGAGGTCGGGTGCCAGCACAAAAATGAGTGAAGACAGTGGATTGCCCTGTCTGACCCCCCGCTTGCAGTGGAACTGTCTGCCCGGAACACCATTTAGGAGAACTAAGGATCAGCCGGAGGAAAAATAGCCATTATCTAGGACATCCATCTATCATTAAAGCCCATATGTCTCATAATGTTGATCATGGGATCGTGTTCGATGGTGTCAAAAGCTTTGGCGAAATCCAACTTGAGAAGAACAATCGGTCTTTTGGAGGCTTGGCATTGGTGAATGTATTGAAATGTCCAAGCAAGACAATCTTGTATAGATCTCCCACGTATGAATCAATATTGGTTACGATGAATAATTTTCAAAATGACCTTCTGGAGGCGGTTAGCCAGGAGCTTAGTAATAAGTTTAAAGCAGCAATTGAGTAATGTGATTGGCCTGTAGTCATTAACTGTGGACGGGGACCCATTCTTTGGGATTAGAGTAATCAATCCATCATTAATGCTCTAGAGGTTAAGTGTTCCTGCATGGAATTGAGCACACAGCAAGTAGAAGTCATTTTTGATGATTGGCCAACATGCTTTAAGGAAGAGACCACTAAAACCGTCCGGACCAGGTGCCTTATCGCCTGGCATCTCTTTAACTACCAAGTCAATTTCCTCATGCGTGAAAGGAAGGGTGAGGTGATCCAAGTTGGCATTGGGTCAGATTAGAGACAGAAGATCAAAATGCATCTAAGTTGGACTAGAGGTGCCTAGTCTGTCCGAGTATGCATGAAAAAGCAGGGCCTCCTTTCCATTGTGATCCTCCACGACTAACTCATCCGGAGTTTGTAGATTAGCAATGTTATTTTTGTGATATCTATCAGTAGCCATTGCCTGGAAAAACTTTGTATTTTCATCACCAAACTTAACCCATCGGACCGTGCATCGTTCCTTCCAATACTGTTTCTGATAGTCCAATAGCCGAAGGAGATGCTTTTTGATAATCTTGAGGAAATTGCTTTCTGGTAGTATGAGAGACCGCTGATTTTCCAGTTCATCCAGCTCTACCAAGGTTTTATTAGTGCTTTCAATAGCCACTGATAGCCGTGAGATGCCTTTGCTCCAAGCTTTGAGCTCCTGTCGGAGACGTTTGAATTTACGACAGAGAACAATGGTTGCATTGATCACCGCAATGGGCTTATCCCAAACTCTTTTAACCACGTCGATGAAGCCCGGGTGCAGAAGCCAGTATGATTCAAATCTAAATAACTTGGCACGAGGGATTTTTATCTCAATGGTTACAACACAAGGTGTGTGGTCAGATGTAGGCTTACACAGAGGTTTGACCATGGTATTAGGGTAAACACTTGTCGAGTGCATCGAAGTAAAAAACCAGTTGAGTTGCTCCAGGAGTGGATCGTGTTGCATGTTACTCCAAGTGTATAGCCTGCCCTTAATAGGTAATTCAACTAGGTTATGTTTGCGGATAATGTCATTGAAAGTGGACATATCGTTGACATCACGCCTGGCTTGTTACGATTTTCTGGTCCTCTGATATAATTAAAATCCCCAAGAAATAAGCAATCTTCATTTGCCTGAATATCCCTGTGATAGAGCCATTGAGTGAAAGTGTCCCGAGCAGGCCCAGTACAAGGACCATATATGTTAAAAAGTGTCCACGCTTGGGCAGATATGGTGCTAGTGAATTGAATAGCCAGAGCAAAATCTTCCTGAACAACTATCGAGCCAGAGAACACGGAGCTGTTCCAAATTATGAGTAAACCACCCGAAGCCCTATGAGAGGGAATAAAAGCAAATTTATTGAAACGTTTACGACAACAAGTTTTAATAAACGCTAGATCGATGACAGGTTTTTTAGTCTCCTGCAAACAGACGATGGCACAGCCACTAACAGAAATCGCGTTTGACAACGCTAATAATTTTTTTCTCCGAATTTAACCCGCGCACATTCCAACATAGCACGTTCCAGCTACGCAAAAGTGGCATAAGTAACCATGAATTTAAGCTGAAGACCAAGAGGAGACTTCCGTCGGGCTATTGTGGATGGTAGCCAGATCTTCAGTGGCGAGTAGAGCAGCATCAGTGAGCTCCTGGGGCGGGACAGCGCAGCGGATGATGCCAATGTCCTGCATGGTGCGGATGGGGGTTGGTGGAGGAACCTGATCCATGAGCACCATGCTGGAGCTCGGGGCAGCAGAAGGTATCACCCTGGGCTTCACTTTGGAGACAGTAGGGCGCACATCAGAAATTTGTGGCACTATGAAGCCATCAAAGCACGTCGATCTTGTGCTGCATCTAACTTCAGTAGTGATCACAGGAGCCTTGAGCTTCGAGTGGCGAGGACGGGCTGCAGAAGGTCCCGGTGCGTCAGACAGGACTTGGGCAAGGCCCAAGTCAGAATCGTTCTCCATCTGGCCATGGGAAACCATAGGAGGCCCATCCCTGGAGACAGCAGATGGCGCGACGCTGGGCAGAGCAACCGAAGGAGCAATATCGGACGGCAGAAAGTTCAGAGAAGTGTGATCTGCATTAATAGCGACAGTATCATTAGAGGACACTAGGCTCATGTCAGTTATATCTACAGGAACAGTTGGGACAACGCCATGATTTTCAGAGGGCAGATCGGCAAGAAGCTCTTCTTCTGGATACAATTCACTGATTTGCACCGAGGTTGGTGTGGCACGCAGTATACGCGGAGAGAAACACAACAGGTGAGTGGTCGACTGATCTGCCACCTGAAAGATAGAGCGAGTAGGAGCTGTCTGAAATTCCAATGGAGGCAATCCATAGCCAGAGCTCCAGGGCCCAAAAGCAGCAACCACAGACAAGATGGACCCGGATAGGTAGGCAGTGAAAACATTCCTCGGGATCAAGTCTGAAGTGAGCACTGTAGCCAGCTCATTTCCCTCAACAGAGATGCTGACATTCATAGTTGTAGCAGAAATTGCAACATCCACGTTGATGACATTTTGAATCACAAGAGGGGCCACAAACAGAGTGCTGACTTGACTGTTGGAACCAAGAGAAGAGCCCTGAGCGCTTGCAGAAGAGGCAGTCTCATACCAGACTGAATTCAGACTGCCAGTTACATTGTCTTCAGGAAGAATTCCATCCTGCACACGGAGACCCTGAGCAGCAAGCCACGATTGGAAGTTAACCAGAGCCGCTGGCATTTGAGGAACAGGAGGCTGCGGCCATGGGTCCCATTGGGCATCTTGTGGACCATCTTGCTGAGGAGCCAAGACAATGGGGCCATTATAAAAGAGAAAAATAAAGGGAGAACACCAAGGAGTCTCACATGGCTTGCTCTCCCCTCCTCTCCCCATCCCACCTAGTCCACAACTCCCCATGGATCTAGCCAATGATCCACGCCATGGAGGGGCTCCTACACTAGGATTTCTACCCTGGCCCTTGTAGTGGCCGATCAGGTACGTCGTCGGTTTGGACAGACGGTGCACTTCTCTCCTTCGCGCAAGACCAAGGAATTTTTCTTGGTTGTCTCCTTTTCTTCAGCTTCCTTCCCTCTCAATGAGGAATCTGTGGGTGTGGCTCTTCAGTGCTGCATCGGTGGTCATCATTTGGGTTTTAAAGTCTCTAAGATTTTTGAGAGGTCCTATCGCTTTTCGGTGGCCGGGAATAAGGTTGGACATTTTATTCATGGCCTCAAGGACCGTGTTTGGCCCGATTTCATCTGTCATTTTCATTTGTTCTAGAAGAGAGATTTTGCAGGGCTGGAATTGGGGCCGCCAGATATTTCAATCCGAAACGTGGAAGCGCGAACTTATATTGCCGTCATCCTTTTTTTGGGGGGGGAGGGGGTGGCTGGGTGCTACGCGTCCGTCCGACACACACGACCACCCCGATAGGACTATGCTTTGATGCCTTAAGGCACCTGCCTTTGTGTCCATGACATGTGGGCCCAACAGGTGGCTGGCCCACATGTCAGTGACCCAAAGGCAGTTGCCTTTAAGGCACCGAAGCAGCGTCCACCCCGACATGAGCCTGGTCTGCCTGGTGCACCTACATTTGAGAATGCAAACGAATCTTCTTTCATTTGCAAACAAATCTGTATGTATTACCATGCCCGCATTTTCCTTGCAATAATTAGTCATTCGAAACGAGATACTCCATCCGTTCACTTTTGTAAGTCATTTCAGACAACTTAAAATGAACTGTTTTCCACATTGTCTGAAATGTCTTCAAGGTCTTATAAAAGTGAACAGAGGGAGTACTATAAATTAATTAATGAGGAGTTATTTGAAAAAAAAATCAAAACGGTACCCACGCTAACATGGATTAGAGTGTGTGTCACATAATTAGTTATTTGAATTAGAGTGTGTGTCACGTAGTTAGTTATTTGAATTAGAGTGTGTGTCACGTAGCGATCTCCAATTCTAACGTGGATTTCGCATTTCACTGTATCCATGCTACTTTTTTGATACAAATTCATATGTATATGATGAACACCATGGTAGTGAGAAAACTTTTGGATGGATTCAAACATATGACCTACAAAATAGCACAACAAACTGAGTCAATGTCAACTTTTCGAAACTTAGTATGGCATGAATTCGAAATAATTACCCGTATGCCTGGTCCTCGGTTCAAATCTTACAATGTACACCGAATTGAAACATCGATATTAAGTCTCGTACTATGTACATTCAAATGTTGTTTTTAGCCCCCCCCCACCCACACAAACGCTGCATACTTCCTGTATCGGTCAATCTTCCTCTCCTAACCACCTTAGGAAGGTATCGGTTTCCAACACACATTCATTCTTTCTTTCCATGTTTCGATCTCTAAGTCTCTCAACTACACAACCCCTTTTTCCACTCTGTTACCAAATGTATTTACCTCACACACCCGCCATTGCACCCCATGTCGAGCTCTCTCTCCCCTCTCTCCCTCTCACCCTCTCGCGCTAAATACATGCATTGCCTATCTAGCCCCCCAACCTCTCGTGCGCACGCACGCATGTGGTATATCTAGGTCACTCCCTCGAGACTGTCTCACTCTTTCTTCCGCACGGCGGGCCACACTCACTCAATCTCGCTCTCTTTATCTGAGTCTCGTTTAACCTCGTTTTCTTTCACACACAAATGATATATCTCCCTGTTCGGGCCTTGATCGACACACTCTATACTCTCTCACGCAGATTGTCTATCTAGGTCAGTCCATCCAAGCCGCCGCCACTCTTTCGACCTCATGGTGGGCCACGCTCACTCAATCTCTCTCTCTCTCCGTATGTCTCGATTGACCTCGCTCTTTCTCGGACAAAAATGATATATCACCATGTTTGAGCCCAATTCGACCTATTCACATTGTATACTCTCTCACGCACATCGTCTATCTAGGTCACTCTCTCCAACCCGTCTCACTCTTTTGATCGCACGGCGACCCTATGTGATCGGTTGACCTTGCTTCCTCCCACGCACAAAATATATCTACACGTCTGTGACTGGATCATCTCTTAAGCTCTATCTTACAACCCTCAACCTTGCCAAAAAGCTCAATCGGACAATATCTCTCCAGAGCATATATATTTGTTCAATGAATGTCGGACCACACTAACTTTGTCTCTCTATCTATATGTCTCTCGATTGACCTCGCTTTCTCACACCGTATCTTCCACGCGTTGAAGCTACTACCTCTCCATGGCTCGCAAAGCCGGAGCTATTTACATTGCAAGGGACACTCCAACCTTGGATTAATTTGTGTAGGCATTTATTCCGGTCGGTTTAGATTATATTTTCGTAGCATTCGGCCCACAACTACTCCAAACACCATTGCAACCCACGCAACTCCCCTAGTTTATTTCCCTCTAGCTCGGTCATCGCTCTCTCGTACGTATTTTCTCGCCTTCCACGTCGCACCATGGTATTATTGAAAAAACTATGTTGTTCTCTTTAATTATTATAAATAAGCTACAAAACTACACACCGATAGTCCACTTGGAATGGAACAAATTTCGACCCACAAATTAAAGTGATTCAAACTACACACCAAGGGGCCCACATGTCAGGAATAAAATTTGGACCCAGATACAAATTAGAAAATAAAGGACGAGGATCGAACATGCGACCGGGCCTTCAAGCCGCACGTCAATAGGCAACATACGTAGAATAGCAATGTTTGTTGTACCCCCTTTGTTCACATAATGTTTTTATATTACCACAGCCTAATTAATGGATAACATGTAATATTATTTTTAGTACTATTCGCCTTCACTTACTGGTGGATTCCATGTGTGCTCTCTCTCTCCTCCCCTTCTGCGTTTAGACGCACGGGCAAACAGGAAGAACTCGCGGGCGATGTTTCCATTGACCATATCTGGACGCGTTCACAAGTCACGGCACCAGTTTCACGTACTAGCAGCACTAGTCAGTGTGTACGTGCAATGCACGTTAATTTGGAAGTATATTAAGTGCATGCGGATATTAACTACTATGATATTATTTGCGTGTTGTCATGTGATTAGCACTATTTTTGGCATGAAATTAACTGCACGCTAAACGTGTTGACCGCTCGATATTGAAGTAGTCTAGGTCATTGGATGACAAGGAATACATGTGGCTTGATGACGTTTTATATTTAATTTGATACGGCTCTAGCAGAACATTCAATCGATCAAACCATACATTTCGTTCAGTCTGACTCCGACTTTAAATTATACGATGATCGATATAAAATAAATGGAAATGATAAACATTCAGATTTTAAGCATGGCAATCCGAACGTTTTTCATGGAAAATTTAGATTACACGGTGGTGGCAGGGGCATCTCGCGGTGGGAAGCGGCTCCTCTACCATGCTCTGTGTGTCGTCGGGCCACTGACCGACGGCGACGGCGGTGACTTGCGCTGTTGTTGGCGTACTCCTGGACATTGGCCTAGCTTCAAGGAAGGCCAAAATGTTCTGGACTTCGGAGCGAGTCAACTGGCGGGAGGAGGCGACTGGCGTTGGTGCAAGGAAGCGGTCGACGGAGGCCATCCATGCCGCTAAGGGGGGCGCTAGCACCCACGCGGGGACAGGCGCTGTCAACGGCATGGCGGAGACATTCGTGTGCATGGGCATCGGCACGGGCGCGCACGTCAGTGCACGCGCAGGCGCATGCGCTGGTAGGTGCACGGGCACTGGCACGGGCGTGCGCGTCAGTGCACGCGCAGGAGCATGCGCTGGCAGGTGCACGGGCACGTGAAAGTCAGCGGGGACCTCGTGGAACCCCGTGGGATCAAGCTCGGCGACAATGTGCGGCTCCCAGCCCATCAATGCCACGGGGATGGGCGCTGGTGCAGTCGGGGCGACGGGAGCCGGAACGGGAGCGGGGACAGGCGCGACATCTTCCCGCAAGGCCAGTTCAAGCTCGTCCCAAAGCGCCTTGTGTTCTTGAGACTCCGGCTGGGTGTCCTCCTCGGGAAACTGGAACACTAAGGGCAGACCATCATGATGCGGCATGGCATACGTTTAAGTCAGGCTAGTTGGAGGTAGACGACTGGAGAATCGGAGAGGAATAGAGAGGATTTTAGCGATACCAGGTAGTGCGGGGTTGATTTTAAACTTCGGTGCTGGCGACATTAAAAGTGGGAGCAGTTGGGATGACAGTGGGCGGCGGAGCCTGGTCAAAGGGCTCGCCTCCCGGTGAGCCTACACAGTGGTCTGCTCGCACGCCTCCCTGACAGCCGGCACAGCGGTCTGCTCGCACGCCTCCCGTCGACTCACACGCTTGCTCAGACGGCACCTGCCGATGAGAAGCGGGGACTCGTGGCGGCACGTAAACGCCCATGGTTTCAATAGTGAAAGCGTTCGCCTTAACGTGACAGGTCTTTGTTCCAAAATACCTTGGCTCTTCATTTGTGCAACTTGTCATAAGCAGCTTGTCTCAAATTGAACAAAAAACTTACGAAGTAATATTTGTGCCATATCACGTGACCATGCTTAGTTTCAAGAATTTATGCTCACTTTTGGATTTTCTGAAATTTAAGATCCAGGATTCGAAACAATATCATAACCTGCATCATGCAATAAATTTTCAAGCCGTACATCTATCATGTTGTATTTCTTAAGAAAGGATTTGGTCAAACATTTTGCTTAGTTAGACTTCAGACAAGTTATATATGCAGAGTAAAAGGATAATCCCTCCATACCAGTGCATTGCCTGATATATTAACTCAAGTACTAGGCATGAACAAACAGGCTCAATTCTTTGCTCATCCTGGTGTAGTAGTAGTAGTAGTGGTACTAGGCAATGCAGTTGACGGGTGACCTTGACGAGCGGCGACCGAGGGAATTGAACCGTGCTCGGCATGGTAGGTTACGTTGTCTAGTTACTAAAGCATCCCTCCGTTGTTCATCGGTAGTCATTATGGACCGGGGACATGAGGGGAATTTCCTAGGGTTGGAATTCTGGCCGCCAGATATTTCGACTTGAAACGCTGAGGCTCGACTGGTTGGGGTTGCCTAATGTGCATACCACGCACGCCACCGAAGGACACGAGCCCAATTTTTTTAGGATCAACACGAGCCAAGGTCTGGCTGGTACGCCGTTGGGTCCTGCCATTCGAGAATACGAAAGGAACCTTTTAAATTGCCGAATGAATCTATGTGTATTACAATACCCGTATTTTCCTTGCAAATACTAATCTCAACGTGCTAATTGATTTATGACGAGTTGTTGAATTAGAGTGAGTTTGTGATATAGTGATCTCAACGTGGATTTCACATTTCATGGTATCCCTAGTAAGTTTTCCAATGCAAATTCAAATTTAAAATATGAACAATATGGAGGTGAGAAAACTTTGTATGTATCAAGCATATGACCACACACACACACACACACACACACAGACACACGAACACAACAACAATCCAATAAGTATAGTGCATCTATTTTTCCAAACCATGCATGTATGACACGAATTCAAAAATACTCCTTCTATTCCTAAATATTAGTCTTTTAGAGAGTTCAACAAGTGACTACATACGGAGCAAAATGAGTGAATCTAGACTCTAAAATATGTCTATATACATCCGTATGTGCCAGTCCATTTGAAGCCTCTAAAAAGACTAATATTTAGGAACGAAGGGAGTAAAATGTAAGACATCCATGGTCCTCAGTTCAATATTTAAAATGAACATGAAACTGAAACATGAATATTAAGTCTAGTACTACAGTACATCCAAATGTTGTGTTTAGGCGGAGCTATGATTGTCGGGGGTCAACCCCTCGACCTTAGATAAAATTGTGGAGGTCTGTTTAGGGTTGTTTAGATTATATTTGTCCCCACCCTCCCAACCACCAATTGGTTGTGCACCCCCACCCCTCCTCCCCGGGAGAATATCATGTGCCCCCATACCTTAGATGCTATATGCTGATACGAGTTGCTTGGAGCTTATAGATCTGAGATATAGCAGCTCACATGATGTGTCTTAATATTTTTGTAGGAAACCTTGATGAGTTTGAGAATTGCACACAATTTGTACAAAAACTACTTAGATTCCCTTTGATCCCATATCCAACGACCTCGAAGATCGTATCACCGTAGCATCTAAGATGAAGGAGGACATCATATTCTCCTGTATGTAAGAATATCATGTGCTACCACACCTTAGATGCTTTGGTGATACAAGATCTTCGGAGGCGTTGGATTTGTGACCCAACACCTCCTCGGTGGTTCGAATGGTTTTTTGCAGAAAAGCCTCAAAATAGTTCGGCCACTGCTTACAAGCACAAAGACTGCTCAGATGCCATTGGATCATAGACCAAACGACCTCCAAGCTCGTATCACCGTAGCATCCAAGCTGCGATAGCACCTTATGTTTTCTCGCACGGGAGAGTCTGAGGTGCTCCCGCACCGTAGATTCTATGGTGATACGAGTTCACTTAGATCTAACGGCCCACAGTAGGAGGTTTGAATGTTTTTGCGATATACGGCTGATAGAGTATGGGAAATGCGCAGAAAGTACAAGTACTACGCATGTGCTATCTGATCACTGATCATACGACCTAGATGCTCATATCACCATAGCGGGTAATTAAGCTACAGGGAGCACCTAATATGAGCACCGGGGAGCCGTTGGATCGAAGATGCAGCGGCACACACGAGGCCTGAATGTTTTATTTGCAAAAAAAACTTTGAAGAGTTTGGAAATTGCGCATAATTACAAAGACTACTCCCAAGCCATTGGATCTCACTTCCAACGGTGTAAAAACTCGTATCACCATAGTATCTAAACAGCGGGGTGGATGTGATATTCTATGCCACTGTCATTTTTGTTCGTAAACTAGCAAAAAACTTGTAACTCGTGCCGTTACTTGTCTAACCGTGCAAAGTGTTTGTTCAAAAAAACCATCCTACACTGAAATATCGGAACAACACACGGGGGTCCCACTTGTCATTAATCAAATTTGGACCTAAAACTAACAAATCTAAAAGACGAGATTCGAACTGCCAACCTGGACTACAAAGCGTAAGTCGATAGCCTGAAAAAACGAACGGTTGTTGGCTTTGTCCCATAACTTGATTTTATACAGTACTTGCGTTGAGTAGAGTAGAGGGAGTGCCTCGTCAACACGTGCATGACCGTTGTCTCACTTACTGGTGGTTCCTAGGTCTGCGATCTCAATCTCTCTTCTCTCCATCGTCTAACCTTTGCACGGGCACACACGAAGAGCAGCTCTAGCTTGCCATGGTGTTATTACAACTAAAAAAACTTGGGAAATAGAAGAATCGCCTAGAACAAGAGACGTTGTGGCTGGTCGAGACAGAGCTAACCACATCTATCCTCTGTCCCATGTTTTCATGATGAAGCTGTGTGGCTAGTGGGAAGTTTTCGACCGACTGGCTGGGTCCCGAGGTCGAACCATAGGTACTACGTCTGATACAGTATATTTTTACACGCACATTTCTCCTCTGTGCCGAGAGGTGGCACACCCTACCGCGCGGTTTCGGGGTCCTCCCGGGTGGTGCACGCATATATTCTTCCTGACGTGGGACGCCCTACCGCTAGTTTTCTGGGTCCTCCTCGATCGTAACGCCAAAGCAAGTAAATGAGTCGTCAAATCACGAAAGACCACCTTTCCCGCCGAGTACATCAGTGAAGCACGGTGGCTAGCTAGTTGGTCTAGTTCGACTGATTAGCTAGGCCGCCGCCACATTTGTTTTTTCAACCCTTTTTTATCTACTTGCCGGCATGTAAATTTAAATATCCACCGCGGCGTTGCTCTGGTGTTTGGGTGCGGCAGGATTATTAATTTTTTGATTGGCGGGAGCAGGCGCGACAGGATTTTTAATTTTTTGATTGACGGGAGCAGGCGCGACAGGATTTTTAATTTTTTGATTGACGGGAGTAGGCGCAGCAGCAATTAGTCACGATGACTCCACCTGTAAAAACCCACTGCTCCCTGATGTGAGAAGTCGTCGACTGGTGTTTTACTGTGGTGAAAACCAAAAGATTCCCCGCTCCCTCCACCTTCCCATAGAGTGCATTGCCTTTCAGCCATTTCGCTCCCTTTGCTTCCTCTCCCCATTGCTTCTACCTGGTGCCATGGCGGCGCAACAGATCACGGAGTCCGAGGTGAGGCGCCTAACACAGGCTCCCGTCGACCGGGAGCGGGCTCTGCGGGCGGTTGCACCATGCATCACCAACATCGTGTGCCTCGAGAAGTAGAGGGACTTCGGTGGTGTTTAGGCGCCCTCTGCATGGGCATGTCCATGTCTCGGCGCAACATGACCGTTGGATCAAACTCAGACGGTGCAGATCAGTCACTGTAGCACAAAGCGTGTGGGTGTGTTTGGTTGCATTCTCATCTCAATGTAGTTGTTTCCTCTTCGTGTATTTTTCTCAACCTACTAGTGTGGACTCATGCACCCTTCATGCACTCTACCAAACACCCAAAAGTGGGTCGAGAAGGGAACTTTTGCTCCCATCCCGTGCACCCTTCATACACCCTACCTAACACTATTCATGCTTCATATGGTTCATGTTTCGTGGAGTATTGTAGCATCGTACTCTCCGTGTGCTATGGACCTAGTTCTATTAACATTGATCTCACCGTTCATTCTCGACCGGACAGTCGAAAAAGCGGTACTATGTTACATATAGGAGTAGTTGACATGCGCACAACATCATTTGTTATCGTCATATCTTACTACACTAGCAACAAGATTGTGCAGTACTGACGTATGAACCACTGCACATGCCTAGCAGTAGGAGCACTGTGTATGTTCAAGTGGCTGCCGTGTTTCGCACTCCTCCGTCGTAAGAGTGGAAATGCTTGCTGTAATCATTTTTTTCTTCAGAAAAACAGTGGACACGCTCTACCGTGCGGATCCTCCTCCAACCATGCACTAAATTACTCACTTTCGCCGACGTGTGGGACAGCCAGCACCTGGGTCCACCAGCCATGCACTAAATTACTCCGTAGTAGTGACGGTAGACTACCCCGATCGAACCGCCGCAGTAATGCCCAATGAGCCGTCAAATCCAAAACCCCCTCCTTTCCAGCAGTAAGTTGGATGGACAAAGCAACCATCATTTCACTCTTCTCTCTCAGCTTCCTCTCTTGAAGAAAACCCCCACTCGCTTCGCTTCTCCCTCATCTCGTTCCTCCTTTCACTCTTCTCTCTCAGCTTCCTCTCTTGGATGGACGCCGAAGCACCGGCCGACGTGATGTCTATGGCTCTGGCCAAAACCGTCGAGGCTCATGGTACGAAGAAGCGCAAGCAACCTGCCGAGACTACCGCAGACAAGCTCAAAGCCATCGCCCTGTCCAAGCCCCCTGTCCGGGATCCCTCATTAAGCAAGTCCAGGTAATGTCTCTTGTTGACGATCTTTTTCTCGATCTTGATCGTGTTTTTTCATCTAACACGCAGTACTAGTACTGGTAGTACAACTTTCTGGGTGATCTTGCATGTGATTTTAGTGTGCCAAATGACGGTTCTAAATTCCTCTTTTGACCAAAACATGCGAGAGGTTGACACTGATTTCTTATAGATCACTTTCAACTACTCCCTCTGTCCCAAATTTCTTGTCTTAGATTTGTCTAGATACGGATGTATCTAATACTAAAATGTGACTTGATACATCCGTATCTAGACAAATCTAAGACAAGAATTTTGGGACGAAGGGAGTACTTTATGAACATCAATGCTACCTTTTAAGAGGGTATATTTGCCTCGGTAACTTGTGTTATGGATATTGCATGTAATCCCTCTGCTCTCATGCCTTTGAAGACATGTTCTAGTGTCTGTGTTCACTCATTTCTGTGCGTATATGTAGTCATATATGGAGTATAATATCGAAAATCATCTTATATTTCTGAACGGAGGTAGTAATAAAATATGGTTTCTGTTTGAATTAGAACCAGGTCCGCGGTGGAGATGAAGTTCTCAAAGTCATGTCGTGTGAACTGGAAGACCTGATGATGAGTTCTACTGCTGAACTATCCAGCTGCTCTGTCCTTGTCGCCATGTGTCCTGAACTAGTGTTTTCCTGTAGCATTTGTTGTCACGCGTGTTCTCAAGGTTGTACTTGACCACAACAATTTCTTGGCTGTGCCTTCGATTACGAAGGGTGTGGTTCTTGTAAAGCTTCCCAACAAATCTGATGCGGCCTGTCTTCATCATCATGTTTATGAGTGGAAAGACCACTCTGTTAGGTTCTCCAAGGTTGACAAGATGATGATGGTGCATGTAGACATCTCACACGAAGTCCATGGCCTAGTCAGCTATGCGGGGTTCATCCCGTAGGTCGGCGGCAAGAAATAGTCTGTAGAGTTTAGTTAGTGCAACTTTGCTTGTCTGTAGTAAGTACTATTGTTCAATACTTGATTTGTGTTTGTGAACCCTGTATTGTTTATTAGTACTGCTGCTTTTGGTGTGTGGTCAGTCCTGAGAACGGTCTATGTTAATGTCTGTCCACTCAATTCAGTCTGTATATTTTGAAGTATCCAGATCATATTTTTTGTGAGGACGGTTTATCAATTATGGTTACACTCCAATATCTATATGCATTGCATGGTTTATCGCACCCACTAGGATTTCCAGTCCCATGGATGTTCGGTCCATACGATTTGTCACGGCCTTTGGACTGTCCTGCTTGTGGGAGTAGGTGGGGCCCTTGCATGCCACACGTAGTTG
This sequence comes from Triticum urartu, assembly GCF_003073215.2. Taxonomy (NCBI): domain Eukaryota; kingdom Viridiplantae; phylum Streptophyta; class Magnoliopsida; order Poales; family Poaceae; genus Triticum; species Triticum urartu. Next base: position 239,565,001 of record NC_053025.1, read on the forward strand.
GACGATCAATCTTTTGTTTAGTACTTCAACATAGTGATTTCCTGGTAAGGATTCACTCGTGTCACATCAAGTAAATCTTATTGATTTACTGTCTAAATCTTATTGATTTAATGTCATGTTTTCTTTCTTTTCCTGCAATTTTACGATGCAGGTTTTGCCATGTGACATTCATCACAGAATAAACCGTTTGGTTTGCTCTACGATGGCTATTTTCGCAGGTTTCACTTCTTATGTCGTGTCAGTAACGAAGGCACTGTCCATCACTTATATTACTGGAAAAAATTGGATCAGTCTGTTGTCTGAGTACAAGCTGAATCCCTATGATGAACTGCAGTTTGGTTTAACAAAAACGCCAGAATTAGTCCTTCTCGCGTTTAAAAGAAATGAAGAAAAAAATTGGATCACGGTCACGGATCCTAGTCAAGTTAGAAAGCTGATCATAGCATACCAGACATGATCGCCACTATCTCGCACAGATCGAGCACCGACAGTTGCTCTAGCACTGACAGCGGCAGTAGCTCAGTCTGATCCAGCTGAGGATTGGGCACCGACCGCGTCAGCGGATCAGTCTGATCTACCGGAGGATAGGGCATCGACACCGGCACCTGCTCCAACACCGGCACCAGCTCTACAAGGAGCACCATCTCCGGCAGCAGCAGCGGCTTCGGCACCTGCACCAACACTTGCACTTGCATCTGCTCCATCCCGTGCAGTTGCACCGGCAACACACTGGGCTGCAGTTCGCACTTCATATACCAAAGTCCTTACAAAAACCGACATGTCCACCTTCTTGGTAAGCATTGGCCGCCCAAGTGCTCCGTTCTTTTTTCTTTCCATGTTGTTTCACATGATTCACTGTGTTGATCTAACTGTTTGGGTATGTCTTCTTGTTTGCAAACAGAGAATTCCTAGAGCAACGAGGGAGTCGTTCAACAATCCGAGCGACCGCGGCCAAGTTTCTCTTACCATGCGCAGCCTTGGTGTGAATGAACCTACTTAATATACCGTAAGTACAAAGGATGGTCGCATGATGATTGATGCTAAAGGATGGTCAAGGTTCAAATCTAAATCATATCTTGCGGTAGGGGATGATGTTAAAATCAAACTTTCTCGGCAAGGAGAGCTGGTCCAAATCAACTTTGAAATTCTTCAGTAGCAGCACGCAACTGCCGAACTGATCTATCCTCCAAGAGATTTTGATGTAATAATCCGGCATGGTGAAACAAGTGTCCTGTGTGTATAAGTAGTACGACAATACTATTTATCACATGGTATATCATTGATAGAATTGCAACTCTGATTGCTGGTTAGGAACTGTCGTTCGATTTCATTCCAACAGTTGTCGTGCTTTATTCAATTTGTGTATTCGCCTTGCGACAACATCTAAAACCAGCGCCATACCAATCGCTTGCAATATGAAAAGCGTTGAGGTAGAACACATGGGCCCCCAAACATGCAGGGTCGGCCTGCGGCCCAAAGTCCAGAACCGTGAGCCTATCTGAGTATTATATTCTCAGCTGAACCCCCATAAAAAAGCTGAACCCCCATAATACCCATGCGTTGCAGAGGGAGTATATTTCTCGGCAAGGTGAGCCTGTGATATAAAAGATTTGTATATTTCTTTACAGAGGGAGTATCTCTCTGTCAAAAAATATATTTATGTGTAACTAGTTACTCCTGTCTTTCTACTTCCTTTCGCTGATATGTGGGGCAACCGGCAATGGGGTCCACGTGCCATATGCACAAATTAGAGTGCACAACTTCACGGTAGACACACCCCGGTCGTAGCGCCGCAGTAATGCCCAATGAGCCCTCAAATCACAACCCCACCCTTTCCAGCTTTAGCAGTAAGCTGGACGGACGAAGCGGCAATATTTCACTGGGCCTGAATCCCCTTCTCCCTCGTCTGCTTGTTCAGAGAAGACCCCCTCTCGGCGATTGCATAGGGTTTTCTCATGGAGAACCAGGTACAAATTCTTCATCCATCCCCGATAAATCCAAGTCCCTTGGTCGCAGGTAATGCTAGGATGGCAGCCGCCGCCGTTGATGCATTTTTCTTCCTACTGAATATAGTGTGTTTCATTTGCAGTGCCCAAAGTGCGAGTACCCTATAGGTTTCTGCGCCCTCGGCGAGACGCCACACTTGTTCCTTCTCATCCTAACACATCATTTTGAAATGCGCACAGTATGTTCCTAGAATCCTCTCTTCTATCCGGGAGGGTGGGGTTTTTTTGAACAAGCTGTGTTCTCATATTATTTTTCTTGCAGTGTATTATTTGCTCTGCCAGAACACATGTACTCAAGATGCTCGGCCTTGCCATAACTGAATACACTAGTTTAATGGTCACAGTGAAGACAAGCCATGGATATAAGTTCCGAGTTGGGTTCATGAACCAAGAAGATCGCTGCTTTTTTATGGCCAAACTTGGACAAACTTTCTCAAGTGTTACGGACTGAAAGTTGGCGCACGAATGTTGATGGAAATAGCAGAACCTGGTCTCATCTTCACTATGATCTTCCACCCCGGCGTTGTTCCAATTGTTCATCCATGTTAGTTTTGTATCTGGTTCTTGCTTTTTGCCTCGATTACTTCTTAATCCACCTATTCTGTCTAACTAATCACAATGTAACTTTAGAAGTAGCAACAAATCTCTCACGAAGATGCTACTTCTAACTAATATTTTCTTATAATTGGTGGCACGTGTAGGTTTTTTCAGAGTTAAGCAGTCTGCTCGTTTGTTACTCTGTAATAACTCGGCTGTTACTAATGGCACTGAAGTTGACTGGATTGACATCCACAAGTTCCTACACTTTATTGATCGTCTTGAGGTCCTTGTGGGGCGTTTCAATGGTGGAAGGCCACGTGGGATATGTGTGCCACTGCTGCACTTGTTGAACAGGTCCAACTGTGTCGAGAAACTTATGGTATGAGCTATTTTCTATTATATATGTTGTTCATAAACTATTGCTTATACACAGTTTTACAGCTGTGATCTTCTTGAAACAGGAACTGCCAAGTTCTATTGTTCCTATACAGATGCCTGACCATGGTCTACATGTGTTTCGAACTATGCCATGCCATATTTACAGAGGTGCTTGCGATATAGTTTTGTAATCAATGTGGTGACTAGCAGAAGCATGCAAAGTAGCCTTCGTGATATTGCTGTTTTCAAAGACTTAGGATTTTGCTAAGTCATTTTCCTGCTGTTATTTTTATGCCATGTAAACATGATGCTACAGTGAGATCCATGCTTATTTTGAGTTGCTTCAGTAAGGATGTTTTGACATATGGTTATGCTCTATCCATCCATGCCCCTGTTTGCAATTATGGAGTGCCCTAGCATGTCCTAATATTGCTCTACTTTTGCTATAAAATGTTCGTGGCAGATTGTTTACATGTTAATCAATTTTTCCATGGTTGTTGTTAGTGATCCATGCATGATATGAACTTGCTCTTGCCATGGTTAGCTTTTTGAACATGTCAGCTTGCTGTTAGTGTGCTTATCTTGTCATGCAATGCTTTGTGGTGAGTGATTTGAGCTCGCAAAGATGCCTAAATAATTCTGTTTATGCCATGCTCAGTTTTCTGCATAGTCTAAAAACTGTCAATAAAACTTGTTATGTTTACATGGGTGCCATCATATCTTCTGTGCCTTTTTGGCTCATGATCTGTAAGGGACTTTTATTCTATGCATTTAGTAGATTCATGCCATGCATTTGTTTGCTATGTTATGTTCCTGTAGCATGTTGTTTGCTAGCTCTAAACATTGCTTCCTGATGTTATTTCTGGCATGTTAGTATTTTCACCAAGTATGTGATGTTGATATCTTTTGCACTTTTGTCATGCTTGTTTGAACCTGCTCTTGTGTGATTTAGCCGTAGCTCAGTGTTCATATTTTGTCAAGCATCTTGAGTACATCACTTCCATATGCTTTGTTGCTATGTTGGGGTGCAGTAGCTTAGTTGTTGCATTCTAGATGACATCATGCTGTTAATCGCAGAATTGTGCCATTCTTGTTTTGCTTGCCATTTGCAAACCGTGCCTCCATTTCCGGTGATCTTTATATCGATTTTGACCGAACTCATCTCATATTTCTAGCGGAACACTTGGTTTGCCAAGTTGATGCCTTGTTCATTCTTTCTCTTCCGAAGCATGCATATGCATTGCATATCACATCCCGCATGTCATGCCATGTTTTGCATCATGTTATTTGTGCATTGCACCATGATTGATTGTTGGTCATTTGCTTGTGTTCTTGCCTTGGGTAGAGCCGGGAGACGAGTACGTGATCGAGGAACCAGTTGAGTACTCTAACGAGGATCAAGCTTTCGTCAACTCTGAGAACTTTGCAGGCAAGATGACCATACCCTCAAAATCACTTCTATCTTTGCTTGCTAGTTGTTCACTCTATTGTCGTGCCGCAATACCTACCACTTGCTATATCACGCCTCCCATATTGCCATGTCAAGCCTCTAACCCACCTTTCGTAGCAAATCATTGTTTGGCTATCTTACCACTTTGCTCAGCCCCTCTTATAGCGTTGCTAGTTGCTGGTAAAAATGAAGTTTGTGCCATCTTGGAACATGGATATTGTTGGGATATCATTATTATCTCTTACTTACTTTAGTGCATCTATATACTTGGTAAAGGGTGGAAGGCTCGGCCTTATGCCTGGTGTTTTGTTCCACTCTTGCCGCCCTAGTTTCTGTCATACCGGTGTTATGTTCCTTGATTTTGCATTCCTTACGCGGTTGGGTGTTATGGGAACCCCTTGACAGTTCGCTTTGAATAAAACTCCTCTAGCAAGGCCCAACCTTGGTTTTACCATTTTCCTACCTACCACCATATACCTTCCCTTGGGTTTTGCAGACTCAAGGGTCATCTTTATTTTAAACCCCCCCCGGGCCAGTGCTCCTCTGAGTGTTGGTCCGAACCGAGCCACCTGCGGGGCCACCTCGGGGAAACTCGAGGGTTGGTTTAACTTGTAGCCTGTCTCATCCGGTGTTGCCCTAAGAACGAGATATGTGCGACTCCTATCGGGATTTGTCGGCACATCGGGTGGCTTTGCTGGTCTTGTTTTACCATTGTCGAAATGTCTTGTAATCGGGATTTCGAGACTGATCGGGTCTTCCCGGGCGAAGGAATATCCTTCGTTGACCGTGAGAGCTTGTGATGGGCTAAGTTGGGACACCCCCGCAGGGTTATGAACTTTCAGAAGCCGTGCCCGCGGTTATGGGCAGATGGGAATTTGTTAATGTCCGGTTGTAGAGAAATTGACACTTAACTTAATTAAAATGAATCAACCACATGTGTAGCCGTGATGGTCTCTTTTTGGCGGAGTCCGGGAAGAGAACACAGTCTCGTGTTATGCTTGAACGTAAGTAGCTTCAGGATCACTTGTTGATCACTATTAGCTTCTCGACCATGCTTTGCTTCTCTTCTCGCTCTCATTTGCGTAAGTTAGCCACCATATATGCTTAGTGCTTTGCTGCAGCTCCACCTTGCTACCCCTTTCCTACCTTTAAGCTTAAATAGTGTTGATCGCGAGGGTGTGAGATTGCTGAGTCCCTGTGACTCACAGATACTTCCAAATAGATGCAGGTGCCGATGATGCCAGTGAAGGGGACGCTACCAAACTCAAGTGTGAGTTCGACGAGGATTCGGGCCGTTACTATGTTTCTTTTCCGGATGATCAGTAGAGGATCCCAGTTGGGACGATCGGGGATCTAGCATTTGGGGTTGTCTTTCTTTATTTTGGTTCCGTAGTCGGACCTTTGATTGTACCTGGATGGTGTATGATATATTTATGTATTGTGTGAAGTGGCGATTGTAAGCCGACTCTTTATCCCTTTCTTATTCAGTACATGGGATGTGTAAAGATTACCCCTCTTGCGACATGCTACCATGCGGATATGCCTCTAAGTCGTGCCCCGACACATGGGAGATATAGCCGCATTGTGGCTGTTACACGTGGTACATGCCCTCAAAACCTGGAGACATTTTCTTATTGGAAACTGTTGTGATGTATAGACGGATCATAAGAGTTTGAAGTACATCTTCACATAGAAGGAGCTAAACCTCAGGCAGAGGAGATGGCTACAGCTCATAAAGGATTATGATATGAAGCTGCATTATCATCCAGGAAAGGCCAATGTTGTAGCAGACGCTTTGAGCCACAAGAGTTATGTCAATACTCTCATAACCGGAGGATTACCTCAGGAGTTAGCCGACGATCTCAGAGAACTTCATTTGGAGATAGTTCCGAGAGGTTTTCTGCAGCGTTGGAAGTTCATTCCACGTTGTTGTGAAAGATTCGAGAAGCCCAGAAGACTGATAAGGAGATTGCGGAGATAAAGGAAAAGATGAGTAAAGGAAAAGCCAAAGGTTTTCGTGAGGATGAGCATGAAACTTTATGGTTTGAGGACCGTATTTATGTGCCCAATGACACGGAAATCAGTAAGTTAATACTTCAGGAGGCTCATGACTCGCCATACTCGATTCACCCAGGAAACACCAAGATGTATTTGGATTTGAAGGAGCGTTTCTGGTCGACAGGTATGAAGAAGGATATTGCCGAGTATGTAGCTGTATGTGACGTATGTCAGAGAGTTAAGGCAGGGCATCAGAAGCCAACGGGATTACTTCAGCCTATGCCGATACCCGAATGGAAGTGGGATAATCTTGGCATGGATTTCATCACCAGATTACCCAGGACACGATCAGGTTATGACACCATTTGGGTAGTAGTAGATCGCTTGACCAAAGTGGCTCAATTTATCCCCGTGAAAACCTCTTATACAAGCGCGAAGTTGGCCAAGATAGATATGACAAGGATCGTATGTCTGCATGGAGTTCCGAGGACCATCGTATCGGATAGAGGAACACAGTTTACCTCAAAGTTTTGAAATCACTTACACCAGATTTTTGCTACCAGGCTAGAGTTCAGTACATCCTTTCATCCGCAGACAGATGGATAGACCGAGAGAGTCAACCAGATTCTGGAGGACATGTTGAGAGCTTGTGCACTAGATTATGGATCTAGTTGGGATGATAATTTGCCCTACACTGAGTTCTCATATAACAAGAGCTACCAAGCCAGTTTGAAGATGGCCCCTTTCGAAGCTTTGTATGGAAGGACGTGCAGGACACCATTGATGTGGGATGAAGTTGGAGACCATCAATTGTTTGGACCAGATTTAATCAGAAAGTCAGAAGAGAAGGTTAAGTTGATTTGTGATAGACTAAAGGTAGCTCAATCCAGGCAGAAGAGTTATGCTCACACTAAACGCAAGGAGGTAGCCTATGAAGTTAGAGACAGAGCATATCTCCGTGTGTCACCACTTCGAGGAGTTAAACGATTTGGAGTCAAAGGAAAGTTAGCCCCAAGATTTGTAGGACCATACCGAGTTTTGGAACGTATGGGAGAAGTGGCCTACAAATTGGAGTTATCCGAAGGTATGTCAGGAGTTCGGGATGTGTTTCACGTTTCCCAGTTGAAGTGCCATGCAGAGATGGCCGATATTCCTTTGAGAGATACAGTGCCCCTGGAAGAAATTCAGTTGGAGAGTGACCTAACCTACGAGGAGAAACCTGTCAAGATTCTAGAGTTTGCCAGTCGAGTTACACACAGCAAGGTGTAACACCCACGATGCGGCTCTATCTCCCACGTGTCGAGGCACGACTTAGAGGCATAGCCGTATGGTAGGCATGTCGCAAGAGGGGTAATATTTACACATCCCATGTACTGAATAAGAAAGGGATAAAGAGTCGGCTTACAATCGCCACTTCACACAATACATAAATATATCATACATCATCCAGAATACAACCAAGGTCCGACTACGGAACGAAAATAAAGAAAGAAAACCCCAGATGCTAGATCCCCGATCGACCCAACTAGGCTCCTCTACTGATCATCCGGAAAAGAAACATAGTAATGGCCCGAATCCTCGTCAAACTCCCACTTGAGTTCGGTAGCGTCCCTTGCACTGGCATCATCGACACCTGCATCTGTTTGGAAGTATCTGTGAGTCACGGCGACTCAGCAATCTCACACCCTCGTGATCAAGACTATTTAAGCTTAAAGGTAGGAAGGGGGTAGTGAGGTGGAGCTGCAGCAAGCAATAGCATATATGGTGGCTAACTTACGCAAAAGAGAGCAAGAAGAGAAGCAAAGCACGGTCGAGAAGCTAATAGTGATCTGATACGTCTCCAACGTATCTATAATTTTTGATTGCTCCATGCTATATTATCTACTGTTTTGGACATTATAGGGCTTTATTATCCACTTTTATATTATTTTTGGGACTAACCTATTAACCGGAGGCCCAGCCCAGAATTGCTGTTTTTTGCCTATTTTAGGGTTTCGAAGAAAAGGAATATCAAACGGAGTCCAAACGGAATGAAACCTTCGGGAACGTGATTTTCTCACCGAACATGATCCAGGAGACTTGGACCGTACATCAAGAAATAAAGGAAGGAGGCCACGAGGTAGGGGGGCGCGCCTACCCCCCCCCCAAGTGCGCCCTCCACCCTCGTGGGCCCCCTGTTGCTCCATCGACGTACTCCTTCCTCCTATATATACCTATGTACCCCCAAAACGATCAGAGAAGGAGCCAAAACCATAATTCCACCGCCGTAACTTTCTGTATCCACGAGATCCCATCTTGGGGCCTGTTCCGGAGCTCCGCCGGAGGGGGCATCCATCACGGAGGGCTTCTACATCAACACCATAGCCCCTCCGATGAAGTGTGAGTAGGTTACCTCAGACCTTCGGGTCCATAGTTATTAGCTAGACGGCTTCTTCTCTCTTTTTGGATCTCAATACAATGTTCTCCCCCTCTCTTGTGGAGATCTATTCGATGTAATCTTCTTTTTGTGGTGTGTTTGTTGAGACCGATGAATTGTGGGTTTATGATCAAGATTATCTATGAAAAATATTTGAATCTTCTCTGAATTCTTTTATGTATGATTGGTTATCTTTGCAAGTCTCTTCGAATTATCAGTTTGGTTTGGCCTACTAGATTGATCTTTCTTGCAATGGGAGAAGTGCTTAGCTTTGGGTTCAATCTTGCGGTGTCCTTTCCCAGTCACAGTAGGGGCAGCAAGGCATGTATTGTATTGTTGCCATCGAGGATAACAAGATGGGGTTTTTATCATATTGCATGAATTTATCCCTCTACATCATGTCATCTTGCTTAAGGCGTTACTCTGTTTTCATGAACTTAATACTCTAGATGCATGCTGGATAGCAGTCGATGAGTGGAGTAACAATAGTAGATGCAGGCAGGAGTCGGGCTACTTATCTTGGACGTGATGCCTATACAAATGATCATACCTAGATATTCTCATAACTATGCTCAATTCTGTCAATTGCTCAACATTAATTCGTTCACCCACCATAAAATACTTATGCTCTTGAGAGAAGCCACTAGTGGAACCTATGGCTCCCGGGTCTATCTTCATCACAGTAATCTACCAATACTTAGTTATTTCCTTTGCTTTTTACCTTGCTTTTATTTTACTTTGCATCTTTACCACAAAAACACCAAAAATATTATCTTATCATATCTATCAGATCTCACTCTCATGAGTGACCGTGAAGGGATTGACAACCCCTTATCGCGTTGGTTGCGAGGAGTTATTTGCTTTGTGCAGGTACAGGGGACTCGCGCGAAGCCTCCTACTGGATTGATACCTTGGTTCTTAAAAACTGAGGGAAATACTTACGCTACTTTATTGCATCATCCTTTCCTCTTCAAGGAAATCCAACGTAGTGCTCAAGAGGTAGCAAGAAGATTTCTGGCGCCGTTGCCGGGGAGTCTACGCAAAAGTCAAACATACGAAGTACCCATCACAAACCTTATCTCCCGCATTACATTATTTGCGAGTTGCCTCTCGTTTTCCTCTCCCCCACCTTCCCTTGCCGTTTTATTCGCCCTCTCCCTCTCTATCCTCCCTCTCTTTCTCTATTCGCCTCTTTTCCGTTGCCTATCGCTATGGCTAGTCTCTTATCCACTCCGTTGTCCCCTGAGTTTGAAGTCTTTCACTTCAAACAAAGACAAGGATAAAACTTAAAAGATGCCTGGTTGAGGATAATGGAGTCTTATCGTAATTGTACCTTTGAAGTGAACCTAAGAATTTTGCTTCGCAATTTCTATGTTGGATTAAATATGTCTCATAGACAACTCTTGGATTCCGTTGCCAAAGGCAATTTTATTGAAATTGATCCCCATATTGCGCTTGAAATTATAGAAGGTATAGTGGGAACACTACCTCAACAAAAGGGGCCTCATCCTGCCCAGGAAGAGACACAAGTTTTTGAAAAAATTTGTGAAGTTACTAAGATTTTACAGAAGTCTCTTGAACCTCTTAAGAACGTTAGCGGAAATATTCACCGCATGAATATGTTGATTACTCTTTGCAATAAGCGGTTGGATTCTTTAGATCTAAAAATTTCAAAATATGAAGGGAAACGTAAAGAACCTCCTGGATTAGAGCTTGATTCCGCTAATACCTAGATCTATCCTTGCTTTTTATGCCTAGCTAGGGGCGTTAAACGATAGCGCTAGTTGGGAGGCAACCCAATTTTATTTTTATTCCTTGCTTTTTGCTCCTGTTTAGTAATAAATAATTTACCTAGCCTTTGTTTTGGTTGTGTTTTTTGTATTTAATTAGTGTTTGTGCCAAGTAGAACCGTTGGGAGGACTTGGGGAAAGTCTTGATATCTTGCTGTAAAAAACAGAAACTTTAGCACTCACGAGAACTGCTGCCATTTTTATTTGGAAAGTGCTATTTAGTTAATTATTTCTGCAGATGATTACTATATAAATTCCTCACGTCCATCAATTTATTTTAGAATTTTTGGGGTTCCAGATCTTGCGCTAGCTACAGATTAGTATAGACTGTTCTGTTTTTGACAGATTATGTTTTTCATGTGTTGTTTGCTTATTTTGATGAATCTATGGCTAGTTAAATAGTTTATAAACCATAGAGAAGTTGGAATACAGTGGGTTCAACACCAATATAAATAAATAATGAGTTCATTACAGTACCTTGAAGTGGTCTTTTGTTTTCTTTCGCTAACGGAGCTCACGAGATTTTCTACTTTAAGTTTTGTGTTGTGAAGTTTTCAAGTTTTGGGTAAAGATTTGATGGATTATGGAACAAGGAGTGGCAAGAGCCTAAGCTTTGGGATGCCCATGGAACCCCCAAGATAATCTAAGGACACCTAAAAGCCAAAGCTCGGGGATGCCCCGGAAGGCATCCCCTCTTTCGTCTACTTCTATCGGTAACTTTACTTGGAGCTATATTTTTATTCACCACATGATATGTGTTTTGCTTGGAGCGTCTTGTATTATTTGAGTCTTTATTTGTTTGTTTACCACAATCATCCTTGCTGTACACACCTTTTGAGAGAGCCATACATGATTTGGAATTTTTTAGAATACTCCATGTGCTTCACTTATATCTTTTGAGTTATATAGTTTTGCTCTAGTACTTTGGTTATATCTTTTAGAGCACGGTGGTGGATTTGTTTTATAGAAACTATTGATCTCTCATGCTTCACTTATATTATTTTGAGAGTCTTAAATAGCATGGTAATTTGCTTAAATAATCCTAATATGCTAGGTATTCAAGATTAGTAAAAAAATCTTATGAGTGTTTTGAATACTAAGAGAAGTTTGATGCTTGATGATTGTTTTGAGATATGGAGGTAATAATATCAAAGTCATGCTAGTTGAGTAGTTGTGAATTTGATAAATGCTTGTGTTGAAGTTTACAAGTCCCGTAGCATGCACGTATGGTAAACGTTATGTAACAAATTTGAAACATGAGGTGTTCTTTGATTGTCCTCCTTATGAGTGGCGGTCGGGGACGAGCGATGGTCTTTTCCTACCAATCTATCCCCCTAGGAGCATGCGCATAGTGCTCGATTTTTGATGACTTGTAGATTTTTGCAATAAGTATGTGAGTTCTTTATGACTAATGTTGAGTCCATGGATTATACGCACTCTCCCCCTTCCATAATTGCTAGCCTCTTCGCTACCGTGCATTGTCCTTTCCCACATTGAGAGTTGGTGCAAACTTCGCCGGTGCATCCAAACCCCGTGATATGATACGCTCTTTCACACATAAACCTCCTTATATCTTCCTCAAAACAGCCACCATACCTACCTATTATGGCATTTCCATAGCCATTCCGAGATATATTGCCATGCAACTTCCCACCATTCCGTTTATCATGACACATTCATCATTGTCATATTGCTTAGCATGATCATGTAGTTGACTAGTATTTGTGGCAGAGCCACCGTTCATAATTCCTTCATACATGTCACTCTTGGTTCATTGCATATCCTGATACACCGCCGGAGGCATTCATATAGAGTCATCTTTTGTTCTAGCATCGAGTTGTAATCATTGAGTTGTAAATAAATAGAAGTGTGATGATCATCATTTTCTAGAGCATTGTCCCAAGTGAGGAATTAAAAAAAGAGAAAGACCATAAAAAAGAAGAGAAGGCCAAAAAAAGAGAGAGAAAAAGAGAGAAGGGACAATGTTATTATCCTTTGCCACACTTATGCTTCAAAGTAGCACCATAATCTTCATGATAGAGAGTCTTTTGTTTTGTCACTTTCATATAGTAGTGGGAATTTTTCATTATAGAACTTGGCTTGTATATTCCAACAATGGGCCTCCTCAAGTGCCCTAGGTCTCCGTGAGCAAGCAAGTTGGATGCACACCCACTTAGTTTTCTTTTGTTGAGCTTCCATACATTTATTGCTCTAGTGCATCCGTTGCATGGAAATCCCTACTCCTTGCATTAACATCAATCGATGGGCATCTCCACAGCCCATTGATTAGCCTCGTTGATGTGAGACTTTCTCCTTTTTTGTCTTCTCCACATAAACCCCATCATCATATTATATTCCACCCATAGTGTTATGTCCATGGCTCGCGCTCATATATTGCGTGAAAGTTTATAGGTTTGAGATTACTAAAGTATGAAACAATTGCTTGGCTTGTCATCGGGGTTGCATGATGAGAGCATTCTTGTGTGACGAAAATGGAGCATGACTAAACTATATGATTTTGTAGGGATGAACTTTCTTTGGCCATGTTATTTTGAGAAGATATAATTGCTTAGTTAGTATGCTTGAAGTATTATTATTTTTAGGTCAATATGAAATCTTATCTTGAATCTTTCAGATCTGATTATTCAAACCACAATTAAGAAGAATTACATTAAAATTATGCCAAGTAGCACTCAGCATCAAAAATTTTGTTTTTATGATTTACCTACTCGAGGACGAGCAGGAATTAAGCTTGGGGATGCTTGATACGTCTCCAACGTATCTATAATTTTTGATTGCTCCATGCTATATTATCTACTGTTTTGGCCATTATTGGGCTTTATTATCCACTTTTATATTGTTATTGGGACTAACCTATTAAACGAAGGCCCAGCCCAGAATTGCTGTTTTTTTGCCTATTTTAGGGTTTCGAAGAAAAGAAATACAGTCCAAAGGGAATGAAACCTTCGGGAACGTGATTTTCTCACCGAACATGATCCAGGAGACTTGGAACCTATGTCAACAATTAAAGGAGGAGGCCACAAGGTAGGGGGCGCGCCTAGACCCCCCAGGCGCGCCCTCCACCCTCGTGGGCCCCCTGTTGATCCACCGACGTACTCCTTCCTCCTATATATACCTACGTACCCCCAAACGATCAGAGAAGGAGCCAAAACCCTAATTCCACCACCGTAACTCTCTGTATCCACGAGATCCCATCTTGGGGCCTGTTCCGGAGCTCCGCCGGAGGGGGCATCCATCATGGAGGGCTGCTACATCAACACCATAGCCCCTCTGATGAAGTGTGAGTAGTTTACCTTAGACCTTCGGGTCCATAGTTATTAGCTAGATGGCTTCCTCTCTCTTTTTGGATCTCAATACAATGTTCTCCCCGTCTCTTGTGTAGATCTATTCGATATAATCTTCTTTTTGCGGTGTGTTTGTTGAGACCGATGAATTGTGGGTTTATGATCAAGATTATCTATGAACAATATTTGAATCTTCTCTGAATTCTTTTATATATGATTGGTTATCTTTGCAAGTCTCTTCGAATTGTCAGTTTGGTTTGGCCTACTAGATTGATCTTTCTTGCAATGAGAGAAGTGCTTAGCTTTAGGTTCAATCTTGCGGTGTCCTTTCCCAGTGATAGTAGGGGCAGCAAGGCACATATTGTATTGTTGCCATCGAGGATAACAAGATGGGGTTTTTATCATATTGCATGAATTTATCCCTCTACATCATGTCATCTTGCTTAAGGCGTTACTCTGTTTTCATGAACTTAATACTCTAGATGCATGCTGGATAGCGGTCGATGAGTGGAGTAATAGTAGTAGATGCAGGCAGGAGTCGGGCTACTTATCTTGGACGTGATGCCTATATAAATGATCATACCTAGATATTCTCATAACTATGCTCAATTCTATCAATTTCTCAACATTAATTCGTTCACCCACCGTAAAATACTTATGCTCTTGAGAGAAGCCACTAGTGGAACCTATGGCTCCCGGGTTTATCTTCATCACAGTAATCTACCAATACTTAGTTATTTCCTTTGCTTTTTACCTTGCTTTCATTTTACTTTGCATCTTTACCACAAAAACACCAAAAATACCAAAAATATTATCTTATCATATCTATCAGATCTCACTCTCGTAAGTGACCGTGAAGGGATTGACAACTCCTTATCGCGTTGGTTGCGAGGAGTTATTTGCTTTGTGCAGGTACAAGGGACTCGCGCGTAGCCTCCTACTGGATTGATACCTTGGTTCTCAAAAACTAAGGGAAATACTTATGCTACTTTGCTGCATCATCCTTTCCTCTTCAAGGAAATCCAATGCAGTGCTCAAGAGGTAGCATGATCAAGAAGTGATCCTGAAACTACTTATGTCCAAGCATAACACGAGACCGTGTTCTCTTCCCAGACTCTGCCAAAAAGAGACCATCACGGCTACACACGCAGATGATTCATTTTAATTAAGTTAAGTGTCAAGTTCTCTACAACCGGACATTAACAAATTCCCATCTGCCCATAACCGCAGGCACGACTTTCGAAAGTTCAAAACCCTTTAGGGGTGTCCCAACTTAGCCCATCACAAGCTCTCACGGTCAATGAAGGATATTCCTTCTCGCGGGAAGACGCAATTAGTCTCGGAATCCCGGTTACAAGACATTTCGACAAAGGTAAAACAAGACCAGCAAAGCCACCCGATGTGCCGACAAATCCCGATAGGAGTCGCACGTATCTCGTTCTCAGGGCACACCGGATGAGCACTCCGTACAACTAAAACCAACCCTCGAGTTTCCCTGAGTTGGCGCTGCAAAGGACTCTAGTTCGGACCAAGACTCAGAGGAGCACTAGCCCGGGGGGTTTAAAATAAAGATGACCCTTGGGTCTGCAGAACCCAAGGGAAGGTATATGGTGGTAGATAGGCAAATGGTAAAACCAAGTTTGGGCCTTGCTGGAGGAGTTTTACTCAAAGCGAACTGTCAAGGGGTTCCCATAATACCCAACCGCGTAAGGAACACAAAATCAAGGAACATAACACCGGTATGACGGAAACTAGGGCGGCAAGAGTGGAACAAAACACCAGGCATAAGTCCGAGCCTTCCACCCTTTACCAAGTATATAGATGCATTGAAGTAAACAAGATATAATAATGATATCCCAACAATATCCATGTTCCAACATGGAACAAACTTCGTCTTCACCTGCAACTAGCAACACTATAAGAGGGGCTGAGCAAAAGCGGTAACATAGGCAAACAACGGTTTGCTAGGAAAGGTGGGTAAGAGGC
This sequence comes from Triticum urartu, assembly GCF_003073215.2. Classification (NCBI taxonomy): domain Eukaryota; kingdom Viridiplantae; phylum Streptophyta; class Magnoliopsida; order Poales; family Poaceae; genus Triticum; species Triticum urartu. The sequence continues at coordinate 239,580,870 of NC_053025.1, forward strand.
TTGATATGTCAATATGGGAGGCATGATAAAGCAAGTGGTAGGTATCACGACATAACAATATAGCAAACAACTAGCAAGCCAAGATAGAAGTGATTTCGAGGGTATGGTCATCTTGCCTGCAAAGTTCTCAGAGTTGACGAAAGCTTGATCCTCGTTAGCATACTCAACAGGTTCCTCGATCACGTACTCGTCTCCCGGCTCTACCCAAAGCAAGAACACAAGAAAATGACCAACAATCAATCATGGTGCAATGCGCAAGCAACATGATGCAAAACATGGCATGATATGCAAGATGTGATACGCAATGCATATGCGTGCTTCAGAAGGGAAAGATTGAACAAGCCATTAACTTGGAAAACCAAGTGTGCCGTTGGAAAGATGAGATGATTTCGGTCAAATCGATATAAAGATCACCAGAATCGGATGCACGGTTTGCAAATGGCAAGCAAAACAAGAATGGCACAATTCTGCGATTAACAACACGATGCCATCTAGAATGCAACAAGAAACTAAGCCACTGCACCCCAACATATCAACAAAGCATATGGCAGTGATCTACTCAAGATGCTTGACAAAACATGAACACCGAGCTACGGCTAAATCATACAATAACAGGTTCAAACAAGCATGGCAAAAGTGGAAAAGATATCAGCATCACAGACTTAGTGAAAATACTAACATGTCAGGAATAACATCAGGAAGCCAAGTTTAGATCAAGCAAACAACATGCTACAGGAACAGATCATAGCAAACAAAGGCATAGAATGAATATACTTAAAGCGAAGAACAAAAGTCCCTTAGTGATCATGAGCCAAAAAGGCACAGAAGATATGATGGCACCCATGTAAACATAGCAAGTTTCGTTAACAAATTCAGACTTAGCAGAAAAATAGAGCATGGCATAAACAGAGTTATGAAGGCATCTTTGCGTGCTCAAATCACTCAACACAAAGCCTTTCATGACAAAACAAGCATAGCATAATCAAGAATACATGCTTATGAAGCTAACCAAGGCAAGAGCAAGTTCATATCACGCATGGATCAACTACAACAACCATGGCAAAATTGATTAACATGTAAACAATCTGCCAGGAACATTTTATAGCAAAAGTAGAGCAAGAATGAGACATGCTAGGGCACTCCATAATTGCAAACATTGGAATGGATGGATAGAGCATAACCATATGTCCAAAACACCCTTAATTAAGTTAGTCAAAACAAGCATGGATCTCACTGTAGCATCATGTTTACATGGCATAAAAATAACAGTAGAACAAGGACTTAGCAAAATCCTAAGTCCTTGACATCAGCAATATCACGAAGGCTACTTTGCAAGCTTGTGCTAGTCACCACAAAGATCAAAAAATACATGGCAAGCACCCCTATAAAGATGGCATGGCCTATACCAAAACACATGTAGAGCTCATGCCCATATGATGCACACAACAAATGTGACAAAAATGACAAATCACCTAAATCTGATAAGTAACAGGAGGAAACATTTTATAGCACTCTTGCATCAATTATTTGGGCATCAAGATGGACTCAAACAAGCATGGCACCATGGAATGAAATGAAGAGCATCTCCCAATTAACATTTTGATATATATGTGCATGAAACGGAGGTACGGTCATGAAGTTATGATGCGATGAACAGGGGCTCAAAATACTGTAGAAAAAGGACTTGGAGATATTTTACCTTCCGGATCTAGGGTTTGTGGGCATGGACGTCGAGGATCACCGGTGTTCGTCCCGCGGTGGCCGGAGCGTTGCCAGAAAGGTGCGGGAGGCGGCCGGAGATGGAGGGGGGTCACCGGATCCGGAGTTGTGGGCGAAGATGCGGCGAGGTGGCGACGGACAAAGGCGGCGGCGGGGCTCGGCGCGGGGCGGCGGCGACCGGTGAGGCAGCGGGCGGCGAGGCGGCGCGGCTCCCAGATAGCGGCGGCGGGGCGCGCGGGATCGGGCGGCGGGGACGCGCGGGCTCGCGCGGGCCGCGGCGGCCGAGGACGGCGGAGGGCCACATGTCGGCGTCTGGTTGGTGCAGGCACAATGGCAGGTTTCGTTCGGTGCGGACCGGACGTGTCCGGCGGTGGAGAGGGAGCGGGGCTAGTGTTTCGTCTGCGCGGAAAAATGGAGGGGGTCACCTATTTATACCTAGGAGGAGGTAGGAGTGTCCAAATGGAGTGTAGTTTTCGACCACGCGATCGTGATCCGAAGACGGAGGACATGGGAGTGGTTTGGAAGGGTTATTGGGCCATTTTGGAGGGGTGTTGGGCTGCAACACACATGAGGCCTTTCCGGTTACCCGGTTAACCGTTGGAGTATCAAACGGACTCCAAATGGCACGAAATTTGGCAGGCGGTCTACCGGTAGTGTACCAAGGACGCTTGGCAAATCTCTGTCCATTCCGAAAATGTTTAACACCCACACACGAAAAAAGACAAAGGGGGGACGCCGGAGGACGTAGGAGTGTCAGATTGCAAAACGGACAACGGGAAAAATGCTCTGATGCATGAGACGAACACGTATGCAAAAGAGATACACATGATGACATGGTATGAAATGCATGACATGAAAAAAATGCAAAATTAAGACAAAACCCAACCACGAAGGGAAATCTCATAACTTAAGCCGAAAATGGCAGAGTCGGAGTTACAAATATGGCAAGTTACATCTGGGGTGTTACAACACTCCACCACTACGAAAGGATCTTGTCCCGAGATCTAGGACTGAAAGAACTCTGGATATTCGGAACGGAGGTGGTCCTCGCGTTCCCAGGTGGCTTCTCGGTCGGAATGGTGTGACCACTTCACTTTCATGAATTTGATAGACTTTTTGCAAGTCTTGCGCTTAGTTTCTTCAAGAATAGCAACAGGATGCTCATGATAAGAGATGTCTTCTTGGAGATCAATCTCTTCGAAGTTGATGGTGCGCTGAGGAGTCTTGAAGCACTTGCGAAGCTGTGACACGTGAAACACATCGTGCACATTTGCGAAGTTGGACGGAAGCTCAAGTTGATAGGCGAGATCGCCTCTTTTGCCAATGATCTTGAAAGGACCCACGTATCTAGGGGCAAGCTTCCCTTTGATACCGAAGCAACAAGTACCTTTCATTGGAGAGACGCGGAGGTAGACATGGTCTCCGATCTTGAAAGCCAAGTCACAATGCTTGCTATCATAGTAACTCTTATGGCGCGATTGCGCAGCTTTGAAATTTTCACAGATGACTTTGCACATTTCTTCAGCTTCTGTGATTAACTCATTGCCAAGAAGTTGGCGTTCACTAGTCTCTGAACAATTAAGAGGGGTACGGCACTTCCTGCCATAGAGAATCTCGAATGGGGCCTTGCCCGGACTCGCTTGGAAGCTGTTGTTGTAGGACAACTCAGCATATGGAAGACAATCTTGCCACTTCATACAGAAGGAAATGACACAAGCCCTGAGCATATCTTCAAGTATTTGATTGACTCGCTCGACTTGGCCACTAGTTTGACGATGGAAGGCTGTGCTGAAGCGAATGTTGGTGCACATGGCCTTCTGAAAGGAATCCCAGAACTTAGAAGTTAAGATGCTTCCATGATCTAAAGATATCAATTGCGAAATGTCGTGCAAAGAGACAATCCTGGAGGTGTATAGCTCTGCCAACTGAGCTGCTGTGATTGATTCTTTGATTGGAAGGAAATGAGCCACTTTTGTAAGCTTGTCGATGACAAAAAAGATAGCATCATTGCCATGCTTGGACTTGGGAAATCCAGTCACGAAGTCCATCTCAATATGGTCAAACTTCCATTCTGGAATGGAAATAGATTGGAGGAGACCAGCTGGTCATTGCTGTTCTGCTTTCACTCTTCTGCAGACATCACATTCGTTCACGAACTGAGCAATTTCTCGCTTCATTCGGGTCCACCAATACGACTTCTTGAGGTCATGGTACATCTTCGTACTTCCAGGATGAATGGATAGGAGGGAATTGTGCACCTCGTTCATAATGACTTCCCTTAGATTGCCTTTAGCAACCACAATTCGATCCTCGAAGAAAAGAGTATCTTTGTCATCAAGGCGATAGCACTTGTATTTGGGTTGGCTCTTGGCGGTCCCATTTTGCACCTTCTTCACCATGGCATCAAGAAGTTGTGCCTCACAAATTTGATCTTCCAAAGTAGGAGAGACTTGAAGGTTGGCAAGAAAGCCTTGAGGAACAACTTGGAGATTAAGTTTGCGGAAAGCTTCACAAAGGTCCGGTTGGAAGGGCTTGAGAATTAAGATGTTGCAGTAAGCCTTCCTACTCAAAGCATCTGCAATGACATTGGCCTTGCCTAGAGTATATTCAATACTCGGATTGTATTCTTGAATCATTTCGACCCAACAAGTCTGCCTGGGGTTGAGGTTGGGTTGAGTGAAGATGTACTTGAGGCTCTTATGATCAGTGAAGATGTCCACTTTCCTTCCCAGCAAGAGATGTCTCCATGTTAATAGAGCATGGACAACTGCCGCCAACTCGAGGTCATGAGTGGGGTAGTTCTTTTCGTTGGGCTTCAACTGGTGAGAGGTATAAGCCACAACTTTCTTCTCTTGCATTAACACAGCACCGAGACCTTGCCGGGAGGCATCACAGAAAACCTCAAATGGTTTGGATTCATCAGGAGTCAAGACAGGAGCTGTAACTAGCTTCTCTTTCAGGATGTTGAAAGCCACGTCACATTCAGGCGTCCAGACATACTTGACATGTTTCTGGAGGAGGTTGGAAAGAGGCTTTACAATCTTAGAGAAATTCTCAATGAATCTTCGGCAATATCTTGCAAGCCCAAGGAAACTGCAGAGCTGCTTGACATTCTGAGGCGGTTCCCAATTCACAATTGCAAACACCTTCTCAGGATTAACAGCTATGCCCTTTTTTGAGATGATATGCCCAAGGTAGAGAACCTCATCAAGCCAGAACTCACACTTTGAAAACTTCTCATAGAACTGATGCTCTTTGAGTTTGTCGAGTAGCAATCTTGGAAAAGACCAAAATATCATCGAGATACACCAAGACGAAATCATTTGTGTAAGGGTTGAAGATGAAGTTCATCATGCGAGAGAACGTTGGAGGAGCATTGACAAGGCCGAAAGACATGACAATATATTCATAAGAACCATAGCTTGTTTTGAATGTTGTCTTGGGGATATCTTCTTCACGAATGCGAATCTGATGATAGCCCATACGAAGGTCAAGCTTGGAGAATACTTGGGCACCTTTGACTTGCTTGAATAGCTCATTGATGTTGGGAAGTGGGTACTTGTTCTTTATTGTTTTCTTGTTCAATGGACGGTAGTCGACGCAGAGTCATTCCGTTCCATCCTTCTTCTTGACAAAAAGAACACCACAACCCCATGGAGAAGAACTCGGTCGGATCAGACCCATACACTCTTGTTCATCGAGTTGTTTCTTCAGCTCCTTCAACTCTTTTTGTCCAAGCTTGTAAGGACGTTTGCAAACAGGTTCCGTGCCAGGCTCAGGATCGGTAACGAATTCAACTGGCCGGTGAGGAGGCATTCCTGGAAGCTCTTCTAGAAAGACGTCTTGATATTCACAAACGACTGGAATCTGAGAGATGGCATTCGACTCGCGCTTCTCATTGAGAGAAAACAGCCAAATGGTTTCATGATGAGCAGCATAGATGATCACTTCCTCAGAAGAGTGTGTCAATTGAATTTCTCTGGCAGCACAATCAAGCTGAGCCTTGTGCTTAGAAAGCCAGTCCATCCCGAGAATTAGATCAATATCAGAGTCGCCAAGAACAATTGGAGAAGCCAGAAATTTGTAGTCGCCCAACTTGATAGAAACATTCGGGACACAATTATTAGCTGACATTTGCTTACCCGGGGACACAATTGATAAAGTTCTAGGCAGGGTTGGAGTTAACTGGAAGGTTACCCATGATCACTTCTGAAGAGTCCTCTGCCTGAGCTGCATTCATCATGTTGATCCTTGGCATGCTTGGGATTATGTTTGGCCACTGCATTGCTGGCAGATCTCATAGGAGGAGGAGGAGGCAGAAGGCGCCTTTGGTTGAAGCATTTGTTTGCATAGTGCCCTTTCTGCTGACACTTGTTGCAAGTAACCTCTGAGAGTGGACAGTGATAAGGAGCACTTGACCTTGGAGTATGTGACTGAGCTTTGTTCTGATCGCCTGGGTTGGGAGGGTGGGAAGATCCACTGCCACCTTCACTTTTCTGCTAGTAGGGCTGACAGAACGGAGGAGGAGGAGGAGGCAACCAGAACTTATGTTGCTTAGCTGCCACTTGAGTTGAAGAAGAAGATTGAGCTGCATCCCTGACTCTCTTCTTAGAAGCATCACACTTGAGCTGAGCAGCTTCTTGCTTTAGTGCCATGTTGTAGAATTCATCATACTTAGTCGGCTCAAGAAGCACGAGAGCTAATTGCAGATCTTCTCTGAGGCCACCTCTAAATTGATAAATCATGCCCTTTTCATCAGGGACGTCTTGTTTCGCAAAGCGAGCGAGCCTCTGAAACAGGATATTGTATTGGTAAACAGACATGCTGCCTTGCTTGAGATTGCGGAAATCCTCTCGCTTACTCTCAGCAACACTTTGTGGAATGTGGTGAGCTTTGAAGTCTTGGCGAAAATCATCCCAGGTAATCACACGACATCCTTTGGAATCTCTGTATTGTTGATACCACTCAGCAGCTTGGTCTTTGAGTTGGAACGAAGCAAACTTGACAAAGTCCTCAGGCCTGACATTGCTAGACTCAAAATGTTTGCAGATATCCACGAGCCAGTCGGCGGCGTCTGTGGCCTGGACATAGTTACTGAAGGACTTTGCCTGGTTTGCGAGGAACTGGTTGAGGGTAGCAAACTAAGGCTGATTGTTGCCTTGGCCTTGATTTCCTTGGTTGCCTTGCCCTTGGTTGCGCTATTGCAAGAGTTGCAAAAGCATCTAAGTGTTGGCGTTGGTGGCTGCCATGACAACTTGCCATGCCTCCGGAGGTGGAGGTGGTGGCGGAGGGTTCGACTGTTCCCCATCATTGCGGTCCGGATTTTGACGTGTTGGAGGAGCCATCCTGAAGAGGTTGACATCAGTTAGCATCTTGAAAGACATATATTCAACCTAAATCGAAGGATCGAAATTGCAACATATAGCCTTAACATTCAAACAAGAATGAACGAATGAATACCAAAGTAAATCATCACACTTCCATAAGTTGAGAAGCCACTTAGACAACAGGTAGATGAATAAATGAACAAGGTACGGATATGAACAAATAATTGATAAGGATTACCCAATCACAAACCAAATATCTGCGGAAAGAAACAGTAGAGCTAATTGAATTCCCACCTATGAAACTCCCGAAATTTTCTAGTTATGCAATCAGGTGTTGGGGATACAGGGGAAGCATAATATCTCACCCAAAACTAGCAAATCCTACATCCAGCTGTATCCATCCTTCAACACCTAACCAAGAAACCTTCGGAAATCATTTACCTCAACATTCGAAAAACATCCGTTATACGAGTTATGGCAATACTCCTGAACTCCCGCCCTAGTACTGGGTGGCGTCGACGTTATCTCACCAACAACTACATAAAGGAGATTTTTGATGTCGGTGAACTCAGGTATTCCAGAACTGCAACGATAAAATTGTGACGACAACACCTCGGAGCTCAACTTCCCGGGACACTGCCACAACCCCTAAATGTCAGGAGGCACCAAGAACAATATTCTCATCACAAAACCATCGGAACGGTTCCAAGATACCCGCGTTATCCTAAATTGTTTTTCATGAAATTTGAGGAGAGAAGAGTCAAAACTCTACGTCAGGAGTGTCGTGGAATTGTCACGGCAGATGTCCTAGCGAAAGGACTTAGTTGTAGGGCCATCGCAAGGTGGAAGCTTAAAGAGGTTAATTGGGACAAAGGATACGAGAGGTTTATACTGGTTCAGCCCCTTGCGGTGAAGGTAAGGCCTAGTCCAGTTGATGTTGTATTGCTAGGTTTCGATGACCAAGGAGTGAATCTGCTAGCTTGGCTATCGATCTGTTGTTCCTTGTCCTTAAGCCGCCGCCGGGTCGTCCCCTTATATACACGGGTTGACGCCTGGCGGCCTACAGAGTCCCGGCCGGCTCATAAAACATGTTCTTTCCATTCTTCTCTTTTCCCTCATGGGCGGGTCATACCTGGTAGCTATATCCCCAACATTAGGCCCCAGGTTGACTTGAACTTTGTTCTTTGTCAATCTTCAACACTTAGATGAAATCCATATTCCTCTATCTGTAAAAACTCTGTAGCCCGCCATGACGTCATCTTCAACGGATCTTTATCTTTTAATGTCTTCCGAGAATCGAGGCATCCGTTTAGCTGGATAATCATTATTTTGGTCTTCCTCAATTTTCGCGCCTGCCTGTTCACTTACCCCCTTAGAAATAGGCTCGGCCGGTCCTTCCTATTTTTTCTTCTTCCTTCCATCTTCTTGCCACCTCTCTGCCTCTCGAGCTCCGCCGTCGCCATAGCGCTCACCGTCGCCCTCAACGTCGGCTGCTGCATCATCCTGAGCTCGTCCAGAGAACCGTGGTGACCCTTCGTAGTAGATCTACATTCATAAGTTCCTACCTTTCCGCGCCCTTAGATCTGTATTAGGGTTGTGAGTTCGTCGGTGTTCTTCGCCGTTCATCACAGACCTTCTTGTAGTTTCTTCTCCGTACCATCTTTTGATCTAGAAGAAATGTAGAACTTATGCGGTAGTGGTTTTACACCCATTTTAGATGCTAGTAGATCCCATTCCTTTGTACAGATACCTTCTTAGAGATGATGAACTCCTCCGCACTCATTTTTTAGGTCTAAATTTATTTTTCTTTTCTGACCCATTTTGATCCAGAATAATAGCAATAGCTTGGGAAACTTGTTTGTCTCAACACTTAGCCAATTCTGTTTCTGGCTTCCTTCGAATGTCTTTAGTCCTGGCAGCTTATCACGCCGGCTCACTTTTCCTTTATATGTCATTAGCCCTTACTTAAGCCGCCATTACTCATTTGTACCATCATCATTTAACTCTTAATTTCACCATTGAATTGAACCGGCACATTACTTGCTTTTTAGTTTGTCCATTGCTCATCATGCCGTCAAAAGCACCAACTGTCTGCAACTGGGTCCCTTCCACAGTTACTGAGGATACCTTGAAGGAATTTTTCACCATAGGATTTTTGCCAGAGAAAAATGTCATGTCTTATCGTGCACCTGACCTGGACGAAGAACGGCCTCAGCCCAAAGACGGTGAAGTTATCATTTTCAATGATCACATGCACCGGGGCTTCTCACCACCAGGCTCAAAGTTCTTCCGAGACATTCTGCATTTCTTCAAGCTTCGCCCACAAGACATTGGACCCAACTCTATCTCCAATATCTGCAATTTTCAAGTTCCTTGTGAGGTATATCTTCAAGAAGAACTGACCATGGAACTCGTCAGAGAATACTTTTATCTGAACCGCCAGAACGAATGCACCAACGACCTTAGTTTGGGGCTTGGTGGAATCTCAATTCAGCGCCGACAAGGCGCCGACTTTCCCTTAATAGTCTTACCAAACCATCCCAAAGATTGGAATCAGACCTGGTTCTACTGCCAAGATACGTCACCAGCCAATGAAAAACCACTACCGGGTTATCGCGTGGAGCGCCTGGATTCCAAGTTTGTGCTCCCTGATAAGCTTACCGCTACTGAACGCAAGAAGCTTATTCCATCTATTAAAAGGATTCAAGCTTTATTGGGGAACGACTTAACTGGAGTTGACCTAACCCGTTGCTGGGTCACATGGCGCGTCATCCCTCTAAGCCGCCGATTCAAGTTAATGTATGAGTATGGCGGAGGCCCAAGTGACTGTTTGCGTTATAGCTCTATTCAATTGACTGAAGAAGACGTTGTTGCAATGTCAACCATCCTCGTGAACGGCAAATACGAGGACCGCAGTAAGGTTGGACTAAATCCCTTCTGCAAACTTAACCCGGCACCAGAGGTGAAAACCCCTGACCTCTTTCTCTTTTTGTGTTTTCCTCGGTAGTTTAAATACTTGCATGACCTTTTAACCTGTTTATTTATTTACAGGCCAAGTCTGACTTCTGGAAGGCCAAGTATGGTCATGAAGCTGCCAAGAAGGCCAGAGCCGCTGCCATAGCCGCCAGGAAAACGACCCGGAAGCCCAAGAAGAAGAAGATTGCATCTAACATGTTCCCGCTGGATGATGTTTCTGAGTCAGAGGTAGCCCATGGCCTCCTTGGCCAATTTTTCAACTATGTTATTGACACTGACTATTGCCAGAATGACACGGGGGCCAGCCAGGACGTGGAAGAAGAGGTAACTATCTCCTCCGACTCAGCCCCTTTGCCAAGACAGAAACTTCGACTGGTAACCCGAAAAGTAAGGTTTTCGCACCCTTTGGCTTATTTGGACCCTCATTTTCTTTTGAAAAAGCAGCAACATGAGAGCCGCCGTCAGGCCCGGACTAATGATGATGGTGAACCGCCTTCTGACTTACAAAAAACTCCTCAAAAACGCCAGAATGAGTTTTCCTTCACCTTTGTCCTTTTTTTTATCCGTGAATCTATTTCCTCTTATGCTTTAACTTTATTTTACTTTTGCAGGAGGTTTCTCGCTCTTGTGGCGACTCACCTCAGACTCAATTTCTGGCTTTCAAGACTGCCCCTGGGTAAGGAAAATCGTCTTTCCTCTGCATCTTTAAAACTGCATCATTTTACTAACTGTCTCATAAAAAATCTTTCTTAGTGGTCAAGCGAAGTCCAAGAAAGCTAAGGTTATTAAACCGGCAGAAGACCCAAGAAATCATGCACCTGAACCGGCAACATCAACTCCTCCCGCTCAATCTGAAGTGCCAGAAGATCTGGCTGTCCATGCTCAATTGGACCCTCCTGAGCCATCAACTGGTGAAACCATTGTTGATCCTCCACCGTCAGACCATCCGGTTCAGCTAACCCGCCAGCGTCTTCTGACCATGACGTTCTGATCACTGGTAGCATATTTTTTATGCCAGGTAATCCGACTGTGCTGGCCAGGCATGCTGCCAAACAGGAGGCCTTAGAAAGGTAGAAAGTACAGTTTGATATCTCTCACTACACTCATCTGAATGCTAGTGACATACTGTCCGGCTATCTCAGTCATGTGCATTCCAGTCGTGAGTCGGAAATTAAGATGGTCAAGCAATTGCAACTGAAATATAAGGTATATACTCTGGTTTATATATACTTTGCCAGCCCCCAAGTCTTCAGATTATGATGAGCCTGATGATCTGTAGACTTATGATATAGGTTGATACCTTGTCTTTAGATTTTTCCTAGGTCCAACAGATTAGTATAAATTTTCACATGTAGTCCCCAAGGGCCGGCTCAATTTATCATAAATGAACCGGTACTTAACTTCTTAACTGTCTTAACTCAGTCCAAACTAGTATGATCCGGCTCAACTTAAAAACTTTCTGAATGTCATGCATTAGCCCCCAAGTGCCAAGCGTTGTTACTTTGTAAAACACTTGGGACTTGAAACATAGAAGGGTCATGTTGCATAAAAATTGCTTTGGCAGACATTATCCCCCAAGTGCCAAGTGGTATTGCGTTTGCAAAGTACGTGTGCATTCTTGTAGACCGTCGTAACTGAATTGGGTTCTCAATTGATGGATGCAAAGACCCGGCTATCGGATCAGGAAGCGGAGATAAAGACTGCTAATTCCAAACTTCAATTGAGTCTCTCTGCGACTGAAAAATTGAAGACCAGTTTGACTGAGAAGAAGAAATCCTGGGCCGATGAGAAGACCTTGCTGATACAACGTGCCGAGACAGCAGAGGCGGCTCTTGAGGAGGTTACCGCGGAGCTCACCGGCTTAGAAAATCGTGTGTCTCAAATAGTCTCCGCCATCTTCGGTAAGTCATTTGTATTAATCACTTATACCTTATTTTGACCAGGAATATGAGCCACCTGCTGAGCCTTTGTTAAAACACACTCGCATGTCCATGAAGTAGAAATCTGAGCCAAGACAGTGTGACAAAACTGAAGGCGGTTTATACCTTGGTGGAGCAATTGTATACAGGCGCTCAACAAGCACTTGCTACTATGTCCCCTTCCAACCAAGGACCCAACCACCTAAGTGATGTTTTGAAGAAGTTATCGATCTTACCCGCCAGGTTTCAAGAGGTCAAACGATCATGTGCTAGAGCTGGAGCCCTGACTGCCCTGAGCCGCTCGAAAGCCTGGGTGCCGAATCTAGACCCGGTGGACATGGCTAAGGGGTACCCTACCGTGAAGGAAGATGGGACTCCATTTGAGCAAGATGACTTTATTGCCTGCGTGAGGGGAGTTCGTCCTCAAGCTACCATTCTTGGAGAGGAGACTAACATCGACAAATATCAGCTGGGTTTTGATATGGAGAATAAGAAGATGGCGACTCCCTCTTATAAAGTGATGGATCTTATCCTGCCGGTTCGTCAACACACTTTTGCCCCGGAAATTGACCTGGCCGGCCTAATTGACGACGAGGCTGAGTTCATTGCTCTGAACGGCTTTGACTTTTCCAATCCCAGCTTCCAACCAGTGGAGGGAGGTGAGCCGGCCAGGGAGGAGTCATAACCATCTGAACAATCTAACTTTTAGCTTAAGACCTGCTTAGGAGGGAAAACAGTCTAACCTTTTGGGCTCTCAATGCCTTGTAATAGGTTAGTTTAAAAACTGCATATTTTGCCTATGCCATCGTGCATAAGATGTTGCATATGACTCTTACCCATGATGTCAATATATGTGTTATATCCGTGGTTACACCTGTAATGTTTTAACTCTATTCCTGTAAAAGATAAAAAATTGCCCTGGCGGTTTAGCACCGGACGGGTCAAAAACACATGATATGACTTATGAAATTATCATAGTGGAAAAAACAGAACCAGATGTAAGATAAACAAGGCTGAAAAACCTTTGATTAACGAAAAAACACATAGAAACTTGTTCATGAATGACACTGTCATACCTGTGTTCTTTGAACCTGGACTGTTGGTTTACATGACCCGTATGATGAGGTTGATAACCTAATCTTTTGTAGAAGTCAATACTTCCATATGTCTAATGACTGTTATGCCCTGGCAACTCATTGTCAAATAACCGAGTCGGTTTAATTTGAAACCATATTGACAGTTAAATTTGAGATGATAAAAAACAGTAAGACAAAACACTAGGCTTCAGACAATGTAAATCAAAATATTTAAATAAAAACTAGAGGCTTCTAATTCGAATACGATCAGTAAACCAGAACAAGGGGGTTAAGCTAAGATTCGAATACGATCATATAGCCCCCAGTGGCTTTGGCGTTGCGCCGATCAAAAGAGTACCGACAGCTATGTTCTGTTTGGTTCGAATACGACCTATGTTTGAACAGGAAGCCCCTAAATGACCTTGAGAGGTTTTTAACGACCCTGATTCGAATACGATCCAAGTCGGACACAAAAGGGGTTAAGCTATGATTCGGATGCGATCAAGAAGCCCCCTAGTGAGTTTGGCTTTGTGCTGATTAAGAGGGTTATGGCAGCTATGTTCTCTTTGGTTCGAATACGACCTATGTTTGAACAGGAAGCCCCCAAGTGACCATGAGGTTTACATCTAGATTCAAATACGATCATGAGCCGGACCAAAAGGGTTAAGCTAGATTTGGATACGATCAGCCCCCTTTTGGTCATTTCAAATAATGAAAATAATAAAGATATATGATAATTGAAAGGGCAAAGGATAGAGGTACTGCTTTATTACTTATCATAATATATACAACGTCAAAGTATGTACATGACGAGAGCTGGTGGCTTAAGTATAGTATGGCCGGAGTTGAGCAATGTTCCATGACCGGCGGGTCTCCTCCTCCGACTTACATGAGTCTTTATGCTCTTGAACGTCAATGAGGTAATATGACCCATTGTTTAAGTTCTTGCTGACCACAAAGGGTCCTTCCCAAGGCGGGGATAATTTGTGTGCATCAGACAGATCCTGGATGAGCCGGAGCACCAGGTCACCTTCTTGAAAGGTCCTGGACTTAACCCGACGCCTATGATAACGGCGTAGGTCCTGTTGATAAAATGCTGATCGAGCCGCCGCCAAATCTCTCTCCTCATCTAATAAGTCAAGTGCATCCTGTCGGGCTTGTTCATTATCAGCTTCAACATAAGCCGCCACGCGTGGCGAATCATGACGAATGTCACTAGGCAGCACTGCTTCTGCTCCATAAACAATGAAGAAAGGTGTATAACCTGTAGACCTGTTAGGAGTGGTATTGATACTCCACAGCACCGAGGGTAATTCCTCTACCCAACAACCCGGCATCCGTTGTAAGGGAACCATGAGCCGGGGCTTGAGACCTTTTAAGATTTCTTGATTTGCTCTCTCAGCTTGACCATTAGATTGGGGGTGAGCTAATGAAGAAACGTCAAGCCGGATATGCTCACGTTGACAAAACTCTTCAATAGCACCTTGGGACAAATTAGTGCCATTGTCAGTGATAATGATGTGTGGAAAACCAAAGCGAAAAATCACCTTTTTCATGAACTGAACCGCCGTGGCTGCATCACACTTGATCACTGGCTCTGCCTCAACCCATTTTGAGAATTTGTCAACTGCCACCAAAAGATGTGTCTTTTTATCTTTGGACCTTCTGAAAGGTCCAACCATGTCAAGCCCCTAGACTGCAAACGGCCAAGTGATTGGAATCATCCGCAACTCTTGAGCCGGTGTGTGCGCTCGTCGTGCAAATTTTTGACATCCATCACACCTACTGACCAGCTCCTTCGCATCAGCGTGAGCCGTTAGCCAATAAACACCATGACAAAAAGCTTTGGCGACAAGAGACTTTGACCCGGGGTGATGACCACAATCCCCTTCATGGATCTCACGAAGAATTTATTGACCTTCTTCAGGAGAAACACAACGTTGAAACGCTCCAGTGACGCTGCGATGATACAACTCACCGTCAGAAATTGTCATTGACTTGGACCGCCGGGTTATCTGTCGGGCCAGGGTCTCATCCTCTGGTAACTCGCCCCAGGTCATGTAAGCCAAGAACGGTACTGTCCAATCTAGAATGACATGAAGAGCCGCCACCAACTGTGCCTCTGGGTCAGGAATGGCCAAATCTGTTGGCGAACATAGTAATTTAAAAAAAATTCCTACGTACATGCAAGACCATGGTGATGCATAGCAACGAGAGGGGACAGAGTTGTCCACGTACCCTCGTAGACCAAAAGCGGAAGCGTTAGCACAACGCGGTTGATGTAGTCGTATGCTACATCAAAACACATAAACTCATAACATAACTGTCATCGAACTTTAAGCGTGCAGACCCTACGGGTTCGAGAACTATGTAGACATGACCGAGACACGTCTCCGTTCAATAACCAATAGCGGAACCTGGATGCTCATATTGGCTCCCACATATTCTACGAAGATCTTTATCGGTCGGACTACATAACAACATACGTTGTTCCCTTTGTCATCGGTATGTTACTTGACCGAGATTCGATCGTCCGTATCTCAATACCTAGTTCAATCTCGTTACTGGAAAGTCTCTTTACTCGTTTCGTAATACATCATCCCGCAACTAACTCATTAGTTGCAATGCTTGCAAGGCTTAAGTGATGTGCATTACCGAGAGGGCCCAGAGATACCTCTCCGACAATCGGAGTGACAAATCCTAATCTCGAAATACGCCAACCCAACAAGTACCTTCGGAGACACCTTTAGAGCACCTTTATAATCACCCAGTTACGTTGTGACATTTGGTAGCACACAAAGTGTTCCTCCGGTAAACGGGAGTTGCGTAATCTCATAGTCATAGGAACATGTATAAGTCATGAAGAAAGCAATAGCAGCAAACTAAACGATCAAGTGATATGCTAACGGAATGGGTCAAGTCAATCACATCATTCTCCTAATGATGTGATCCCGTTAATCAAATGACAACTCATGTCTATGGTTAGGAAACATAACCATCTTTGATCAACGAGCTAGTCAAGTAGAGGCATACTAGTGACACTCTGTTTGTCTATGTATTCACACATGCATTATGTTTCCGGTTAATACAATTCTAGCATGAATAATAAACATTTATCATGATATAAGGAAATAAATAATAACTTTTTATTGCCTCTAGGGCATATTTCCTTCAGTCTCCCACTTGCACTAGAGTCAATAATCTAGTTCACATCGCCATGTGATTTAATACCAATAGTTCACATCACCATGTGATTAACACCCATAGTTCACATCGACATGTGACCAACACCCAAAGGGTTTACTAGAGTCAATAATCTAGTTCACATCGCTATGTGATTAACACCCAAAGAGTACTAAGGTGTGATCATGTTTTGCTTGTGAGAGTAGTTTAGTCAACGGGTCTGCTACATTTAGATCCGTAAGTATTTTGCAAATTTCTATGTCAACAATGCTCTGCACAGAGCTACTCTAGCTAATTGCTCCCACTTTCAATATGTGTCCAGATTGAGATTTAGAGTCATCTGGATCAGTGTCAAAATTTGCATCGACGTAACCCTTTACGACGAACCTTTTGTCACTTCCATAATCGAGAAACATATCCTTATTCCACTAAGGACAATTTTGACCAATGTCCATTGATCTACTCCTAGATCACTATTGTACTTCTTTGCCAAACTCAGGGCAGAGTATACAATAGGTCTAGTACACAACATGGCATACTTTATAGAATCTATGGCTGAGGCATAGGGAATGACTTTCATTCTCTCTCTATCTTCTGTCGTGGTCGGGTTTTGAGTCTTACTCAACTTCACACTTTGTAACATAGGCAAGAACTCCTTCTTTGGCTGTTCCATTTTGAACTACTTCAAAATCTTGTCAAGGTATGTACTCATTGAAAAACTTATCAAGCATCTTGATCTATCTCTATAGATCTTGATGCTCAATATGTAAGCAGCTTCACCGAGGTCTTTCTTTGAAAAAACTCCTTTCAAACATTCCTTTGTGCTTTGCAGAATAATTCTACATCATCTCCGATCAACAATTTGTCATACATATACTTATCAGAAATGCTGTAGTGCTCCCACTCACTTGCTTGTAAATACAGGCTTCACCGCAAATCTGTATAAAACTATATGCTTTGATCAACTTATCGAAGCGTATATTCCAACTCTGAGATGCTTGCACCAGTCCATAGATGGATCGCTGGAGCTTGCATATTTTGTTAGCACCTTTAGGATTGACAAAACCTTCTGGTTGCATCATATACAACTCTTCTTTAATAAATCCATTAAGGAATGCAGTTTTGTTTATCCACTTGCCAGATTTCATAAAATGCGGCAATTGCTAACATGATTTGGACAGACTTAAGCATAGATACGAGTGAGAAACTCTCATCGTAGTCAACACCTTGAACTTGTCGAAAACCTTTTGCGACGATTCTAGCTTTGTAGATAGTAATACTACTATCAGCGTCCGTCTTCCTCTTGAAGATCCATTTAATCTCAATGGCTCGCCGATCAATGGGCAAGTCAATCAAAGTCCATAATTTGTTCTCATACATGGATCTCATCTCAGATTTCATGGCCTCAAGCCATTTCGCGGAATCTGGGCTCATCATCGCTTCCTCATAGTTCGTTGGATCGTCATGGTCAAGTAACATGACCTCTAGAACAGGATTACCGTACCACTCTGGTGCGGATCTCACTCTGGTTTACCTACGAGGTTCGGTAGTAACTTGATCTGAAGTTACATGATCATCATCATTAGCTTCCTCACTAATTGGTGTAGTAGTCACAGGAACAGATTTCTGTGATGAACTACTTTCCAATAAGGGAGCAGGTACAGTTACCTCATCAAGTTCTACTTTCCTCCCACTCACTTCTTTCGAGAGAAACTCCTTCTCTAGAAAGGATCCATTCTCAGCAACGAATATCTTGCCTTCGGATCTGTGATAGAAGGTGTACCCAACATTTTCTTTTGGGTATCCTATGAAGACGCACTTCTCCGATTTGGGTTTGAGCTTATCAGGTTGAAACTTATTCACATAAGCATTGCAACCTCGAACTTTAAGAAACGACAGCTTAGGTTTCTTGCCAAACCATAGTTCATACGGTGTCGTCTCAATGGATTTAGATGGTGCCCTATTTAACGTCAATGCAGCTGTCTCTAATGCATAACCCCAAAACGATAGTGGTTGATCGGTAAGAGACATCATAGATCGCACCATATCTAATAAAGTATGGTTATGATGTTCGGACACACCATTACACTGTGGTGTTCCAGGTGGCGTGAGTAGTGAAACTATTTCACATTGTTTTAACTGAAGGCCAAACTCTTAAGTCAAATATTTTACCTCTGCGATCATATCGTAGAAACTTTTTATTTTCTTGGTACGATGATTCTCCACTTCACTCTGAAATTCTTTGAACTTTTCAAATGTTTCAGACTTGTGTTTCATCAAGTAGATATACCCATATCTGCTCAAATCTTCTGTGAAGGTCAGAAAATAACGATACTTGCCGGGAGCCTTAACACTCATCGGACCACATACACCGGTATGTATTATTTCCAATAAGTCAGTTGCTCACTCCATTGTTCCGGAGAACGGAGTCTTAGTCATCTTTCCCATGAGGCATGGTTCGCAAGCATCAAGTGATTCATAATCAAGTGAATCCAAAAGTCCATCAGCATGGAGTTTCTTCATGCGCTTTACACCAATATGACCTAAACGGTAGTGCCACAAATAAGTTGCTCCATCATTATTAACTTTGCATCTTTTGGTTTCAATATTATGAATATGTGTATCACTATGATCGAGATCCAACGAACCATTTTTCATTGGGTGTGTAACCATATAAGGTTTTATTCATGTAAACAGAACGACAATTTATTCTCATACTTAAATGAATAACCGTATTGCAATAAACATGATCAAATCATATTCATGCTCAACGCAAACACCAAATAACACTTATTTAGGTTCAACACTAACCCCGAAAGTATAGGGACTGTGCGATGATGATCATATCAATCTTGGAACCACTTCCAACACACATCGTCACTTCACCCTTAACTAGTCTCTGTTCATTCTGCAACTCCCGTTTCGAGTTACTACTCATAGCAACTGAACCAGTATCAAATACCGAGGGGTTGCTATGAACACTAGTAAAATACACATCAATAATCTGTATATCAAATATACCTTTGTTCACTTTGCCATCCTTCTTATCCGCCAAATACTTGGGGCAGTTCCGCTTCCAGTGACCAGTCCCTTTGCAGTAGAAGGACTTAGTCTCAGGCTTAGGACCAGACTTGAGCTTCTTCACTTGAGCAGCAACTTGCTTGCCGTTCTTCTTGAAGTTCCCCTTCTTCCCTTTGCCCTTTTCTTGAAACTAGTGGTCTTGTCTACCATCAACACTTGATATTTTTCTTGATTTCTACCTTCGTCGATTTCAGCATTACGAAGAGCTTGGGAATCGTTTCCGTTATCCCTTGCATATCATAGTTCATCACGAAGTTCTACTAACTTGGTGATGGTGACTAGAGAATTCTGTCAATCACTATCTTATCTAGAAGATTAACTCCCACTTGATTCAAGCGATTGTAGTACCCAGACAATCTGAGCACATGCTCACTGCTTGAGCTATTCTCCTCCATCTTTTAGCTATAGAACTTGTTGGAGACTTCATATCTCTCAACTCGTGTATTTACTTGAAATATTAACTTCAACTCCTGGAACATCTCATATGGTCCATGACGTTCAAAACATCTTTGAAGTCCCGATTCTAAGCCGTTAAGCATGGTGCACTAAACTATCAAGTAGTCATCATATTGAGCTAGCCAAACATTCATAACATCTTCATCTACTCCTGCAATAGGTCTGTCACCTAGCGGTGCATAAAAGACATAATTCTTCTGTGCAGCAATGAGGATAATCCTCAGATCACGGATCCAATCCGCATCATTGCTACTAACATTTTTCAACATAATTTTTCTCTAGGAACACAATAAACTGGGAGCAACATCGCGAGCTATTGATCTACAACATAGATATGCTAATACTACCAGGACTAAGTTCATGATAAATTAAAGTTCAATTAATCATATTACTTAAGAACTCCCACTTAGATAGACATCCCTCTAATCCTCTAAGTGATCACGTGATCCAAATCAACTAAACCATAACCAATCATCACGTGAAATGGAGTAGCTTTCAATTGTGAACATCAATATGTTGATCATATCTACTATATGATGCACGCTCGACCTTTCGGTCTCAGTGTTCTGAGGCCATATCTGCATATGCTAGGCTCGTCAAGTTTAACCTGAGTATTCTGCGTGTGCAAAACTGGCTTGCACCCGTTGTAGATGGACGTAGAGCTTATCACACCCGATCATCACGTGGTGTCTGGGCACGACGAACTTTGGCAACGGTGCATACTCAGGGAGAACACTTTTATCTTGAAATTTAGTGAGAGATCATCTTATAATGCTACCGTCAATCAAAGCAAGATAAGATGCATAAAAGATAAACATCACATGCAATCAATATAAGTGATATGATATGGCCATCATCATCTTGTGCTTATGATCTCCATCTCCAAAGCACCGTCATGATCACCATCATCACCGGCGCGACACCTTCATCACCATCATAGCATCGTTGTCGTCTCGTCAATCTTATGCTTCCACGACTATCGCTACCGCTTAGTGATAAAGTAAAGCATTACAGCGCAATTGCATTGCATACAATAAAGCGACAAACATATGGCTCCTGCCACTTGCCGATAACTCGGTTACAAAACATGATCATCTCATACAATAAAATTTAGCATCATGTCTTGACCATATCACATCACAACATGCCCTGCAAAAACAAGTTAGACGTCCTCTACTTTGTTGTTGCAAGTTTTACGTGGCTGCTATGGGCTTAGCAAGAACCGTTCTTACCTACGCATCAAAACCACAACGATAGTTTGTCAAGTTGGTGTTGTTTTAACCTTCGCAAGGATCGGGCGTAGCCACACTCAGTTCAACTAAAGTTGGAGAAACTGACACCCGCTAGCCACCTGTGTGCAAAGCACGTCGGTAGAACCAGTCTCGCGTAAGCGTACGCGTAATGTTAGTCCGGGCTGCTTCATCCAGCAATACCGCCGAACCAAATTGTGACATGCTGGTAAGCAGTATGACTTATATCGCCCACAACTCACTTGTGTTCTACTCGTGCACAACATCAACGCATAAAACCTAGGCTCGGATGCCACTGTTGGGGAATGTAGTAATTTCAAAAAAATTCCTACGCACACGCGAGATCATGGTGATGCATAGCAACAAGAGGGGAGAGAGTTGTCCACGTACCCTCGTAGACCGAAAGCGGAAGCATTAGCACAACGCGGTTGATGTAGTCGTATGTCTTCACGGCCCGACCGATCAATCACCGAAACTACGGCACCTCCGAGTTCTAGCACACGCTCAACTCGATGACGATCCCCGGACTCCGATCCAGCAGAATATCGGGGAAGAATTCCGTCAGCACGACGGCGTGTTGACGATCTTGATGTTCTACTGTCGCAGGGCTTCGCCTAAGCACCACTACAATATTATCGAGGACTATGGTGGAGGGGGGCACCGCACACGGCTAAGAGATCAATGATCAACTGTTGTGTCTTTGGGGTGCCCCCTACCCCCGTATATAAAGGAGTGGAGGAGGGGGAGGGCCGGCCCTCTCTATGGCGCGCCCTAGGGGAGTCCTACTCCCACCGGGAGTAGGATTCCCCCTTTCCTAGTAGAACTAGGAGCCCTTCGAAGTAGTAGGAGTAGGAGGGAAGGAATGGAAGGGAAAAGGAGAAGGAAGGAAGGGGGCGCCCCCCCTCCCTAGTCCAATTCGGACCAGATCCATGGGGAGGGGTGCGGCCACCCCTTGAGGCCTTTCTCTCCTTTCCCGTATGGCCCATTAAGGCCCAATACGAATCCCGTAACTCCCCGGTACTCCCGAAAATACCCGAATCACTCGGAACATTTCCGATGTCCGAATATAGTCGTCCAATATATCGATCTTTACGTCTTGACCATTTCGAGACTCCTCATTATGTCCCCGATCTCATCCAGGACTCCGAACTCCTTCGGTACATCAAAACACATAAACACATAATATAACTGTCATCGAACTTTAAGCGTGCGGACCCTACGGGTTCGAGAACTATGTAGACATGACCGAGACACGTCTCCGTTCAATAACTAATAGCGGAACCTGGATGCTCATATTGGCTCCCACATATTCTACGAAGATCTTTATCGGTCAGACTGCATAACAACATACGTTGTTCCCTTTGTCATCGGTATGTTACTTGCCCGAGATTCGATCGTCCGTATCTCAATACCTAGTTCAATCTCGTTACTGGCAAGTCTCTTTACTCGTTCTGTAATACATCATCCCGCAACTAACTCATTAGTTGCAATGCTTGCAAGGCTTAAGTGATGTGCATTACCGAGAGGGCCCAGAGATACCTCTCCGACAATCGGAGTGACAAATCCTAATCTCGAAATACGCCAACCCAACAAGTACCTTCGGAGACACCTTTAGAGCACCTTTATAATCACCCAGTTACGTTGTGACGTTTGGTAGCACACAAAGTGTTCCTCCGGTAAACGGGAGTTGCATAATCTCATAGTCATAGGAACATGTATAAGTCATGAAGAAAGCAATAGCAGCAAACTAAACGATCAAGTGCTATGCTAACGGAATGGGTCAAGTCAATCACATCAATCTCCTAATGGTGTGATCCCGTTAATCAAATGACAACTCATGTCTATGGTTAGGAAACATAACCATCTTTGATCAACGAGCTAGTCAAGTAGAGGCATACTAGTGACACTCTGTTTGTCTATGTATTCACACATGTATTATGTTTCCGGTTAATACAATTCTAGCATGAATAATAAACATTTATCATGATATAAGGAAATAAATAATAACTTTATTATTGCCTCTAGGGCATATTTCCTTGAAAATCTTCCTCTGTAGGCAACTTAACGGACGGGTTATGTAAAACTCTAAAAAGGTGTTAGGTGGCACCGGCTTACGCTGAGATCCCAACCGGCTTAAGGCATCAGCCGCTTCGTTCTTTCTGCGGGCAATGTGTTCCACCTGATAACCCTTAAAATGCCCCGCAACAGCATCGACCTCGCAGCGATAAGCCGCCATGAGAGGATCCTTGGAATCCCATTTGCCTGACACCTGCTGAGCCACCAAATCTGAGTCGCCAAGGAACCTTACCTGGCT
Source organism: Triticum urartu (assembly GCF_003073215.2). Classification (NCBI taxonomy): domain Eukaryota; kingdom Viridiplantae; phylum Streptophyta; class Magnoliopsida; order Poales; family Poaceae; genus Triticum; species Triticum urartu. The sequence goes on from NC_053025.1 coordinate 239,604,171, forward strand.
CAGACTTATCTCTTTAGCCATTCGAAGACCATGGAGCAAGGCTTCATATTCTGCTGCGTTGTTAGTACAAGGAAACATCAATCCCAACACATAACAAAACTTGTCACCTCGAGGAGAAGTTAAAACAACTCCAGCCCCCGGTCCTTCCAATTGTCTAGACCCATCAAAATGAACCATCCAATATGTGTTGTCTGGTTTCTCCTCTGGCATCTGCAACTCTGTCCAGTCATTAATGAAGTCAACCAGCGCTTGAGATTTGATTGCAGTACGTGGCACATACTTCAAACCAAGAGACCCAAGTTCAATAGCCCACTTGGCGACTCATCCTGTGGCTTCTCTATTTTGAATAATGTCTCCTAGAGGAGCAGAGCTAACCACAGTGATTGGGTGACCCTGAAAGTAATGCTTGAGCTTCCGGCTTGCCATGAACACCCCATAAACAAGTTTCTGCCAATGCGGATATCTTTGTTTAGACTCAATGAGCACCTCATGACGTAGTAAACCGGTCGTTGGACCGGATGTTCCTTGCTAGCCTCCTTGCGCTCCACAACAATGGCCACACTGACAGCACGTGAGTTAGCAGCCACATACAACAACAACGTCTCTTTCTCAACCGGAGCAGCAAGAATCGGCAGCTCAGCGAGCTGTTTCTTCAGATCCTCAAAAGCAGAGTTAGCAGCGTCACTCGAGACAAAGTCATCTGCCTTATTCATCATTTGATACAAAGGCATCTCCTTGTCCCCTAACCGGCTTATGAACCGGCTTAAGGCTATGATGCGACCCGCCAACTGCTGAACGTCATTGATGCACGCTGTTTTAGCTAGAGATGTATTTGCCTTAATTTTCTCCAAGTTAGCCTCAATACCTCTGTTAGACACCAAAAAACCCAAGAGTTTGCCAGCTGGGACTCCAAAAACACACTTAGCCGGGTTAAGCATCATTTTGTAGACCCGGAGGTTATCAAAAGTCTCCTTCGGATTAGTTACCAAGGCTTCCTTCTCTCTGGATTTCACCACTATATCATCCACAAAAGCATGAACATTGCGCCCAATCTGATTGTGATGGCAATTCTGCACACATCGTTGATAAGTCGCCTGGCCACTCTTAAGCCCAAAAGGCATAGACACATAGCAGAAGGCTCCAAACGGAGTCATGAAAGTTGTCTTCTCCTGGTCCTTAACTGCCATCTTGATCTGATGATAACCCGAATAGGCATCCAAAAAACTCAAACGCTCACAACCCGCCGTAGCATCAATGATCTGATCAATATGAGGGAGAGCAAAAGGGTCAGTCGGGCAAGCTTTGTTCAAATCTTTGTAATCCACACACATGCGCCAGGTGCCGTTCGTTTTAACCACAAGCACCGGGTTAGCCAACCACTCTAGGTGAAAAACTTCAACAATGAACCCGGCCGCCAAGAGCCGGGCCACCTCTTCTCCAATAGCATTGCGCCTTTCCTTGTTAAACCGTCGAAGAAACTGCCTGGCCGGCCTAAATTTCGGATCAATATTGGGAGTGTGCTCAGTGAGTTCTCTCGGGACACCCGGCATGTCAGAAGGGTTCCATGCAAAGATGTCCCAGTTCTCACGGATGAACTCGATGAGCGCGCTTTCCTATTTTGGATCCAAGTTAGCACTGATAATGAACTGTTTGGATGAGTCGCCAGGCACAAAATTAACCATCTTGGAGTCATCAGCTGATTTGAATTTCAACACCGGTTCATGCTCCGTAGTTGGCTTCTTCAAAGACGTCATGTCTGCCGGGTCAACATTATCTTTATAAAACTTTAATTCCTCTGTTGCACAAACAGACTCAGCATAAGCAGCGTCACCTTCTTCACATTCCATGGCTATTTTCCGGCTTCCATTTACTGTGACGGTGCCTTTATAACCCGGCATCTTGAGCTGCAGATACACATAACATGGCCGAGCCACAAACTTGGCGTAAGCCAGCCGTCCTAACAGGGCATGATATGGGCTTTTGATCTTAACCACTTCAAAAGTTAGCTTCTCAGCCCTAGAATCATATTCATCCTCAAAGGCTACTTCCAGCTCAATCTTACCAACTAGGTATGCCGACTTACCAGGTACAACACCATGAAAAACAGTGTTGGATTGTTTAAGACTCTTGTCAGTTAACCCCATGCGACGAAACGTCTCATAATAGAGGATGTTGATGCTACTGCCTCCGTCCATGAGTACCTTAGTAAACTTATATCCACCAACCTGAGGTGCCACTACCAAAGCCAAGTGACCCAGATTATCAACCCGGGGATGGTGATCCTCCCTACTACACACAATAGGCAGTTCTGACCATCTCAAATAACGTGGAACCGCCGGCTCAACAGCGTTTACAACCCTCTTGTGAAGTTTCTGGTCCCTCTTGCACAAACTAGTGGTAAATACGTGGTACTTCCCACTGTTCAGCTATTTTGGGTTACTCTGATACCCGCACTGCTGCGGCTGTTGCTGCCGATTACTTTGGCCGGATTGCTGATTATAACCACCTTGGTTACCCGGATGGCCCTGGCTGTGAAAACCGCCTCCGTCTGAGCCGGTGCCCGGGCCATGAAAGCCGCCACCGCCTGAACCGCCGCCAGGTCCGTGGTTACCATCGAACATGTTGAAATTTTTAAACGCCTTCATGATCGTATAGTTCTTTGACAGATGGGTAGTTGGCTTCTCCCGGATGCCGTGTCTCGGACAGGGTTCATTCAGTAGTTGCTCAAGGGTGGGACCTGACCTGCCGGACCGAGGAGGTGGCCTCCCCTTGTGCTGTTGGTTGTTGCCCTGTGTACTCGTGTTAGCCACAAACTCGCCAGCCTTACGTTTATTACCTCCTTGATTCGCTGGGTTATGCCGGTGACCCTTGCCATTGCCGTTCTTTTTTCCCTTCCCTGCCTTCTCTTCATCAGATGTGGGATCCTTAGTACTATCTGAATCAGCATATTTGACCAGAGCCGCCATCAACTGGCCCATGTCATGACAATCACGCTTGAGCCACCCCAGCTTCTGCTTCAGAGGTTCAAAACAGCATTTTTTTCTCCAACATTAAGACCGGAGAGCCGGCATCCATCTTATCGGATGAATGTATTATCTCCTTGACCCGGCGCACCCAATGGGTCGTGGACTCACCTTCCTCTTGCTTACAGTTAGTCAAGTCCACGATTGACATAGGTTGCTTACATGTGTCCTTGAAGTTCTGAATAAACCGGGCTTTTAACTCCGCCCATGAGCCGATGGAGTTGGGCGGCAACCCTTTCAACCACGTGCGAGCTGTTCCATCCAACATCATAGTGAAATATTTAGCCATTGCTACATCGCTGACCTCCAATAGCTCCATCGCCATCTCATAACTTTCAATCCATGCTCCAGGCTGCAAGTCGGTCGTGTAATTAGGCACCTTATGAGGCCCCTTAAAATATTTTGGCAAGCGCTCATTACGTAGAGCCGGTACCAGGCAAGGGACACCTCCTATCCTTGTGGCCACTCCTACCTCAACAGAGGTTGCTGGATAAACTGGAAAAGCCTGATGAGCCTCCTGCTCAGGTGCCAGTTGAACCGCCTGCTCGGCCTCCTGACGGATCCTCTCCTGATCCACCAAGTTAAAGGCTCCATCCTGCGCCGGGTCATGCCTGCGCGGTTGGTTACGGCGTTGGGCATTGCTTGACATAGCCGCTGAGTCCATATGCCTACTATAGCTTTGGCTCCGGCTTGGTTGAGGGGTTGAATGGATTCTGTCTCGACTATAAGAGTACGCATCCTACTGTGCCAGGGCTGTCTGAAGAAGTTCTCTGACCCTTCGTGTTTCGATCGCCGTTGGAGAGTCGCCTTCCATTGGGAGAGCCGCCAGACGAGCCGATGCAGCAATTAAATTCTTCAAAGGGTTAGAGAAGTGACCTGGTGGTACTGGCGTGTAATGAGGCGGAGCAATATTCCCACGGGGTGGTTCCATGGCCCTCGGCTGAACTGGCGCCCCCGTCCCGGGTGTTGTGATCCGGTTTGGCTCCGGCAGGTTACTGGGACCGGCCCCGGGAGTGTGGAAAAGGTTCCTAGGATCGTCAGTCAGAGGCAGACGTCATTGAGTTTTCTGGTGTCTTCTCCTCATGACCTCGTTTGACGCATTCAAATCCACCGAGAGCCGGAAAGTCTCCGCTTGAAGCTGCTGAGCACGTGCATCCAGAGCCGCCCGTTCTGCGGCCATCCTGACATCTTCCACTACTAAATTTTCCTTGGCTTGTGCCACATCTTCACGTAGCAGTGCCACCTCCGCGTCGTGCTGAGCCTTATCTGCCGTCTCAACCACAACAGTCAACAAAGCCATCATCTTATCCATGAGGTCCATTAATACCTGAGCCGGCGGCGCGTGGGGTCTCCTGACCCGGCTGCTGCCGACCCGGTGGTTATTGTTGCCGCAGCCGTAGAATTCTTCCCGGGTTGAGTGCCAGCCATGAAGACTCCGGCTCGATTCGGCGGATCAGAGGAGTCCGGAATACTGCTGCCATCGGAAGAGAACCCAAGCACGCCATCTTGTAGCTGATACAAAGAATTTGTCTCGCCTGTGGACGACGTATCGTCAGAGCAGACGACAGTCTCACCACCGTCTATCGATCCTTCAGAAAATTCCCCTCAATGTATGCAACCCACGAAGGCCCGCCGCACGACGGGTTGAGCCTGGGCGGGTGTCGCGCGCTGAGCCGTCTCAATGACGTTGGTGCAGACGTCCGGCTCAGAGCCTGACTCGCCGATCCGGCCGATGAAGACATGGATTCCGCCGAAGGGGACCCGGTACCCGTACTCAATCGAGCCGGCGTCGGGGCCCCAGCCTTCGTCGTCGATGTAGAACTTGCCGCGATGACTCATGGTCATCCGGCCCACAACGTATCCCTTGAGCCCTTCGAAGTTACCCTTCGAGAACTCAAATCCACCGTGCGCTGGCCCCACAGTGGGCGTCAACTGTCGTGGAATTGTCACGGCAGATGTCCTAGCGAAAGGACTTAGTCGTAGTTCCATCACAAGGTGGAAGCTTAAAGAGGTTAATCGGGACAAAGGACACGAGAGGTTTATACTAGTTCGGCCCCTTGCGGTGAAGGTAAGGCCTAGTCCAGTTGATGTTGTATTGCTAGGTTTCGATGACCAAGGAGCGAATCTTCTAGCTTGGTATCGATCTGTTGTTTATTGTCCTTAAGCCTCTGCCGGGTCGTCCCCTTATATACACGGGTTGACGCCTGGTGGCCTACAAAGTCCCGGCCGGCTCATAAAACATGTCCGGCTCGGTGACTTCTTGTATATGCCTTTCTTTACAAGTCTTTCGTTACATATGGCGGTTTATAATTACAGGCCTTAAGCCGCCTCTGGGCTTGGGCCTACTACAAGCCCTATAACAAACCATTGCCTTGTATGTTTACTGGGATTGTTTTCGTAACCCGCCATTAGGGTTGACCCGGCCCCTCCTGGGCGGGTCATACCTGGTAGCTATATCCCCAACAAGGAGGCCTCACCAGAGCGACGAAGGGACTGAGGAGTAAAAAGAATCCTACTCTCTGATATATATAATCCTATAAGACTCAAAACATTTTCTTCTAGACTCAACAACGTCAGCGATTCGATCAAGCAGGGGGCTCCTAAGTCAGGGAAGGCTCTGATTACCAACTTCTAACACCCACGATGCATCTATCTCTCCCACGTGTCGGGGCATGACTTAGAGGCATAGCCGCATGGTAAGCATGTCGCAAGAGGGGTAATCTTTACACATCACATGTACTGAATAAGAAAGGGATAAAGAGTCGGCTTACAATCGCCACTTCACACAATACATAAATATATCATACATCATCCAGAATACAATCAAGGTCTGACTATGGAACCAAAACAAAGAAAGACATCCCCAAATGCTAGATCCCCGATCAACCCAACTGGGCCCCTCTACTGATCATCCGGAAAACAAACATAGTAACGGCCTGAATCCTCGTCGAACTCCCACTTGAGTTCGGTAGCGTCCCCTGCACTAGCATCATCGGCACCTACATCTGTTTGGAAGTATCTGTGAGTCACGGGGACTCAGAAATCTCACACCCTCACGATCAAGACTATTTAAGCTTTAAGGTAGGAAGGGGGTAGTGAGGTTGAGCTGCAGCAAGCACTAGCATATATGGTGGCTAACTAATGCAAAAGAGAGCGAGAAGAGAAGCAAAGCATGGTCGAGAAGCTAATAGTGATCAAGAAGTGATCCTGAAACTACTTACGTCCAATCATAACACGAGATCGTGTTCTCTTCCCGGACTCCGCCGAAAAGAGACCATCACGGCTACACACGCGGTCGATTCATTTTAATTAAGTTAAGTGTCAAGTTCTCTACAACCGAACATTAACAAATTCCCATCTGCCCATAACGGCACGACTTTCGAAAGTTCAAAACCCTGTAGGGGTGTCCCAACTTAGCCCATCACAAGCTCTCATGGTCAACGAAGGATATTCCTTCTCGCGGGAAGACCCAATCAATCTCAGAATCCCGGTTACAAGACATTTCGACAAAGGTAAAACAAGACCAGCAAAGCTGCCCGATGAGTCGACAAATCCCGATAGGATTCGCATGTATCTCATTCTCAGGGCACACCGGATGAGCACTCCGAACAACTAAAACCAACCCTCGATTTTTCCCGAGGTGGCGCTGCAAAGGACTCTAGTTCAGACCAACACTCAGAGGAGCACTGGCCCAGGGGGGTTTAAAATAAAGATGACCCTTGGGTATGAAAAACCCAAGGGAAGGTATATGGTGGTAGGTAGGTAAATGGTAAAACCAAGGTTGGGCCTTGGTGGAGGAGTTTTACTCAAAGCAAACTGTCAAGGGGTTCCCATAATACCCAACTACGTAACGAACGCAAAATCAAGGAACATAACACCGGTATGACGGAAATGTAACACCCTCGATGCGGCTATATCTCCCACGTGTCGAAGCACGACTTAGAGGCATAACCGCATTGAAAGCAATGTCGCAAGTGAGGTAATCTTCGCACAACCCATGTAATATATAAGGGAAAGAGATACATAGTTGGCTTACAATCGCCACTTCACACAATTACATGAATAAAGCATTACATCATCCAGATACAATCGAGGTCCGACTACGGAACCAAAATAAAAGAAGACTACCCCAAATGCTACACAGATCCCCGATCGTCCCAACTGGGCTCCACTACTGATCAACTAGAACGAAACAAAACGAAGGACAAGATCTTCATCGAGATCCTCCTGAGCTTGGTTGCGTCATCTGCAAGGACTCATCGGCACCTGCAAGCTGGTTTTGGGAGTATCTGTGAGTCACGGGGACTCAGCAATCTCACACCCTCGTGATCAAGACTATTTAAGCTTATAGGTAAGGTAAAAGGTATGAGGTGGAGCTGCAGGAAGCGACTAGCGTATTTGGTGGCTAACATATACGCAAAAGAGAGCGAGAAGAGAAGGCAAAAGCACGATCGAACAACTATGATCAAGAAGTGATCCTAGAATAACCTACTTCAAGCATAACTCCAACACCGTGTTCACTTCCCGGACTCCGCCGAGAAGAGACCATCACGGTTACACACGCGGTTGGTGCATTTTAATTAAAGTCAACTTCAGGTTTTCTACAACCGGACATTAACAAATTCCCATCTGCCCATAGCCGCGGGCACGGCTTTCGAAAGTTCAAATCCCTGCAGGGGTGTCCCAACTTAGCCCATCACAAGCTCTCACGGTCAACTCGGAATCCCGGTTACAAGACATTTCAACAATGGTAAAACAAGACCAGCAAAGCCACCCAGATGTGCCGACAAATCCCGATAGGAGCTGCACATATCTCGTTCTCAGGGCACACCGGATGAGCAAGACGTCGGGTAAGCCAGCCCAGAGTTGCCCCTGGTAGCCTCGGACATCGCTCAGTTGGACCAACACTTAGAGAAGCACTGGCCCGGGGGGGTTAAATAAAGATGACCCTTGAGCCGGCCGACTCAAGGGAAATAAAAAGGCTAGGTGGCAAATGGTAAAACCAATGTTGGGCCTTGCTGGAGGAGTTTTATTCAAGGCGAACTGTCAAGGGGTTCCCATTATGACCCAACCGCGTAAGGAACGCAAAATCCAGGAACATAACACCGATATGACGGAAACTAGGGCGGCAAGAGTGGAACAAAACACCAGGCATAAGGCCGAGCCTTCCACCCTTTACCAAGTATATAGATGCATTAATAAAATAAGAGATATTGTGATATCCCAACAAAATATCCATGTACCAACAAGGAACAAAACTCCAATCTTCACCTACAACTACCAACGCTATAAGAGGGGCTGAGCAAAGCGGTAACATAGCCAAACAACGGTTTGCTATGACAAGGTGGGTTAGAGGATTGGCTAAACAATATGGGAGGCATGATAAGCAAGTGGTAGGTATCGCAGCATAGGCATAGCAAAAGAGCGAGCAACTAGCAAGCAAAGATAGAAGTGATTTCGAGGGTATGGTCATCTTGCCTGAAATCCCGCAAGGAAGAAGAACGAGTCCATGAAGAAGACAAACGGACGTAGTCGAGCGGGTCCTCACAAACGCAACATTATCGGAACCAACCCGAAGAAGCAACACCAGAAAGAAGAAAACAACATAGTAAACAACCAACACATAGACATGGCATGATGCACAAACAATTATGATGCATGTCCGGTTTAATGAAGCATGGCATGGCAAAATGCACAAACAATCCTACAAATTAAGTGGAGCTCAACATGCAACTCCGTTGCATATTGACGAAACACCACGTGACTTATTTAGTTCTCTCTCGTTTATGTACCCAACAATATTAAATGTTCATAGCATGGCAAGAGGGTGAAGCATAATTAAACTACCTAACTAGGCAAGTTTAAATGAGGCCGGAACAACAAACAACAAGTCCGGAAACTCCTCATATGCCTTAGTAATTTATTGCAACAAAAATTTAAACATTTCAATTGTTGTTATCATGATGCGGATGACATGGACAAGTTTATGCAATTTTTATTAAAGTTGACAAGAGCAATATGAAGCATTTGTCACCGTGGTGGAAAGAAAAAGGGGTGCCACGGCAACGATAACTAAACGGTGCCACGGAAATGTTCCGGTTCTGGTAACTCGATTGAGATACCGATGCAAAGGAGAAGTGTGCGGATGCATGCAAAAGATGGTGGGGCGCTCCCGGATTCCGGGTGTCCCATGAGTTGGCGACAAGGAAATGAGCAACAAAGGACACGGTGCAAACACGAGCATCTCAAACATCGCAAGCATTCGTTCACGGACGTCGTCTTGAGGTTATACCTTCGAAGCGTGCAAGCAGGACAGTTCAAGTTCGTAGCAGAAGTAGGCGTTCTCGCGACGGTAGTGGAAGTAGTCGTTCTCGCATGCCCTAGGGTCGACGGTAGAGGTTCTCATGATCTCGGCGACGGTAGTGGTACATGTTTATCGTTGCACGAGTTTCCGTAGACGTTCATGTCACCGGTGTCGTGGTACTTGGGGTCTTCGGACTTTCCGGTCCCGCTCTTGCGATGGTAGTCGTTCACGTTCGTTTTGGAGAGGTACTTGATGATTCCAACGTCTTCGGGGAGACGGTAGTTTTACACGGTCCACGAGATGTCGATCGTTCGGGGACCGACTTGCGGGTCTTGCCGACATGAAGGGGTACTTGGCATTCTTAGCGATTCCGAAGATGACGGTAGAGGTACACTTGTTGTAGGGGTACTTGTCGGATCCACGACGACGGTAGAGGTACTTGGCAAAATGCATGTCAACGGTAGTTGTTCTCGTATCGTGATGGAGGTAGTCATTCGCTCAATGGTCTTATTGGAACATCGTCAATGGTAGAGGTCCACCTTGGCATTCCGAAGGGGTACTTGTCGTCGTGGTACTTGGCGAAAAACACGTCGAGGGTACTTGTACTCGCATCATTGTGGAAGTAGTCGTTCTGGCTCCCGTGTGAACTTGCCGGTCTTGGTCTCTGCAGCGTAGTTGTGCAAAAGTGTCGTCAGGCTTGGACGAATCCAGAGGCGTGCACGAGCGGTGGTGATCTTGGAGGTATGTGACCGAATCATGGAGGTGTTCATGGTCAATGAAGGGACGTATGTGCGGGCGGATCTGGCAGGCAGTAGCACTACTCGTCGTTCTCGGTTGAGGCCGAGGCAAAGCAGGGCATGGCGAGCAGACAACGAGGCAAGGCAGCTCGGGGAGGCCGTGTGCCTCCAGGAGTGATGTAGGGCTCTAGGCGCGCGTGGGAGAAGCCCGGTAGGGGAGCTGACGGAGAGGAACGAAGGAGGCAAGGAGGCGCATCCGCGGCCTTGACTCGGGCAGGAGCGGCAGAACGGAGCAGAGCAGCAGCGCTCGTGCTCAGAGGTGGGGCAGCAACTTCTCAGCGTAGATGGAAGAAGAGGGGGACACGAGGCAGGGCGTCGGAGTTGGCCTCTAGTGGCGGCTCGGGAGGCCCGGCGCGGCGGAGGGAACAACCACGGCGGACGCTGGTCGTCGGCAGGGTCGCAGAGGACGGTGAGGAGGCGTCGCAGGCCTGCTGATCGGGAGCTCGAGGTGACCGGGTTGGAGAAAGGAGGGAAGGTAGGGAGGACGAGGGGGAGAGGGAAGAGGTAGCGGCGCTGTGGAACAGGGAGGACGATGGTTGTGGGCGCGGCAAGGAAGAAGGAGGGGATCGAGCGCGATGGCTTCTGGCGGCGGCGAGGGAACGAATCGAGGGAGAGGGAGATGAGTGCGGTGCGCTAGGGTAGATCGGGGAGAGACTGGGCCTTGGAGGCCGGCCTGGGAGGCCGGTCGGCCTAGCTGGGCTGCCGACCCCTGCTGGGCCTGGTGCTCTCTCTCTCTCTTACACTCCTTAGAAGAAAGAGGGAGACAAGAAAGAAGAAAAATAGAGAGAAAGAAAAAGAAGAGGGATTTAGGGAATGAATTTGAACATGCGGTTAATTTTCTTGGACTCACAAAAATATGCTCGGACCGAGAAAAATAGGTAGGGAGCCCAATTAACAAAACAGAGATGTTTTGTAGACGTTTGGGGATGATCCGGATCCAACAGTGACGACTGCTCGGGTCAGGTCCGGGACAGCTTTCGGGCGTGCGCGCGAGGAGGGTCGGGGCTGACAAGAGAGGTTAGGTAGAGCCTGGCGGTGTGTGGTAGTGGGCTGAGATGAGAGGAGAGGAGTGCAGCCCGGCAACTGGTTCCGGAGACCGAAAACGTCCGACGTTTTGACCGACTATAATGTCGCTATAGTTATCCGTTGGGGCATCAAACGGACTCCGAATGCGATGAAACTTGGCAGGCGGTCTACTGACAACAAAAAACACCGCACGCCAACTTTCAACCCATTCAGAGAACATTTTCCGGCCACTTATAAAATAATATTTCGGACGTGCCGCGGGCGCGTGCAAGTGTGTCTGGACTCAGAACGGACAACAGAAGGAATGAGGAGACCGGGACAGATGCAAGTTTCGAAAACATGATGATGCAATGCTCTTGATGACATGACAAGATGCAACACGCAAGCGAAAGACATGGCAACGACAGCGAATAACTGGAAGACACCTGGCACGTCGGTCTCGGGGCGTCACAAGAAACTAGGTCGACAAGAGTGGAACAAAACACCAGGCATATGGCTGAGCCTTCCACCCTTTACCAAGTATATAGATGCATTAAAGTAAACAAGATATAATAATGATATCCCAACAATATCCATGTTCCAACATGGAACAAACTTCATCTTCACCTGCAACTAGCAACGCTATAAGAGGGGCTGAGCAAAAGTGGTAACATAGCTAAACAACGGTTTGCTAGGAAAGGTGGGTTAGAGGCTTGACATGGCAATATGGGAGGCATGATAAAGCAAGTGGTAGGTATTGCAGCATAGAAATAGAGCGAACAACTAGCAAGCAAAGATAGAAGTGATGTCGAGGGTATGGTCATCTTGCTTGCAAAGTTCTCAGAGTTGACGAAAGCTTGATCCTCGTTAGCATACTCAACAGGTTCCTCGATCACGTACTCGTCTCCCGGCTCTACCAAAAGTAAGAACACAAGCAAAGGACCAACAAACAATAATGGTGCAATGCGCAAGCAACATGATGCAAAACATGGCATGCTATGCAAGATGTGATATGCAATGCATATGCGTGCTTCAGAAGGGAAATATTGAACCAGGCATCAACTTGGCAAACCAAGCGTGCCGTTGGAAAGGTGAGATGATTTCGGTCGAAATCGATATAAAGATCACCGGAATCGGATGCACAGTTTGCAAATGGCAAGCAAAACAAGAATGGCACAATTCTGCGATTAATAGCACGATGCCATCTAGAATGCAATAAGAAACTAAGCTACTGCAACCCAACATATCAAAAAAGCATATGCAAGTGATCTACTCAAGATGCTTGACAAAACATGAACACTGAGCTACGGCTAAATCACAGAAGAACATGTTCGAACAATCATGGCAAAAGTGCAAAAGATATCAGCATGCTACAGGAAGCCAAGTTTAGAGCAGGAAAACATCATGCTACAGGAAGAGATCGTAGCAAACAAAGTCATGGCATGCATCTAATCAAAGCATAGAACAAAAGTCCCTTACTGATCATGAGCCAAAAAGGCACAGAAGATATAATGGCACCCATGTAAACATACCAAGTTTCGTTAACAGATTCAGACTTGGTAGAAAAACAGAGCATGACATAAACAGAGTTATGAAGGCATATTTGCGAGCTCAAATCACTCAACACAATGCCTTTCATGAAAAAACAAGCATAGCATCATCAAGAAGACAGGCTTATGAAGCTAACCAAGGCAAGAGCAAGTTCATAGCACGCATGGATCAACTACAACAACCATGGAAAAATTGATTAACATGTGAACAATCTACGAGGAACATTTTATAGCAAAAGTAGAGCAAGAATGAGACATGCTAGGGCACTCCATAATTGTAAACATTGGCATGGATGGATAGAGCATAACCATATGTCCAAAACACCCTTACTTAAGGTACTCAAAATACGCATGGATCTCACTGTAGCATCATGTTTACATGGCATAAAAATAACAGCAGAACAAGGACTTAGCAAAATCCTAAGTCCCTGAAATCAGCAATATCACGAAGGCTACTTTGCAAGCTTGTGCTAGTCACCACAAAGATCACAAAAATACATGGAAAGCACCCCTGTAAATATGGCATGGCATAGACCAAAACACATGTAGAGCTCATGCCCATATGATGCACACAACAAATGTGACAAAAATGACAAATCACCTAAAACTGATAAGTAACAAGAGGAAACATTTTGTAGAACTCTTGCATCAATTATTTGGGCATCAAGATGGACTCAAATAAGCATTGAACAATGGAATGAAATGAAGAGCATCTCCCAATGAACATTTGGATATATCATGCGCATGAAACAGTGCTACGTTCATGAAGTTATGGTGCGATGAACAGGGGCTCAAAATAATGCAGAAAAAAGACTTAGAGATATTTTACCCTCCGGATCTAGGGTTTGTGGGCACGGACATCGAGGATCGCCGGTGTTCGTCCCGCGGTGGCCGGAGCTTTGCCGGAAAGGTGCGGGAGGCAGCCGGAGATGGAGGGGGTCGCCGGTTCCGGAGTTGGGTGCGAAGATGCGGCGAGGTGGCGACTCCCGCGGTGGCAGCGGCGGGGCTCGGTGCGGGGTGGCGACCGGCGAGGCGGTGGCGAGGCGGCACGGGCGGTGCGGCTCCCAGACGGCGGCGGCGGGGAGGCGCGGGCACGCGGGCTCGCGGGGACCACTGCGGGCCCCGCGGGCCGCGGCGGCAGAGGACGGCGGAGGGCCACGTGTCGGCATCTGGTTGGTGCGGGCGCGGCGGCGGGTTTCATCCGGTGCGGACCGGACGTGTCCGGCGGCAAAGAGGGAGCGGGGCTAGGGTTTCGTCTGCGCGGAAAAATGGAGGGGGTCACCTATTTATACCTAGGAGGAGGTAGGAGTGTCCAAATGGAGTGTAGTTTTCGACCACACAATCGTGATCCAACGACAGAGGACATGGGAGTGGTCTGGAAGGGTTATTGGGCCTTTTCGGATGGGTGTTGGGATGCAACACACACGAGGCCTTTCCGGTTATCCGATGAACCGTTGGAGTACCAAACGAACTCCAAATGGCACGAAATTTGACAGGCGGTCTACCGGTAGTGTACCAATGCCGTTGGCAAATCTCGGTCCATTCCGAGAATGTTTAACACCCGCAAACGATAAGAGACAAAAGGGGGACGCCGGAGGACGTAGGAGTGTCGGATTGCAAAACGGACAATGGGGAAAATGCTCGGATGCATGAGACGAATACGTATGCAAAAGAGATGCACATGATGACATGATATGAAATGCATGACATGAACAAAATGAAAAACAAATACAAAACCCAACCATGAAGGGGAACCTCATAACTTAAGCCGAAAATGGCAGAGTCAAAGTTACAAATATGGCAAGGTACATCTGGGGTGTTACACAAGGTCATCAAGTTTTGCTAAGTTCAGTGGAGCCACCATACCAAGGAAGAAGCCACCTGGAAACGAGAAGAAGACCTACGGAAAGACCACCCACACATATTTGCTAGCCAACCCGAATCTCGAGGGTGAGATTCATCTTAAGGGGGGTAGGTTCGTAACATCCCAATTTTCAATTTGGATGTTAATCATTAGGTCATCTTATGCATTCATATTTTGAGCATTTTGAATTTGGTTTATCTGGACACTTTGATCCAAGAGACCTTAAGCAACTAAAGGACCATGTGAGAGAGTTGGAGGTTTTCATAAAATCCTATTTTTGAATTTTCAAAAATTGGTAAATTGGATCAAGGTGATTTTTATTTGAAATTATTTTCCAAATAAATAAAATAATGAGAGAAGATAATATGAATTCTTCAAAACAAAGGAAATATTGGAAATTTAATTTTCAATAAAAATATATATTTATTTGAATTTTTATTTGAGGTTTTATTCGGTTAAATTAGGAAAAAATTGCATTTTTGAAAATTGCACTTTAGCCCAGAAAATTTTTCACGTGGTCCTAAATATTAGGAGAGGGCCGTGAAAATTATTTTTTGAATTTCAGGATTTTTTATTTATTTTATTTTGGATTCTGCTCTGCGGTGAAATTATTTTTTAAAAAAATCCTTTCGGACGGACTCCGGCCGGAGTCCGAGCCGGCCACGCCGCCCGTCGCCCCCTCGCCCAAGTCGGACGCCCCGACCCCCTCTTTAAATAGACGCCCGCCGCCGCCCTCTCCTACAAGGTCACCACCGCCCCAAGCCGCGCCACCCCGAGCCGCCCCGCCGCCGCACGCCGCTGCTGTCGCCGTGCCCGCATCGCCACCTCGCTTCACCGCCGCCCGCGTCTCCGCACGCCGCTGCCGACGCCGCCTCCCGCCGCGTAGCCCCGCCGCCGCCTCGCCGCTGCCGCGCCACCCGCTCATTGGAGTTGCCACCGTTGCCGCCGGTCTTTTTCCCCCAAACCGGTATAAAACCACAAAACCCGCCCTGGTTTTTTTGGTTTTGCGTATTAGATCGGTTTATTATTTAGGTTATGTTATTTAGTGAATGTTCACCCGATTCGTTCTGTTAGCGAACGGATTCGTTCGTCAGTTTCTGTTAGCGAACGTTCCTTCGTTAGATTTTTCTTTTTAGTTTAATTTTCAGCCAGGGACCTATCCACAAATATTTTTCTTACATATTAGTCCCTTCTCTTCAAACCCTCCTACTTTTTGCTCGTTTATCCAAATTCAGTGAAACCAACGCCAAAATCTTCGTCTTGTTCCCCTCTTTAGAGATAAACAACTTGAACATGATTTTGAAAATTTAAAATTTGGTTTTAAATAGATTTGAATTTGAACTTCTTTTGATCGTAGTTTGAGTTTCGTTACTCCGATTCGATTGGTTCTTTTTGCAAATCGAAGCTCTTCACTTGAACTTTCTATTTAGATTTTATTTGGTTTTACCCTTGCATCTTATGCTTGAGTGCTTATGTATGCTATTGTTTGTTCACGATAGAGTTTCCGGAGTGCGAGGCTTGCTACTACGAATCTCTATGGTTTTCTGATCGTCAGCAAGGCAAGTAACACTTTGATCATATCCCTTATTTACCCAGTTTTATGCATTAGTTTCAAATCCTCAAACATTGCATGAGTAGGTTTTTGAATAACATGTGGGAATTGGGAAGTAGTTGATGAGGTAGGAACCTATTGTCTTATATACAAACCCCGGGTATTGTTGTGTTATGCTTGCACTACTTTGCTATGCTCATAGACGTGGATTGGTTTGTGAGATTCATGAAAGATGTGAGAGTTATTTATAACTAAGGGAAAATTAAGGTGGCTACTTTAATACACATTTGGGTGGATTGGTTGTGGGTACCTGGGGAATCCAGTGTTGTCCTAGGAGATCCCGGGGTACCTGTGTGATCATCCTATGGAATGCCACCCAGGCTCAAAGGGATCATAAGATTATTCATGCTAGAAATTTCTATGTGCAGCCATGAGCCATTATGGGCTCTAGCATAGTTGAGTAAGTTGTGGGAATAATTTCCATGATGGGCTAGCAGATGTAGGGGAATTGTAGGGGTACCGGCCTATCTATCGGTTATGGGGACCTCTTCGGAAAGACTGTGTCTCGGTTATCCGTTTCTCAAACATCATGCACTGCGAGAAATACAATGGAGAAGATCGAGTCTTGTGGGGAAAAGTGCACAAACCTCTGCAGAGTGTATAAACTAATCATGGTTAGCCGTGTCCCCGGTTATGGACATCTTGAGTATCTGGTACTTGAATTATTGTGTTCATCTCATCACTTTACTTAATGAATTTGTTGGGTTATTAATGTTAATTTCGGTTTGAGTTGGGGGTACATTCTCAATAATATCATCAAACTTTGTAGTTAAATAAAATATATTCCATTGTTGTAGGGAAAAAATAGCTTTCTGCAAATGATAACCATAGACCCTCCACCAGCCAAATATGCATGTAGTGATAAATGTTATTTGTTCATTGCTTTATCGTGTTGTCTTGCCAGCATATTCCATGTGCCGACCTACACGGCTGCAACATATCATGTTGCAGAGTTTTCAGATGAAGAGTAAGGTGCGATAGGTCATTGTCATGCACTCAGTTTGCCATGGAGTTGGCTGGACTCATTTATCTTTGAAGCTTCCGCAGTTATCTTATTTAGATGACCTTTAGCCGTATTAATGTAATAAGTACTCTTTTTGAGACACTCGTTACAATAAGTGAACTCTGCAATAAATCCTCGAGTACTGTGTGTGTCAGCAATACCGATCCTGGGATGACACTTAAGCACAGAGACAACGGTCCATTGGGATCGGGTCGCTATAGCAGGTGCATCCAAACCCCGTGATATGATACGCTCTATCACACATAAGCCTTATTATATCTTCCTCAAAACAGCCACCATACCTACCTATTATGGCTTTTCCATGGCCATTCCGAGATATATTGCCAATGCAACTTCCACCGCTTTCGTTTGATGACTTGAGCATTCATTGTCATATTGCTTTGCATGATCATATAGCTGACATAGTGTTTGTGGCTCAGCCACCGTTCATCATTTTTCATACATGTTACGCTAGATCATTGCACATCCTGGTACATGCCAGAGGCATTCATATAGAGTCATACTTTGTCATAGGTATCGAGTTGTAATTTTTATTTCTTTTGAGTTATAAGTAAATAGAAGTATGATGATCATCATTATTCATTTTTAGAGCAGTGCCCCAGTGAGGAAAGGATGATGGAGACTATGATTCCCCCACAAGTCGTGATGAGACTCCGTACAATGAGAGAAAAAAATAAAAAAGAAAGAAAAAGAAAGAAAGAAAAAAGGAAAAGAAAAAAAGAAAAAAATAATAAACAAAGAGAGAAGGGGCATTGTTAGTATCCTTTACCACACTTGTGCTTCAAAATAGCACCATGTTTTTCATTTGGAGAGTCTCCTATGCTATCACTTTCATATACTAGTGGGAATATTTCATTATAGGATTAGATGCACACCCACTTAGTTTTCATATTGAGCTTTCATACACTTATAGCTCTTAGTGCATTCTTTCAGGGCAATCCCTACTCCTCGCATTGATATCAATTGATGGGCACCTCCATAGCCGGTTAGCCGCGTCGATGTGAGACTTTCTTACTTGTTTGTCTTCTTTATATTTACCCCTATCATCATAATCTATTCCACCCATAGTGCTATATCCATGGATTGCGGTCATGTATTGCGTGAGGGTTGAAAAAGCTGAAGCGCGTTAAAAAGTATGAACCAATTGCTCGGCTTGTCATCGGGGTTGTGCATGATAAATAATTTGTGTTAAGAAGACAAAGCATGACAAGACTATATGATTTTGTACGGATAAGTTTCTTTAGCGTTGATATTTTGAAAGACATGATTGTTTGTTGGGATGCCTGAGTATTGATGTCTTTATGTCAAATTATAGGTTATTGCTTTGAATAACTTATGTCTTAATGTTCATGCCATGATTAGATATATGATCAAGTTTATGCTAGGTAGCATTCCACATCAAAAATTATCTTTCTTTATCATTTACCTACTCGAGGAAGAGGAGGAATTAGGCTTGGGGATGCTGACACGTCTCCGTCGTATCTATAATTTTTGATTGTTTCATGCCAATATTATACAAGTTTTACATACTTTTGGCAACTTTTTATATGATTTATTGGACTAACCTATTGATTCAGTGCCAAGTGCCAATTCATGTTTTCTGCATGATTTTTGTATTGTAGAGTATCCATATCAAACGAAGTCCAAATGCAATAAAATTCATGGATAATTATTTTGGAATATATGTGATTTTTGGGAGTTGGAATCACCGCAAATGGAGGCATGTGGTGGGCACAACCCACTAGGGCGCGCCAGAGGAGCCAGGCGTGGCGTGGTGGGTTGTGCCCACCTCGTACGTCGGTTGGACCTCTACTTCGGGCGCAAGGAAGCTTATATCCAGAAAAAAAACCGTGTTAAAATCTCAGCGCAATCGGAATTTGGGATCTCCGGGAATATTGAAAATGGTTTTTGGCCAGATCTGGAGAACGCGATATAGAAGAGAACAAAGAGGGAGATCCAATCTTGGAGGGGCTCCCGCTCTTCCGGCACCATGGATACCAAGGACTAGAGGGGGGAACTCTCCTCCCCATCTAGGGGGGAGGCCAAGGATGAAGAAGAAGTAGGGGGCTCTCTCCCCCTCGCTTTCGATGGCGCCGGAGTGCCACCGGGGCAACGATCGGGGCGACGATCTACATCAACAATCTTGCTACCGTCAACACCAACTTTCTCCCCCTCTATGCAGTGGTGTAACTCCTCTTCCCTATGCTGTAATCTCTACTTAAACATGGTGCTAAACTCCATATATTATTTCCCAATGATATATGGTTATCCTATGATGTTTGAGTAGATCCGTTTTGTCCTATGGGTTAATCGTGATCTTGGTTGGTATGATTGTATATCTTATTTATGGTGCTATCCTACGGTGTGCTTTGTTCTCGTGCAAACATGAGGGCCCCCTGTTGTAGGGTGTTGTAATATGTTCATGGTTCGCTTACGGTGGGTTGCGAGAGTGACAGAAACTTAAACCCGAGTAGGTGGGGTATGACGTATGGGAATAAACAGGACTTGATACTTAATGCTATTGTTGGGTTTCACGAACTTAATGATCTTTATTAGTTGCGCATGCTTGTTAGAGTTCCAATCATAAGTGCATATGATCCAAGTAGAGAAAGTATTTTAGCTCATGCCTCTCCCTCATATAAAATTACAAGAATGATTACTGGTAATTGTTATCAATTGCATAGGGACAAATACTTTCTTGTTGACAAAAGCTCTGTACTAAAACTAACTTAGTTGTTTCTTTATCTAAACAGCCCCTAGATTTTATTTGCGTGCTCTTTATTATCTTGAAAACCTATCCTATCACACCTACAAAGTACTTCTAATTTCATACTTATTTCCTGTAAAGCGAACGTTAAGTGTGCGTAGAGTTGTATCGGTGGTCGATAAAACTTGAGGGAATATTTGTTCTACCTTTAGCTCCTCGTTGGGTTCTACACTCTTACTTATCGAAAGAGGCTACCATTGATCCCCTATACTTGTGGGTTATCAAGACCTTTTTCTGGCACCGTTGCTGGGGAGCAACAACATGGGGTGAATATTCTTGTGCGCGCTTGTTTTCTTTATCACTAAGTAATTTTTATTTCCTATTCTAAGTTGTTCTCTATGTTTAGTTATGGATATGGAACAAGAAACACAAAAAAAATAGTTGTACTTGCTACTCATGGAGATGGGGAACCTCCTAAAACCCTCCATGCTCGTTATGTGAAAATATTATGCATTACTTTGATAATCCTGAGAAAACCCCATTCAACTTGATAATGGGAGTAACATTGGATCAACGCCAATACTTTAGGGATTATCGCTTGAATCAAAAGGGAAAACTTTTGTGGTATCAAATTGAAATGTTGCAATGGTATACTTGGAATCTATGCTTGACATATGATTATACTTGTTGCTCTAAGATTGCAGTTCCACACCTTTCCTATTCATGCTAATTTAATGATAATGAAACCTTGGCTTCTTATGCTAGAGGCATATATGATTATTATGATGTGGAACGAATAGAAGAATTTGTTGCTTTAAGGGTGCATATGAAATTTAATCTTTGTTTGACAAGTTTGAAGATTTTGATGATTCAGTTACAGACATGAAAGTCTTGCTATCCTTAAATATTGCTATGATAATTATAAATACAATTATGGTATTGATATATTTATTGAGAATAACTTCGATGTCCAAGAAAAGATTAATATTTTGCAGGAGTCTATGGAAGAAGAAACTGATGAAAATGTGAGCTCATTGGATGAAAAAGATGATGAGGAGAGCGAAGAGCAAACGGATGAAGAGCAGATTAGCTACCCGTTCCCACCTTATAATGAGAGTAACTCTTCTAATCATACATTATTTAATGCCCCTTCATTCTTACCGAAGGATGAATGCTATGATAATTGCTATCATCCCGTTGATTCTTTTGAAATATCCCTTTTTGATGAACTTGATGCTTGTTATGGTTGTGGCCAAGATGCCAATATGAATTATGCTTATGGAGATGAACTTACTATAGTTCCTTATGTTAAGAATGACATTGTTGCTATTGCACCCACACATGATATTCCTATTATCTTTTTCCTCCCAACTACACTATATCGGAGAAGTTTGCTCTTGTTAAGGATTATATTGATGGGTTGCTCTTTACAGTTGTGCGTGATGATTTTGATGAATATAATATGCATGTGCTTGCTGCTCTTACTTGCAATTATTATGAGAGAGGAACTACATCTCCGCCTATCTATGTTTCCAACACGATAAAATTGCAAGAAACTACTTATGCTATGTATTGGCATTTACTTGATGTTCATGAATGGTTCTTGTATGACATGCTGATGCATAGGAAGAGAGATAGACTTCTTCATTGCATGATATATGTTGCTTTGTGCTCATTACTAAATGCCAAATCATTGTTAATTAAAATTGGCTTTGATATACCTTGGGATCCACGTGGATTCATTACTTGAGCACTTTATGCCCAGCTTAATGGCTTTAAAGAAAGCGCTGCCAGGGAGACAACCCGGAACTTTTAGAGAGTCATTTCTTTCTGTTAAGTGCTTTTATAAAGTTTAAAAACAAAAAATATAGAGGGTAACTTAAAAACCTTTTCAAAAAAGAGAAGCGATTGGAAGTTATGCATTTGAGAAGTGACGGTCGACCTTGAACACTTGTGTTCATGCTCATAAAAACAATGTAGAATTTTTCATGAAGATTCTCACAAAAATAATTACCCCCTTTTACAATTTCATTGTATTATAAATATAATGTGCCAAGATTTGCCTTTAGGATAATTAGATTGCTTGTTGGTTTGTGCGGTGCAAAACACAAACTTTGGTTGTAGTGATCGATTTTACATGCTTTACTGGTACGTCAAACGGTTCTGAAACCTTTTCCACTTTCTTCCTGTATAAAATGGTTACTTTTCCTATTTTTCAGAATTTTTGGAGTACCAGAAGTATGGTGAATGTTCAGATTACTACAGACTATCCTGTTTAAGACAAATTATGTTTTTGATGCATTGTTTTTCTCGTTTTGATGAAACTATAGATTTTTATCGGTGGTATAAGCCATGGAAAAGTTATATTACAATAGCTACAATGCAAAAAGAAAATATGCATTGGTTTGCAACAGTACTTAGAGTAGTGATTTGCTTTATTATACTAATGGATCTTACCGAACTTTCTATTGAGTTTTCTGTGGATGAACTGATCAAAGTTCGATGAGGTTTCGATATGAGGAGAAGGAGGAGAGGCAAGAGATCAAGCTTGGGGATGCCCAAGGCACCCAAAGTAAATATTCAAGGAGACTCAAGCGTCTAAGCTTGGGGATGCCCCGGAAGGCATCCCATCTTTCTTCAACAAGTATCGATATGTTTTCGGTTTCGTTTCGTTCACGTGATATGTGCAAACCTTGGAGCGTCTTTTGCATTTAGTTTTCATTGTTATTTTATGCACCATGCTGGTATGACATAGTCCATGGTTGATTTGTAGAATGCTCATGGAAATTCACTTATATCTTTTGAGTGTGGCTTTATAGAACGCTTCATGTGCTTCACTTATATCATTTAAAGTTTGGATTGCCTGTTTCTCTTCACATAGAAAACCGTTATTTGAAGAATGCTCTTTTGCTTCACTTATATTTGTTAGAGCGTGGTATTTTGTAGAAAGAATTAAACTCACATGCTTCACTTAGATATATTTAGAGAGTGAAAAGAAATTGGTCAATTGCATGGTTAGTCACAAAATCCTACATAAAATTTATGGATCACTGAATATGTTATGTTTGATTCCTTGCAATAGTTTTGCGATATAGAGATGGAATATGTGGGAGGTACTAGTAAACGGTTGTGGTTAGTAAGAATATTGGTGTTAAGGTTTGTGATTCCCGAAGCATACACGTATAGTCTCTTGTTATACTATGATGTTGGAGCATGATTTATTATTGATTGTCTTCCTTATGAGTGGCGGTCAGGGACGAGCGATGGTCTTTTACTACCAATCTATCCCCCTAGGGGCATGTGTAGTAGTACTTTGCTTCGAGGTCTAATAAACTTTTGCAATAAGTATATGAGTTCTTTATGACTAATGTGACTCCATGGATTATACGCACTCTTACCTTTCCGCAATTTTCTAGCCTCTACGGTACCGTGCATTGCCCTTTCTCACATCGAGACGTGGTGCAAACTTCACACGTGTAACATCTCAATTTTCAATTTGGATGTTAATCATTAGGTCATCTTATGCATCCATAATTTTGAGCATTTTGAATTTGGTTCATTTGGACGCTTTGATCCAAGAGACGTTAAGCAACTCAAGGACCATGTGAGAGAGTTGGAGGTTTTCATAAAATCCTATTTTTGAATTTTCAAAAATTGTTAAATTGGATCAAGGAGATTTTTATTTCAAATTATTTTTCCAATTATTTTCCAAATAAATAAAATAATGAGAGAAGATAACATGACTTCTTCAAAACAGAGGAAATAATGGAAATTTAATTTTGAATAAAAAATATATATTAATTTGAATTTTTATTTGAGATTTTATTCGATTTAAATTAGGGAAAAATTACATTTTTGAAAATTGCACTTTAGCCTAGAAAAATGTTCACGTCGTCCTAAATATTAGGAGAGGATCGTGAAAATTATTTTTGGAATTTTAGGATTTATTTATTTATTTTATTTTGGATTTTTCTATGCGGTGATTTTTTTTGAAAAAATCCTTTTGGACCGACCTAGCCCGAAGGCCCAGCTGGCCCGCTCGCCGCAACGCCTCCCGCGCCGTGTTCACGCCGGACTCCGGCCGGAGTCCGAGCCGGCCACGCCGCTCGTCGCCCCCTCGCCCAAGTCGGATGCCCCGACCCCCTCTTTAAATAACCGCCCGCCGCCGCCCTCTCCTCCCAGGTCGCCGCCGCCCCAAGCCGGGCCTCCCGGAGCCGCCCCGCCCCCGCGTCGCCGCCGCCACACGCCGCTGTTGTCACCCCGCCCGCGCCGTCGCATGCCGCTGCCGACGCCGCCTCCCACCGCGTATCCCCTCCACTGCCTCGCCGCTGCCGCGCCACCCGCTTGCCGGAGTTGCCGCCGCCGCCGGTCTTTTTTCCCCTGACCTGGTACAAAACCGCAAAACCCGCCCCGCATTTTTTTCCGGTTTTGCGTATTAGGTCGGTTTATTATTTATATTATGTTATTTAGTGAATGTTCACCCGATTCGTTCTATTAACGAACAAATTTCTTCGTTAGTTTCTGTTAGCGAATGTTCGTTCGTTAGATTTTTCTTTTTAGTTTAATTTCGGCCAGGGACCTATCCGCAAATATTTTTCTTATTAATTAGTCCCTGATCTTCAAACCCTCACTACTTTTTGCTCGTTTATCCAAATCCAGTGAACCAACGCCAAAATCTTCGTCTTGTTCCCCTCTGTCGAGATAAACAACTTGAACATGATTTTGAAAATTTAAAATTTGGTTTCAAGCAGATTTGCATGTCAACTTTTTTTGATCGTAGTTTGAGTTTCGTAACACCGATTCGATTGATTCTTTTTGCAAATTGAAACTCTTCACTTGAACTTTCTGTTTAGATATTTTATTTGGTTTTTACCCTTGCATCTTATGCTTGTGTTCTTATGTATGCTATTGTTTGTTAATGATAGAGTTTCCGGAGTGCGAGGCTTGCTACTACGAATCTCTAGGGTTTTCTGATCGTCAGCAAGGCAAGTAACACTTTGATCATATCCCTTATTTTGTCGGCATCCTAGGAACGGGGTCCCCCAGACTTGCCTGCCTGCGGCCCACAGCATGGCTCCATCAGCGGCCATGTACGGCCCATCTTCACCAGCAAACACTCAAGACCCTTGTGAGGGGCCAACCCTCGCGAGGCAAATGATGCAAGACCTCCTCAGGGGCGGCCTCGCCAGGCTGGCTCACGAGGGGGGAGCGATCAAGGCAAGGGACACCACACGAATGGAGCCAGGTGGGCACCAGCGCGCATAGTGTCCCCGTTTTCTCTTTGGTGCTAAAGGGGGGCAAGCGCAGGCGTGGAGTCCCGAGGCATCGTGAAAAGGTTTCCATATCGGTGCAACAAGACCAAGACCAGCAGGACAGCAGGACGGAGGTCACCATGGAGCCCAGGACGGCGTCACCACCAGAGCCTTTGGCAGGCGAAGACTACTTTTCTTAGGATAGCTTGTACTAGCTGTCCCCCTTTAAATTGCCCGTTGTGGGATCCCTTCCCACCTAATATTTGGGAAGAGGACCCGGGCCTTTGTATATAGGACTAGCCACCACCGTAGGGAGGTATCTCATCTTGGACAGGCTTCATTCCAACAAAGCCACCACACTCACCAAGCACAGGAACACCTCTCCTCAGGAGGCTGTTCTTCCCTTGTAACTATTCATCCTCAGCCCAAGAGGCAATCCACGACACAACACTGGAGTAGGGTATTAGACCACATCGGTGGCCCGAACCAGTATAAACTCTTGTGTCTCTTGTTCTTTGGCTTCGTCAAGCTAGGCAGTGAGATCATGATGTGTGCGAGCTAGAGAGGGGGAGAGATCTTCGTGCGCACCCCAGTGTTCGAACCTCAAGGGTTTTACCTGAACCCGAAATCTGACATTTAGCGCGCCAGATAGGGGTGCACCGAAGCTTGCCCCCGACGGCCTCGCTGCTCTGACCGGCTCTCATGGACGCCGCCGCTTCTCCGACTAGATCGACGGGCGCCCTCCACAGTGCCGTGGGGCTCCGGGCCTTCACCCCCGCCTTGCGACGGGTGCGGTGGTCACACAAGTTCAAGCCAGAGATGCCGCCCCGTTACGATGGTGCGACGGATCCGGCAGCCTTCCTGCTAGCGTATGAGGAGGCTGTCCTGGAGGCCGAGGGCGATGTTAAAGTCATGGCCAACTGGCTCCCAATGGCCCTCGTTGGCGTGCCGCGTGCCTGGCTCCTCCATCTGTAGGAATCTTCGGTGGCCTCCTGGGAGGAGATGCGCGACCTCTTCATCGCACGCTTCAGGGGACCAGCACCCCCCGTCATCGCGGCTCTCCTCGGTGGCTCGCAGGCGCCGCCCTCGTACCGTCACACCAAGCCGTTCTTTCGCAAAATCGGTGCCACCTCCACGCGGTAGGGGGATCCCCCGGGTTGGGCGGCGCTCAAGGCCGACCTGACCTTCGACTTGGGGGATCACCCAGTCACCACCATCGGTTCAGGCATACTCCCGATGCTTTGCACACCCACCATCTGCAGCGTAGCCGTCCCCAAGACGCTCATCAACAGCGGCGCCGGCCTCAAGGTGCTGTCCGTGGACGCTTTTAGTCTTCTTCACGTACCACTGGAGCGGCTCCGCCCCAGCAAGCCCTTCTCCAGAGTCGGAAGTGGCTCCTCCAACCCCCTGGGGCAGATCCATCTCCATGTGACCTTCGGCACACGCGACAACTACCGCACCGAGCTAATCGACTTCAACATCGCTCGCATCAGCTTACCGTACAACGCCATCCTCGGGTACTCGGCATTGGCCCAGTTCATGGCAGCTACCCATCCTGCCTACAACCTCATGAAGATGCTAGGAAGCAAGGGCGTCCTCACTGTGGCCGGAGACACCAAGGAAACCTTGGCAGCCCTCAAACTCGCCTTCAGGGCCACGGCGGAAGCTTGCCCGGCCGACAAGGCCGTACCAAGGACCAAAGGCGCTGCGCCGACCAAGAAGAAGAAGCTATTCACTCAAGGTCAAGCCAAGACGAAGCAGATACCGGTTGACACGGACTGGGCCTCTGGCTCCACCTTTACTATAGGCGCTGACCTCGCCCCAGATCAAGAAAGGGAGTTGGTGGACTTTTTGTGGGCGAACAAGGAAGTATTCGCCTAGGAACCCAAGCAGCTGGTTGGGGTTTCGAGAAGAGTGATCGAGCACCATCTGAGGGTATGCCCCAACGTGCGCCCTGTGAAGCAGAGGGCAAGGCGGCAGTCCACGGAGAAGCAGTCCTTCATCATTCAGGAAACCCGCAAGCTGGAGGCAGCGGGTGTCATTCGCGAAGTCTAGTACCCAGAGTGGATGGCGAACCCGGTCGTCGTGCCGAATAAAGGAGGGAAGGAGCGCATGTGTGTCAACTTCACCAACCTCAACAAGGCTTGCCCTCAAGACCTGTTCCCACTAGCGCGCATCGACCAGATTGTCGACTCCACCCCCGAGTTTGATCTGCTATGTTTCCTGGATTCATTCTCAGGCTACCACAAGATCAAGATGGCTGTGGAAGATGAGGATAAAACAACTTTCTTGACCCCATGCGGGGTATACTACTACACGTGCATGCCATTTGGACTGCGCAACGTAGGAGCAACCTTCCAGCGACTGATGCACATCGCCTTGGGGCGGCCACTCGGGAAAAACACCGAGGCCTACGTCGACGACATTGTGGTGAAGTCTCGGGAGGCAAGAACTTTGATTTAGGACCTAGAGGAAACTTTCGCGAGCCTGCGCCAGGTGGACCTGCGGCTCAACCCAGAGAAGTGTGTGTTTGGTGTTCCTTCCGGCAAGCTGCTGGGCTTCCTCGTGTCCCACAGGGGGATCAAGGCCAATCCTGTGACGCCCCCGATTTAATCGTACACTAATCATACACACAAACGTGTATGATCAAGATCAGGGACTCACGGGAAGATATCACAACACAACTCTACAAATAAAATAAGTCATACAAGCATCATATTACAAGCCAGGGGCCTCGAGGGCTCGAATACAAGAGCTCGATCATAGACGAGTCAGCGGAAGCAACAATATCTGAGAACAGACATAAGTTAAACAAGTTTGCCTTAAGAAGGCTAGCACAACTGGGATACAGATCGAAAGAGGCGCAGGCCTCCTGCCTGGGATCCTCCTAAACTACTCCTGGTCGTCGTCAGCGGGCAGCACGTAGTAGTAGGCACCTCCGGTGTAGTAGGAGTCGTCGTCGAAGGTGGCGTCTGGCTCCTGGGCTCCAACATCTGGTTGCGACAACCAGGTAGAGGGGATACGGGGAACAGAGGGAGAAAGCAACCGTGAGTACTCATCCAAAGTACTCGCAAGCAAGGAGCTACACTACATATGTATGCATTGGTATCAACTGGAATAAGGATATTATATGTGGACTGAACTGCAGAAAGCCGGAATAAGGGGGGATAGCTAGTCCTTTCGAAGACTATGCTTCTGGCAGCCTCCGTCTTGCAACAAGTAGAAGAGAGTAGACTGAAGACCTCCAAGTAGCATCGCATAGCATAATCCTAACCGATGATCCTCCCCTCGTCGCCCTGTGAGAGAGCGATCACCGGTTGTATCTGGCACTTGAAAGGGTGTGTTTTATTAAGTATCCGGTTCTAGTTGTCATAAGGTCCAGGTACAACTCCAAATCGTCCTGTTACCAAAGATCACGGCTATTCGAATAGATTAACTTCCCTGCAGGGGTGCACCACATACCCCAACAAGCTCGATCCCATTTGGCCGGACACACTTTCCTGGGTCATGCCCGGCCTCGGAAGATCAACGCGTCGCAGCCCCACCTAGACCAACAGAGAGGTCAGCACGCCGGTCTAAACCTAAGCGCCCAGGGGTCTGGGCCCATCGCCCTTAGCACACCTGCACGTTGCGAACGCGGCCGAAAGCAGACCTAGCCTAGTGGCCTTCCAGTCCAATCCGGCGCGCGCCACTCAGTCGCTAACGTCACGAAGGCTTCGGCTGATACCACGACGCCGGGATACCCATAACTACTCCCGCGTAGATGGTTAGTGCGTATAGACCAAATGGCCAGACTCAGATCAAATACCCAGATCTCGTTAAGCGTGTTAAGTATCCGCAAACGCCGACCAGGGCCAGGCCCACCTCTCTCCTAGGTGGTCGGAACCTGCCCTGCCGCTCCGCCTCAAAACTCCACTTGCGGGTGCTCCTCAAGCCGACCCGTCTTTAGTCACCACATGTATCATGTATAAAGTATATAGTATATACCCGTGATCAACTCCCGAGTGATCACGGCCTGATAGTATAGCATGGCAGACGGACAAGGATGTAGGGCAACTGATGATAAACTAGCATCCTATACTAAGCATTAGGATTGCAGGTAAAGGTAACAACAGTAGTAGCAAGGACAGGCTATGCATCAGGATAGGATTAACGGGAAGCAGTAACATGCTACACTACTCTAATGCAAGCAGTATAGAGAAGAGTAGGCGATATCTGGTGATCAAAGGGGGGGGGGCTTGCCTGGTTGCTCAGACAAGGAGGGGTCGTCGATGTAGTCGATCACAGGGGTACCGGCATCGGTCTCAGGGTCTACCGGAAAGAAGTAACGGAGGGGGAACACAATAAATAACAGAGCAATCAAATGTAACAAAAAGCAAGAAGCGGCAATACGTTGTGCTAGAGGTGACCTAACGTAGGGATAGGTGGTACCGGCGAAGGGGGGAAACATCCGGGAAAGTATCCCGGTGTGTTGCGTTTTCGGACAGATGAACCGGAGGGGGAAAGTTGCGTGTTCGCTATGCTAGGGATGCGTGGCGGACGAACGGGCTGCGTATCCGGACTCGTCTTGTCGTTCTGAGCAACTTTCATGTAGAAAGTATTTTCATCTGAGCTACGGTTTTATTTATATAATTTTTTAAAAGTTTTAATAATATTCAGCTATTTTTATTAATTCGAAATTAAATAATAAATCGCTATGTGTACCCAGCTCTGTGTACACAAAAGTGTACACAGAGGATGACAAGTGGGCCAGAGGGCCCAGTTGACCAGTCAACATTTGACTGGTCAACAGGGGGTGGGGCCCTCTGTCATTCTCTGATCTACTAATTAACCTAGTTAATTTAGCTTATCAGGATTAGGTTAATTAATTAAGATTAACTAATTTAATCAAGGTAATTAAATTAATTAATTAATTATTTTATTTTTTTAACGTCCTGGGGCGTGGGCCCCCCATGTCATAGACTCAGGGGGCATAGCGGGCGTTGGGCACGGGCGCCGCGGAGCGAGGCAACCGGGGCTACGGCGGGGCACCGGCCAGGGCGATAGCGCGGTGGCCGGCAGGGTGGCCGCGGGGCGGATGCGGGTCGCCGCCGGCAAGGTCAGGCGGACCGGAGCAAGTAGCAGGCCGTGGGCACTGGCGCAGGAGGCGAGCGGCGGGCGAGTCGTCCGCGGCAGGCATCGGCGGCCCGAGGCTGGAGCGGCAAGGCGAGGACGACGAGGGTGGCTGCAGGGACCGGGGAGCGAGGCCATGCGCTGGGCGCGGCCGACGAACGGCGGCAGCAGCGCAGGCGTGCGACACGCAGTGGTTGGGAGGTGCAGGCGCGGCCGGGATGGCCCCGGGTCGCGGTGAGCGTGGCGGGCGCAGGGAGAGGGAGGGGGCGTGCTCACATCGAGGAGCAGGGACGGGGCAGCGGGTGTCGTTGGGGAGGACGGGGACGACGTGCGCGACAGAGTCGAGGCAGGGCGGGGCTCCGGCGAGGTGGCGGGGGTTGGCGATGGGGACGTGCGCCGGGGCGGCTACGGGATCGGGCCCCTCCCCGATCTAGAGTGTGGGGGCACCGGGAAGGAGGGTTGAGGAGGCGGGCGCTGGGCGGCGGCGGCGATGGTGAACGGCGGCGCCGCCAACGGGGATGGCCCGATCCGATCTGGATCGGGTGAGAGGGAGAGACGAGGGAGTGTGGGGAGGGGTGGCTGCGGTCGTGGGTAGTGGGGGGGGGAAGTGGGGCGACGGCTAGGGTTTCGGTCGGGTGGGGGGGGTTAACAGAGTGTGTGGGGGGGCCGGCTGGGCCGTGGGGTGGGCCGGCCTGGTGGGCGGCCTGGTCGGCCAGCTGGGCCGTTTGGCCCGGGGGGCCTTTTTTTTATTAGTTTTCTGTTTTTGTCCTCTTTTTTTATTTATCTTTTCTGTTTTGTTTTTTTAGCTCCTAATTATTTTAATTTCTTTAAAATACCAAGTTAGCACCTAAATTAGTATCATCAAAATAGGCCACTTCCAAACCTAGTTGGACCCAAAATAAATTAGTTTAATATATATTTTTTTATTTTTCAAAAGCAATTAAATTATTATTTTAGCCACTGTTTTTAAATAGTTTAGGCCATTTAAACACTTTGTAAAAGGTTGGTTCCACCACCAAAACTAGTTAGGGATTATTTGCCACATGATGAACATTTTAGTTTTGATATTTGAAAACTTTTATTGTTTGCTTGATTTTGACTTTGAATTTGAATCGGTTTCGAACTAACGCGGGATTAGCGACAATAATCAAAGTGACGTGGCATCATTAGCAGAGGTTACTGTAGCTTAATTATACGGGCGTCACAATTCTCCTCCACTACAAGAAATCTCGTCCCGAGATTTAAGAGGGGGACTAGGGGGTAGGGTCTGGTTACGAAATTCTAACGAATCTTCTCGGTCTTGGTTGCTCTCCTCGAAGAGGTTGATCCCTTTCGTTGATGTCTTCATTTCTCTGATTTAAGTCACCATGACCAAGTCGTCATCCTTTCTTCGGAACTCCAACGTACGTACGAATAGGTAATAGGCAACTTGGCTACGTCAGAATGCTTATGAGGGAAACAAGCTGGGGGTTAACCCATGAATGAGCATAAGACTACCTCTCGAGTTGAACACATAAAATACATCGAGAGTAAGGTACGAAGGTAAAATGAGAGGGCCCAAGCGGATAGATAGTTGTTCAATGTCTGAACCATAGTGAGAAAGGGTTCACAGCAGCGAGAGTAAGTATTGCGTCTGATACCAGAATGGAGCACTAGGAAGGTGGCTCGCGAATTACCTACGAAACCAAGAGCAAGGGATAACTTTGTTAACAAGGTGTACAGGAGAGTCAGGTTTCGATCCTGTGGAACTGTGGGTTATGGGCCCACCATGTGGTTAAAAGTAGGAAGGACGGTGACATCTTGCACGATCATGTAAGCAAGGCATGTCAGAGGATAGTCTGTCGGTCATGTCGGCAACACATCAGTACCAAGGGCGAGGGACGAAGAGAAACATTTTCCTGCTCGTTGAACGAGGCGGACCAGTAGGCAAGATTCTCATCCATCGATGGTTACCGGAATGCCATCAACGAAAGTAACAGGGTCGTTCTAACAGAGTGGTACAACGAGGTGTTTACATAAGCAAGGATATATTACTGCTTATACAATATAGAACACAAGAAGGTTTAAACAACCCAATGGAAAGGAAAAGTGATTATCAGGTTTTAAATAGAACAATGGAAAGGAAAATGTGTTTAAACACATATTTCAAAGGTATATTCTTCCCAAGGACAAGCAGAACATATTATCCATGACAGGATATAATGTATAAAACTCCTTAGGTAGGGGATAGAAATTTCATGACATTACCCGTACATCGGTGTTTGGATAATTGAGCAGGAAACATTTAGCATTGGGCTTCAAATGGTCTTGTTGAAAATTCAAGTACCATAGGCATGCTCCGAGAAAGCATTGACATGGTCATTAGTTGAAGATCAGACTTTGGAAACACCAAGGATCCATCAGGAATAACTTGTAGAATAAGTCTTACAATTTCCTCATGGAAGAATGGATAACCTTGCTGAAAAGGAAACTATAACAATAGGTCCTCCGGCCAGGTGTGCTAGGCATGACATCATCTTACCGGGTCATATAAGGACCAATGTTGTAACTCTTGGAAATATGTTCCAACCATCATATCTAACCTAGATTCAGATCTGATTAGTGCCAGGATACCTCCGACTTAGTAAGCCTGAGAAGAAAGGTGCAACACAATTGACGAGATGACAATGTAAGATTCTCGGGAAATGAACTATGAAGTGATTTCCGTTAACAAGAGTTCATCATTAATCCAAGGAGAGGACAAGGAGGTGTCTGGTGAACTCAACGGCAATTCATCGAGATTTCCAAAAGATGGATTTCCACAATTAAGCGAACAGGGAGATAACATTTGTCAGATCAAATGATATAAGGGAGTATGCTCACGGAAAACATACACAATTAAACATTGGTTGAAAGGTGCGCCCAAAATATGGGTTGGGTTTCACGACCAATGTCAGAATGGTGATTCAATAATCAATAGTCTAAGAACAAACGGTCGACCATTATCTTCAAAGCAATAGGGTTGCTAGAAGTTTAGAATTTACACATCACAGACCATTTGTCGGTATTCCGGTTAGAAACAACACGGGGACCAAGAAAATAATGGTGATGTTAATAAGTATCACTTGTATCAAGAATTCTTAAGGGTGGTGAATTTCCCATGAC
Organism: Triticum urartu; assembly: GCF_003073215.2. Taxonomy (NCBI): domain Eukaryota; kingdom Viridiplantae; phylum Streptophyta; class Magnoliopsida; order Poales; family Poaceae; genus Triticum; species Triticum urartu. The sequence continues at coordinate 239,637,565 of NC_053025.1, forward strand.
ATTCTTGACCTAAAAGATAGCAATACTCCAAGGTAGAACATAACATAAGTTGGATAGCAAGGATCTCAAGGTACAACACAAAACAGGAACAAGTTTGTGTTGAAGGGAAAGCAAGAATGTTGCCGATGATAACCCAAATCATCGAGGGCAAAGGATTCTATTTCTCATCAAGAATTCGATAGATATCTTGGAAGACCTCATAAGGTTGATGATGTTCACTACACATTTGTCGAGAGATTTCAAGATGTAAACAATCAGCAACGACATCGAGTCAAAGAAATGATGAAGCGGAGGGTCATTGGAACCATGGGTAGGACACAAACTTTAAATCAAGCTTGTTGTTCAAGGTGAACTGATATGACGAGGAAGATCGACGTAAGCTTAGCTCATCATCGAAAGTTTTGCTCCGGGATTAAGGACGAGGTAGCACAGTTAAAATTTAGCATGATAATGATATAGCCGATCAGGCTAGGAATGACTTGAAGGATTATTAAACTCGTAAGCAACAAGAATTACTTAGAGTTATTGAATCAGAGTGCGGAATCGATTCACTTATCGGTGTTCTCGAGTGACTAATAACTCAGAACCTGGGGGGATCCGAGATCGGTGAGAAACAATACTAGATGAAGACTCGCAGGAAGTAACACAGTACTCGAGATACCAGAGGTTAATACTCAAGGAAGATCAAAAATAGAGGTTGCAGAGATGTATCGATCAACAAAAGACATGTGCTTTAACTTGTCTGAGAAATGGAATCAAGGAGAAAATGTGGTCGGGATCATGATTGCAAATGACCAATTCACAGATACCAGATGATAGTTATCAAGGAATAGTTATTATTACAAGAAGCTTCTATGATAGGATCTACATCGTGTCCATGGGCATGAACACAAAGTTCAAGGTCGACCCCCACTTCTTTAATGCATAACCTTTCATTCACTTCTCGCCTTCAACGAAGTTGTGGTGTTGAAATTTTATCTGACATAACACCAGTAGAGTATGACCCGTAGTAGTTTCCGGGTTCACACAGATTAAAAAAAAAGCATATGTCCAACCCGTCGAGGTATCTTAGGACCATATACCATAATTTTTTAGAAGTAATTAACACAAGCTTGAAAGTAGAGCATTGTTCAAAAGCAGATGATACAATTTACCAAAGGCATTATATACCCATGGAAAGGCTCACAAGGTTATTCAATATGAAGCACACTGTCGGATAAAATCCAACAAAGGAACGGATGGTCCACCAGGGATATGATGTGAGCATCGGTACTCAACCAGAGGAAAGAAGAATGCAAGTAGATCTGATTATAGAAACAACTGACTAATTCAAAGTTCACATGCAAAAGAATTATGATTTCCAAATTAGGGGATCAGAAGCAACGCTCTGATCAAGGATGGATAAGTTGAGTAGGCTTAGGGGTACAATCGATGGCAATTTGATTGGTCGAGATCCAGCTCATATACAAATTGACACTGAGTCGGAAGGATGAATTCAAGGATTCGACTGAGGAATGCGAGCATTCACATCTTATTGAATCAATGGACTCAAAAGGGTAGTGGCAAAGGTTGCCAATAAGATTACTAGACTTATGGGATTAACCAAAATGTAAGCAAGCAAGAATTTCAAGAGCAATAGACTCCTGAGGATTTTTGGAAGATCGAATGGTATTTCGAAGATTGATGACATACATGAATCAACTGGGGATGAGTGGATACTCGGTAAGTGTGAGAAATTATCCGTAGGGATATTCATGTGTCAAGAACTGCAAGGCAGTGAGCTCAAAGGATTATCGAAACAACGACGAGTGTTTCGGGGTATCTTGTAATAACAAGACCATCTGGGGATGAATGTAAGAATAACAACTGTAAGTAGTTATCCTTGAGGGTTTACGGTGGAAGGGGAATTGCAAGAGGGATGGCACAAAGTATCGAGGGAACATCCGAGAGTATTGTCAGAATCATCCGTTGAAGCAGTCGACCATCCGTAATGAAAGGGTTCTCCGGCAGGAAGTGGTAGCGAGAACCTAGAGTTAGATTTTAGCAAAATCATTTAACCCGAATAGAAGAGATATCAGAATCCCAGAGTATAGACGAGGAGTAAAAGATCCTAATACCACCCTAATGGCGACGTGGGCCCATGGGCCGCACAGCCATGTTAGTAAAACAGTTTTCAATGTCTAGACTCGACTTCGGCCAAGGAGTTGGAAAGGGGATTCCTACAGGCAGTCGGCTCTGATACCAACTTGTGACGCCCCCGATTTAATCGTACACTAATCATACACACAAACGTGTACGATCAAGATCAGGGACTCACGGGAAGATATCACAACACAACTCTACAAATAAAATAAGTCATACAAGCATCATATTACAAGCCAGGGGCCTCGAGGGCTTGAATACAAGAGCTCGATCATAGACGAGTCAGCGGAAGCAACAATATCTGAGAACAGACATAAGTTAAACAAGTTTGCCTTAAGAAGGCTAGCACAACTGGGATACAGATCGAAAGAGGCGCAGGCCTCCTGCCTGGGATCCTCCTAAACTACTCCTGGTCGTCGTCAGCGGGCAGCACGTAGTAGTAGGCACCTCCGGTGTAGTAGGAGTCATCGTCGAAGGTGGCGTCTGGCTCCTGGGCTCCAACATCTGGTTGCAACAACCAGGTAGAGGGGATAGGGGGAAAAGAGGGAGAAAGCAACCGTGAGTACTCATCCAAAGTACTCGCAAGCAAGGAGCTACACTACATATGTATGCATTGGTATCAACTGGAATAAGGATATTATATGTGGACTGAACTGCAGAAAGCCGGAATAAGGGGGGATAGCTAGTCCTTTCGAAGACTATGCTTCTGGCAGCCTCCGTCTTGCAACAAGTAGAAGAGAGTAGACTGAAGACCTCCAAGTAGCATCGCATAGCATAATCCTAACCGATGATCCTCCCCTCGTCGCCCTGTGAGAGAGCGATCACCGGTTGTATCTGGCACTTGAAAGGGTGTGTTTTATTAAGTATCCGGTTCTAGTTGTCATAAGGTCCAGGTACAACTCCAAATCGTCCTGTTACCAAAGATCACGGCTATTCGAATAGATTAACTTCCCTGCAGGGGTGCACCACATACCCCAACAAGCTCGATCCCATTTGGCCGGACACACTTTCCTGGGTCATGCCCGGCCTCGGAAGATCAACGCGTCGCAGCCCCACCTAGACCAACAGAGAGGTCAGCACGCCGGTCTAAACCTAAGCGCCCAGGGGTCTGGGCCCATCGCCCTTAGCACACCTGCACGTTGCGAACGCGGCCGAAAGCAGACCTAGCCTAGTGGCCTTCCAGTCCAATCCGGCGCGCGCCACTCAGTCGCTAACGTCACGAAGGCTTCGGCTGATACCACGACGCCGGGATACCCATAACTACTCCCGCGTAGATGGTTAGTGCGTATAGACCAAATGGCCAGACTCAGATCAAATACCCAGATCTCGTTAAGCGTGTTAAGTATCCGCAAACGCCGACCAGGGCCAGGCCCACCTCTCTCCTAGGTGGTCGGAACCTGCCCTGCCGCTCCGCCTCAAAACTCCACTTGCGGGTGCTCCTCAAGCCGACCCGTCTTTAGTCACCACATGTATCATGTATAAAGTATATAGTATATACCCGTGATCAACTCCCGAGTGATCACGGCCTGATAGTATAGCATGGCAGACGGACAAGGATGTAGGGCCACTGATGATAAACTAGCATCCTATACTAAGCATTAGGATTACAGGTAAAGGTAACAACAGTAGTAGCAAGGACAGGCTATGCATCAGGATAGGATTAACGGGAAGCAGTAACATGCTACACTACTCTAATGCAAGCAGTATAGAGAAGAGTAGGCGATATCTGGTGATCAAAGGGGGGGGGGCTTGCCTGGTTGCTCAGACAAGGAGGGGTCGTCGATGTAGTCGATCACAGGGGTACCGGCATCGGTCTCAGGGTCTACCGGAAAGAAGTAACGGAGGGGGAACACAATAAATAACAGAGCAATCAAATGTAACAAAAAGCAAGAAGCGGCAATACGTTGTGCTAGAGGTGACCTAACGTAGGGATAGGTGGTACCGGCGAAGGGGGGAAACATCCGGGAAAGTATCCCGGTGTGTTGCGTTTTCGGATAGATGAGCCGAAGGGGGAAAGTTGCGTGTTCGCTATGCTAGGGATGCGTGGCGGACGAACGGGCTGCGTATCCGGACTCGTCTTGTCGTTCTGAGCAACTTTCATGTACTAAGTATTTTCATCTGAGCTACGGTTTTATTTATATAATTTTTTAAAAGTTTTAATAATATTCTGCTATTTTTATTAATTCGAAATTAAATAATAAATCGCTATGTGTACCCAGCTCCGTGTACACATAAGTGTACACAGAGGATGACAAGTGGGCCAGAGGGCCCAGTTGACCAGTCAACATTTGACTGGTCAACAGGGGTGGGGCCCTCTGTCATTCTCTGATCTACTAATTAACCTAGTTAATTTAGCTTATCAGGATTAGGTTAATTAATTAAGATTAACTAATTTAATCAAGGTAATTAAATTAATTAATTAATTATTTTATTTTTTTAACGTCCTGGGGCGTGGGCCCCCCATGTCATAGACTCAGCGGGCATAGCGGGCGTTGGGCACGGGCGCCGCGGAGCGAGGCAACCGGGGCTACGGCGGGGCAACGGCCAGGGCGATAGCGCGGTGGCCGGCAGGGTGGCCGCGGGGCGGATGCGGGTCGCCGCCGGCAAGGTCAGGCGGACCGGAGCAAGTAGCAGGCCGTGGGCACTGGCGCAGGAGGCGAGCGGCGGGCGTCCGCGGCAGGCATCGGCGGCCCGAGGCTGGAGCGGCAAGGCGAGGACGACGAGGGTGGCTGCAGGGACCGGGGAGCGAGGCCATGCGCTGGGCGCGGCCGACGAACGGCGGCAGCAGCGCAGGTGTGCGACACGCAGTGGTTGGGAGGTGCAGGCGCGGCCGGGATGGCCCCGGGTCGCGGTGAGCGCGGCGGGCGCAGGGAGAGGGAGGGGGGCGTGCTCACATCGAGGAGCAGGGACGGGGCAGCGGGTGTCGTTGGGGAGGACGGGGACGACGTGCGCGACAGAGTCGAGGCAGGGCGGGGCTCCGGCGAGGTGGCGGGGGTTGGCGATGGGGACGTGCGCCGGGGCGGCTACGGGATCGGGCCCCTCCCCGATCTAGAGTGTGGGGGCACCAGGAAGGAGGGTTGAGGAGGCGGGCGCTGGGCGGCGGCGGCGATGGTGAACGGCGGCGCCGCCAACGGGGATGGCCCGATCCGATCTGGATCGGGTGAGAGGGAGAGACGAGGGAGTGTGGGAGGGGTGGCTGCGGTCGTGGGTAGTGGGGGGGAAGTGGGGCGAGGGCTAGGGTTTCGGTCGGGTGGGGGGGTTAACAGAGTGTGTGGGGGGCCCGGCTGGGCCATGGGGTGGGCCGGCCTGGTGGGCGGCCTGGTCGGCCAGCTGGGCCGTTTGGCCCGGGGGGCCTTTTTTTTATTAGTTTTCTGTTTTTGTCCTCTTTTTTTTTATTTATCTTTTCTGTTTTGTTTTTTTAGCTCCTAATTATTTTAATTTCTTTAAAATACCAAGTTAGCACCTAAATTAGTATCATCAAAATAGGCCACTGCCAAACCTAGTTGGACCCAAAATAAATTAGTTTAATATATATTTTTTTATTTTTCAAAAGCAATTAAATTATTATTTTAGCCACTATTTTTAAATAGTTTAGGGCATTTAAACACTTTGTAAAAGGTTGGTTCCACCACCAAAACTAGTTAGGGATTATTTGCCACATGAGGAACATTTTAGTTTTGATATTTGAAAACTTTTATTGTTTGCTTGATTTTGACTTTGAATTTGAATCGGTTTCGAACTAACGCGGGATTAGCGACAATAATCGAAGTGACGTGGCATCATTAGCAGAGGTTACTGTAGCTTAATTATCCGGGCGTCACAAATCCGGAGAAGGTCAAAGAAATCGAGGACATGAGCCCACCACAAAACCTCAAGGAGATGCAGAAGCTTGCAGGCTGCGTGACTTCGCTAGGGCGCTTCATCTCCAAGTTGGGGGAGCGTGCCTTGCTGTTCTTCAAGATGATGAAGAGGAAGGGCTCATTCGAGTGGACCCCTGAGGCTGACCTAGCATTGCAAGACCTTAAGAGATACTTGACCAGCCCGCCGGTGATGGTGGCGCCTCGTCCTCGCAAGCCCTTGGTACTCTACCGGTCTGCCACACCCCACTCCACCAGCGCGGCGCTGGTGGCCCTTAGGGAGGAGCCCCAGGTCAAGGACCCGTCAAGTGGAGTCACCAAGACGGATGAGGCAGATCAGCACCAAGGCGATGCTCCTCAGACAGCGGCTGCCCCGGCTAGTCATCAAGCCCGAGAAGCCGGGGACCCGCAGGGAACACCTCAGCCCTCGGGAGCCAAAAACTCTGTCAGCTCTCCCTCCCTCGTCGAGCACCCAGTATACTTCGTCAGCACAGTGCTATGAGACACGAGAGCACGATACCGCATGCCTCATAAGCTCTTGCTCGTGCTCCTGGTGGCCTCGCGTAAGTTGTGCCACTACTTCTAGGGACACCCCATCAAGGTCGTCTCAGCTTACCCATTGGAGAGAGTGCTCAGGAGCCCCAATGCTGCGGGAAGGGTCACCGAATGGAACATCGAACTACAAGCGTTTGACCTAGAGTTCAGCACAACCAGGGTCATCAAGGGGGCCGCGCTCGCCGACTTTGTGGCAGAATGGACCGACACCCCAGAGCTCGAAGTAGGCGAGAACCGATCCCTCTCGCCAGGGAGTGAAGCGTCGGATCACTGGGTCATGTACTTCGATGGCGCATTTGCACGCCAGGGCGCGGGGGCTAGAGCCGTGCTCATCTCGCCCACTCAGGACAAACTTTACTACGCCGTGCAGCTCTGCTTCTAGCAGGGTGAGAAGGTCTCCAACAACATCGCAGAGTACGAGGGTCTTATCGCTGGCCTCAAGGCTGCGGTGGCCCTGGGGGTGAAACGCCTAACCATCAAGGGAGACTCGCAGCTCCTCGTCAACTTCTCCAACAAGGTGTATGAGCCAAAGGATGAGCACATGGAGGCATACCTTGCGGAGGTACGCAAGATGGAGAAGCAGTTCCTGGGCCTGGAGCTACAACATGTGCCCGGTGGCACCAACAAAGAGGCCGACCACATCGCCAAAAGAGCATCCAAGCGGCTACCCCAAGAGCCTGGCGTCTTCGAGGAGCGGCTCTTCAAGCCTTCGGCTGCACCTCCGCCTGCGGAGCCGGCGTCACCTCAGGAGGAGCTCCCCCAGCCACCAGCCTCGGGAAGCCCCACCTACGGCCCGACCTAAGGAGTGCGCCTTGTCTTAGAGCTCAAGCCTCGGGAGGGGTGCTAGATTGAATAGTTCAGGGCGTACCTGACACAAGGCACGTTGCCGGAGAAGGAGGAAGACGTGGAACGTGTGGCCCGACAGGCTACGACGTACTGCATCCAGGACGGTAAGCTATACAAGAAGCGGCCAAATGATGTTTCTCTATGATGCATTTCCAGGGAACAGGGGAATGAGTTGTTGGCTGACATACATGGCGGAGACTGCGGGCACCACTCATCGTCGCACATGCTAGTCGGAAAGTCTTTCCGCAGCGGGTTCTACTAGCCCACGGCACTGAACGATGCGGCCGAGCTGGTGACATCCTACGAGGCTTGCCAATTCCACGCCAAGCAGATCCATCAGCCGGCTCAGGGACTCCTGTAACATCACAAATTTTCAATTTGGAATGTTATACATAGGCCATCATATTCATATCATATTTTATATGCATCTTGGTTTTGTGATCCTAAAAAAATCCTAAGCAACTCAAGGACCCACAAAGAGAGTTGGGGATTTTATTATTTTCATATTTGAATTTTCTCAAATATTGAAAAGTGGATCATTTCGGTTTTAATTATTTTTCTCTCCAAATAATCGAAATATTGGAGGAAAAATGTTAAAATCAAATAATTTGGATTTTATTGCTATTTTATTGGAATTAGAAAAATATGCATTTTCCAAAATTGCATTTTAGGCTAAGAAAATGTTCACTTTGTTCTACATATTGTATTTAGACGATGAAAATTGTTTTTGGCATTTTCAGAATTTTTTTATATTTTATTAGGATTTTTCTTGGCGGAATCTTATAAAAAATATTTCGGACTGAGCCGGGCCAAAGCCCAGCCGGCCCAGCCGCGCGCCTCCCGCTCCGGCTCGGGAGAGGACTCCCGAGCGCCGCCGCCGCCATAGACGACGTGTCCGTCCCGGACACGCCGCCGTCGCCCCCTCCCCCAAGCACCCCGAGTCGCCCCCTCCCCCTTTAAAAACCCGCCGCCGCCGCTCTTCACCACCACCCCGCCCCGCCTCGCAAGCCGCTGTAGCAGCAAGCCGCAGCCGCCGCCGCCCGCCCGCCGCCGCATCCCGCCGCCGCAGCGCCGCACGCTGCCGCGCCTCGCCGAGCCCCGCCGCGCGCCGCAGAAGCCACCACCGCCGCCGGAATCCCGCCGTCGACCTCGCCGGGTTTCGCCTCGGTTTTTTTCGGTTTAGGTAAAACCATTCGGTTTTTTAAACCCAAGATTTGTTTTAATAGATCAGTTTGGTTTTATTCTATTTAGTTATTTAGTAATCGTTCGTTCGTTTAAATGAACGCGTTTGCCTGCTTGTCTCTGTTAGCGGATGTTCGTCCGATAGATTTTTCTTTTTCTGTTTATTTTCGGCCAGGGACCTATCCGCGATTATTTTTATCGCAGATTAGCCCCTGATCTTCAAACCCTCACCGTTTCTTAACCTTTTACCAAATCCAGTGAAACCAACGCCAAAATCTTCGTCTCGAACCCCTCTTTCTGTTTAATCAACTTGAACAAGGTTTTGACAATTTAAAACTTGGTTTCAAACAAATTAGAATTCGAAGTTCTTTTGACCGTAGTTTCAGTTCCGTAGCTTCGATTCGATTGATTCTTTTTGCAAATCATAGTTCTTCAGTTGAACTTTCAGTTTGGATCTTCCTATTTGAGTTTTATCCGTCCATGTTTGCTTGAGTGCTTATGTATGCTATTGTTTGTTTGCGATAGAATTCCCGGAGTATGCAGCATGCTACTACGAGTCTCTAGATTTTGTGGATCATTAGCAAGGCAAGTAACACTTTGATCATACCCTTTTCTTACCCAGTTTTTATGCATTAGTTACAACCCTCAAACATTGCATGAGTAGGATTTCTTAACATGTGGGTTTGGGGAAGTAGATGATGAGGTAGAACCTATTGCCCTTTGATTATCAAACCCTGGGAATTACTTCTATGTTATGCTTATATTGCCATGCTATGCTTGTATACGTAGATTGGGTTTGAGTGTATCCATGACAGATGTGAGATTGTTAATTAATGGTTAACTTAAGGTGGCTACTTAAATAGACATCTGGGTGGATTGGTTGTGGTCACCTGGAGAATCCAGTGTTGTCCTAGGATATCCCGGAGTACCCGTGTGATCATCCTATGGTTCGCCACCCAGGCTCAAAGGGATCATAAGATTATTCATGCTAGAAACTTCCGTTTGCGGCCACAAGCTATTATGGGCTCTAGCATAGTTGAGTAAGTTGCTTGACCTCTTCTAGTGGTAGGCTAGCAGATGTAGGGGATTTAGGTTTGTACTGTCTACCCGTGGTTAGAGTTAATGCTTCTGAAAGATTGTGTCTCAGTCATCCGTTTCTCAAACATCATGTAGTGCGAGAAATCCAATGGAGGAGGTCGAGTCTTGTGGGGAAAAGTGCACAAACCGCTGCAGAGTTTATAAACTAAGCATGGTTAGCCGTGTCCCCAGTTATAGATATTTTGAGTATCTGGATCTTGGATTATCATGTTGATCTCATCACAATATTAATTAATTTGATGGTTTATTAATACTGTTTAATTGGGATTGAGTTGGAGGAACCTTCTCAATGTTTAACAACTACCATGATAGTTAAACAAAAATTGGCCTTTCGCAAAACATTATAACCGTAGAGCCTCCACCAGCCTCATATGCATGTAGTGATAGCCTTTACTTGTTCATTGCTCTACTTATCTTGCCAGCATATTCCATGTGCTGACCCGTTTTGGGCTACAACATATCATGTTGCAGACTTTTCAGACAAAGAGTAAGGTGCGCTAGGTCGTTGTCGTGCACTCAGCTATGTTGTTGGAGTTGATGGACTCACTTTATCTTCCAAGCCTTCCGTCATTATCATTTAGATGGCCTTAAGCCATATTTATTGTAATAAGTTCTCTCTTGAGACTATCGATGTAATAAGTGTGTGATTGCTACTCTGTTATAAATCCTTCAAAGTAGTGTGTGTGTGTGTGTCAGCATTACCGATCCAGGGATGACAGTTATGCATAGAGATTCGACCGTTTGAGGTTGGATCGCTACAAGATGGTATCAGAGCACACGCTGAATGTAGGACACGCCCACTAAGATGAGCCATAGGTCACTCTTCTCTACTCTTTTCTAACTCATCTCCAATTTCCACTCTATAGGATGGCGGACACAAGGAACAAGTTTGCGGAGCCGGATGAAGACACACCTTTTGGACGACACTTGAAGGAAGTCACTAGGTACCTGAACATCGGAATACCAAGTTTCACCGGGACTTACACCGCCTCTTTACCAGAAGAGGAGCGTTGGATGATTCGAGTTCAAGTTCCAGGAAGGACATTCATGCCAGTTACTGAATCCATAGAGTCTTCCTTTGGTGCACCAACCTGGAGTCTAGGAAAGAGCATGGAAGCCCACATCGCCATAGGACGCACCAGCGAAGTTCATCACGGGGATCTTAAGGACACCATTTACCAGATATGTGGGCGCCGAGATGAGCAATGGGAGATGATCAGCACCAGGAAGGACAGGTCCACTGCAACTTACATCCAGGAGTTAAACTGGCACATTCGTCGCCAGGAGGACCAAATGTGCGCAAGCATGATAGATCTGAAGAAGTTGATGACTAGGAACATGGAGCTTGAAGAGGAACTCAAGTATACACGCAACGGATACGAGGAGGAAATCAGAATACTAGTGGAGATGAATGACGACCTGACAAGGAAGCTAAGAGTATTCATGGGAGACCCTGCGCCAGGAGGAGATGACGACCATCCCAAGGACTACATCATCATCGACGATATCGATTCCAACCCTGACAGTAGTGATGAGGATTATGAAGACGAGGTTAGAGAAGATATCATGGAGTCTTCCACTGATCAATTTTTAGTAGACTACCATATTATTGGTAGTATTTCCCCCATGTATATATTAGTAGTCCGAGCATTGTAATGATAGTTAGATCGATTGTATGCCCTTGCTTGAAATTGTTTTGGTCTGATATGATTGTGTTTGTCTCATGTGCATATGGGTAGTGCTTTCTCACTATAACTCATTCTATTCTAATCTCTCCCCTCTAAACCCATCAGATGCCTCCGAGACGTGACCCCGGATTTGCCTTCCCACCGGAGCTCACTCAGTTGATCCAACAGCAGAATACACTAATGCAATTGCTAGTTTATAATCAAGGCAACAACAACAACAACCACAACAATAACAACAACCCACCGCCACCACCTCAATTCGACAACTTAGCCTGTTTTCTGAGGTTGCAGTCGTCGGGGTTTTTCCAGTAGCACCAAGCCCATAGCTGCTGATGACTGGCTATGCAGGATTGGAAGGGAGCTGACCACCGCAGGTTGCACAGACGCTGAGAAGGTGCGTTTTGCCGCACACCAATTGGATGGACCTTCAGCCTCATGGTGAGAGAATTACACAACCACTTTCCCTATAGCCAATGTTACTTGGGAGCAATTTCAGCAAGCGTTCCGCACTGCTCATGTCTCAACTGGAGCTATGAGCATGAAGAAGCATCAGTTTCACAACTTACGCCAGGGCAACCGTACTGTGGGGCAGTACATGGATGAGTTTAGAAAGTTAGCTTGCTATGCCCCAGATGATGTGGCCACAGATGCCGCGAAATAGGAGAAGTTTATGGAAGGGCTGAATGATGAGATGAGCATGCAGTTAATGGTGGCAACATTTAACAACTACCAGCAGTTGGTAGATAAGGCTCTTATGATTGAAGGGAAGCAACGGTACATTCAAAGCCGTGAAAGGAAGTATGGACCAGGGAAGTCCAATTCAGGAGCTCAGCAGAAGCCTCATTTCACCCCAAACTTGGTAGGATATACCCATAACCATGGAGGCCATACCCACAATGGAGGAAGTTCGCATAACCACAGTGGCCTCAAGAATGGAAACGGGACCGGAGCAGGCAGTAATCAGAACTGCTCTAACCCAGCCACACCCGCCAAGAGGGATCTAAGTCACATTACTTGTTTCAAGTGCGGGAAGACTGGACATTACACCACCGAATGTTTTGAAGCAAAGAATGGAAATGGCAATGGAATCTCTGGGAAGAAGCCCAACCCTTTCAACAAGGGACAAGTCAACCACATGAACATGGAGGAGGCTGAAGAGCAGCCAGATGTAGTTATCGGTAAGTTTTTGGTTAAGTCATTTACCGCCCTCGTTCTTTTTGATACTGGTGCATCGCATTCATACATTTCAAGGGGATTTGTGGACAAGTTAATTTACCCACCTTATCCCTTAGGACACCCTTGTTAGTAAGCTCACCAGGTGCAGAGTATATGGCCAGCCGATGGTGCGAACGGTTACCCTTAACCATTGGCAGCCATGTTATCCCCTCAGACCTAATAATTCTGGAGTCACAAGGATTGGACATGATACTGGGTATGGATTGGCTAACGAAGTATGGAGGAAACATTGATTGTGCTGGTAGGTCAATTCTACTCACCACCCCGGAGGGAAAAAAGATTAAGTACGTATCCAGGCATGCACCAAAGAGGACTTGGGTAAATTCTCTCATGGGAGTTGTTCAGGAGGAAGTGCCTGTAGTGAAGGATTATCCGGGTGTATTTTCAGAGGAGTTGCCCAGCATGCCACCGGATCGAGACATTGAGTTTTTGATAGAGCTGTTGCCATGCACCGAACCAATATCGAAGAGACCATACCGGATGCCCGCAAATGATCTGGAGGAGATTAAGAAACAGATTAAGGAGTTATTGGAGAAAGTTTACATTCGCATAAGTTCGTCACCATGGGGAGCCCCAGTGCTCTTGGTTGAGAAGAAGGACAAATCTTTGAGAATGGTAGTTTATTATCGTGCATTGGATGAAGTGACGATCAAGAACAAGTACCCACTGCCGATGATCAATGATTTGTTTGACTAGTTGTAAGGAGCTAAAGTATTTTCCAAGATCAATCTTCGATCAAGATATCACCAGCTAAAGATCCGAGAATAGGATATACCTAAGACAGCCTTCACCACGAGGTACGGGCTATATGAGTACATGGTTATGTCATTTGGATTGACTAACGCCCCCGCCTATTTCATGAGTATGATGAATAAGGTGTTCATGGAGTTCTTGGATAAATTTGCCGCGGTGTTCATTGATGACATTTTGGTATACTTGAAGAATGAAGACGAGCACAAGGAGCATTTGTGTTTAGTTCTCGAGAAACTCAGGGAACATCAGCTATATGCCAAGTTCAGCAAGTGTGAGTTTTGGTTGAAGGAAGTTGGATTCCTTGGACATGTTATATCAGGAGAAGGTATAGTAGTGGATCCTATCAAGGTTCAATCTGTCACGGAGTGGTTGGCACCCAGCTCAGTTGGAGAGATCCGCAGTTTTCTGGGACTCACAGGATATTACCAGAGATTCATCAAGAATTTTTCTAAGATTGCGAAGCCCATGACGGAGTTGTTGAAAAAGGACACCAAGTTCAAATGGACAGATAAATGTGAGGCAAGTTTTCAGGAGATGAAGAAACAGTTGGTTACAACCCCAGTGCTGATTCTGCCGGATATACGCAAGGATTTCCATGTGTATTGCGACGCATCCTGCTTAGGACTTGGAGGCGTACTTATGAAAGATGGAAGAGTTGTTTCATATGCCTCATGTCAGCTTCAACCGCATGAGTTGAATTATGCCACGCATGATTTGGAGTTAGTAGCTGTAGTGCATGCGCTCAAGACCTGGAGACATTTTCGAATAAGAAATCATTGTGATGTGTACACGAATCATTAGAGTTTGAAGTACATTTTCGCACAGAAGGAGTTGAATCTCAGGCAAAGGAGATGGTTGGAGCTTATAAAGGATTATGATATGAAGTTGCACTATCATCCAGGCAAGGCCAATGTCGTAGCAGATGCTTTGAGCCGGAAGAGTTACGCCAATACCCTCTTAAGCGGACGATTACCAAAGGAGTTAGCCGATGATCTCAGGGAGCTACGTTTGGAGATAGTCCCTAGAGGTTTTGTTGCAGCATTAGAGATTCAGTCGACATTATTGGGAAAGATTCGAGAAGCTCAAAAGGATGATGAGGAAATTGCTGAGATAAAGGAGAAGATGAACAAAGGAAAAGGCAAAGGTTTTCGTGAAGATGAGCACGACACCATGTGGTTTGAAGACTGTGTTTATGTGCCCAATAATGCAGATATCAGGAAGTTGATACTTCAGGAGGCTCATGACTCGCCATACTTGATACACCCTGGAAACACCAAGATGTATTTGGATTTAAAGGAGAGTTTTAGTGGACTGGTATGGAGAAGGATATTGCCGAGTATGTAGCAGTATGTGATGTATGTCAGAGAATGAAGGCAGAACATCAGAAGCCAGTATGATTACTGCAGCCTATGCCGATACCCGAATGGAAGTGGGACAGGCTTAGCATGGATTTTATCACCGGATTACCCAGGACCTGATCAGGATATGATTCTATTTGAGTAGTAGTGGATTGTCTGACCAAAGTAGCTCACTTTATCCCAGTGAAAACCACCTATACGAGTGCGAAGTTGGCCAAGATATATATGACCAGGATCGTATGTCTGCATGGAGTTCCAAGGACTATCGTATCAGATAGAGGCACCAGTTGCACCAGACTTTGGGTACCAGGCTAGAGTTCAGTACAGCCTTTCATCTGCAGACAGATGGACAGACCGAGAGAGTCAATCAGATTCTCGAGGACATGTTGAGAGCTTGTGCGCTAGATTATGGATCTAGTTGGGATGATAATTTGCCCTACGCGGAGTTCTCATACAACAACAGTTATCAAGCCAGTTTGAAGATGGCTCCTTTCGAAGCTTTGTATGGAAGGTGCAGGACACCATTAATGTGGGATGAAGTTGGAGACTGCCAGTTGTTTGGACTAGATTTGATCAAAGAGTCAGAAGAGAAGGTTAAGTTGATTCGAGATAGATTGAAGGTAGCTCAGTCTAGGCAGAAGAGTTATGCAGACTCAAAACGCAACGAGGTGGTCTATGAAATTGGAGATAGAGCATATCTTCGAGTGTCACCCTACGAGGAGTTAAATGTTTTTGAGTTAAGGGAAAGTTAGCCCTGAGATTTGTAGGACCATACCGAGTTTTGGAACGTATGGGAGAAGTAGCCTACAAGTTGGAGTTACCCGAAGGACTATCAGGATGTCATGATGTGTTTCACGTTTTCCAGTTGAAGAAGTGTCATGCTGAGATGGCCGATATTCCTCTAAGAGATACAGTGCCCCTGGAAGCAATTCAGTTGGATAGTGATCTGACCTATGAGGAGAAAGCAGTCAACATTCTCGAGTTTGCCAGCCGAGTTACCCGTAGCAAAATTATCAAGTTTTGCAAAGTTCAGTGGAGCCACCATACCGAGGATGAAGCCACCTGGGAACGAGAGGATGATACACGAAAAAACCACCCACACCTATTTTCTACTCAACCCGAATCTTGAGGGCGAGATTCACCTTAAGGGGGGGGGGTAGGTTTGTGACATCCCAAATTTTCAACTTGGAATGTTATACATAGCCCATCATATGCATATCATATTTTATTTGCATATTGGTTTTGTGATCCTAAAAAAACCTAAGCAACTAAAGGACCCACAGAGAGAGTTGGGGATTTTATTATTTTCATATTTGAATTTTCTCAAATATTGAAAAGTGGATCATTTTGGTTTTAATTATTTTTCTCTCCAAATAATATTTCCAATATTAAAAATATATGAGAGGAGATAATATGACTTCTCCAAGATAGAAATATTGGAGGAAAAATGTTAAAATAAAATAATAATTTTATTTGGATTTTATCGCTATTTTATTGGAATTAGAAAAATATGCATTTTCCAAAATTGCATTTTAGGTCAAGAAAATGTTCACTTTGTTCTAAATATTCTATTTAGACGGTGAAAATTGGATTTGGCATTTTAAGAATTTTTTTATATTTTATTAGGATTTTTCTCGGAGGAATCTTATAAAAAATGTTTCGTACCGAGCCGGGCCGAAGCCCAGCCGGCCCAGCCACGCGCCTCCCGCTCCGGCTCGGGAGAGGACTCCCGAGCGCCGCTGCCACCATGGACGACGTGTCCATCCTGGACACGCCGCCGTCGCCCCCTCCCCAAAGCACCCCGAGTCGCCCCCTCCCCTTTAAATACCCGCTGCCGCCACCCCTCACCACTACCCCGCCCTGCCCCGCAAGCCGCAGTCGCCGCCGCCCGCCACAGCGCCGCACGCCTCTGCTGCCACGCCTAGCCTCGTCCCGCCACCTCGTCGATCCCCACCGCACGCCGGAGAAGCCGCCGCCGCTGTCGGAATCTCGCCGTTGACCTCGCCGGTTTTCACCCCAGTTTTTTTCGGTTTAGGTAAAACTGTTCGGGTTTTTTTAAACCATAGATTGGTTTTAATAGATCGGTTTGGTTTTATTCGGTTTAGTTATTTAGTAATCGTTCGTTCATTCGTTTAAACGAACGCGTTCACTCGTTTGTCTCTGTTAGCGGACGTTCGTCCGATAGATTTTTCTTTTTCTGTTTATTTTTGGCCAGGGACCTATCCGTGATTATTTTTATCGCAGATTAGCCCCTGATCTTCAAACCCTCGCCGTTTCTTAGCCGTTTGTCCAAATCCGGTGAAACCAACGCCAAAATCTTCGTCTCAAACCCCTCTTTCTTTTTAATCAACTTGAACAAGGTTTTTACAATTTAAAATTTGGTTTCAAGCAGATTTGAATTCGAAGTTCTTTTGACCGTAGTTTCAGTTCCATAGCTCCGATTCGATTAATTCTTTTTATAAATCGAAGTTCTTCAGTTGAACTTTCAGTTTGGATCTTCCTATTTGAGTTTTATCCGTGCATCTTTGCTTGAGTGCTTATGTATGCTATTGTTTGTTTGCGATAGAATTTCCCGGAGTGCGCAACGTGCTACTACGAGTCTCTAGGTTTTGCGGATCATCAGCAAGGCAAGTAACACTTTGATCATACCCTTTTCTTACCCAGTTTTTATGCATTAGTTACAACCCTCAAACATTACATGAGTAGGATCTCTTAACATGTGGGTTTTTGGAAGTAGATGATGAGGTATAAACTAATCATGGTTAGCCGTGTTCCCGGTTATGGATATTTTGAGTATTTGGATCTTGGATTACCATGTTGATCTCATCACTCTATTAATTAATTTGATGGGTTATTAATGCTGTTTAATTGGGATTGAGTTGGAGGAACCTTCTCAATGTTTAACAACTACCATGATAGTTAAACAAAATATATTCCTTTGTTGTAGGGAAAATTTGACTTTTCACAAAACAATATAAACGTAGAGCCTACACCAGCCTCTTATGCATGTAGTGATAGCCTTTACATGTTCATTGCTCCACTACATTATCTTGCCAGCATATTCTATGTGCTGACCCGTTTTGGGCTGCAACATATCATGTTGCAAAATTTCCAGACGAAGAGTAAGGTGCAGTAGGTCGTTGTCGTGCACTCAGCTATGCCGTTGGAGTTGATGGACTCACTTTATCTTCCAAGCCTTCCGATGTTCTCATTTAGATGGCCTTAAGCAATATTTATTATAATAAGTTATCTCTTGAGACTATCGATGTAATAAGTGTGTGATTGCTACTCTGTTATAAATCCTTCGAAGTATCATGTGTGTCAGCATTACCAATCCAGGGATGACACTTATGCATAGAGATTCGACCGTTTGAGGTGGGATTGCTAGTCTGTTGGAACGCAGATCTGCTACGCCTCTGTGGAAAACCCCAGGAGCAACGGCCAGGCCAAACGCGCCAACGCAGAAGTCCTAAGGGGTCTCAAGACTAGGACCTTCAAGAAGAAGTTCGAGGTCTGCGGCAGGGGCTGGCACGAGGAGCTCCAGTCCGTGCTATGTCCCATCCGCACCACCGCCACCAGGCCGACAGGCGAGACCCCGTTCTTCCTCATCTATGGAGAAGAAGAGGTTCTCCAACATGAGGTTAGGCATCGCTCTGCGCGGGTCCTGGCATTTGATGAAACACAGCAGGACGCCATGCGGGGGATGGACCTCGTGCTGGGGGAGGAACGCCGCCGAGCCTCGCTCCAAGCTGCGAGGTACCAGCAGGTGTTGTGGCGGTACCACTGCCGCAACATCCGCTCCAGGACGCTCGAGGTGGGTGATCTTGTCCTGAGGCGGTTGCTCTCCAGGGGAGGGTTGCACAAGCTCTCACCCATGTGGGAGGGTCCGTTTCGGGTCGCCCACGTCTCCAGGTCCGGCGTCGCGCGCCTGGAGACGCAGGACGGGATCCCCATCCAGAACGCCTGGAACATCCAGCACCTCCGGAGGTTCTACCCATGAAGCAAGGCCCGGTGCCTGTGAAGCAAGGCCCAGTGCTTGTGAAGATCTCCACTCATGACACTCTCACGTAATAATGAGTGGGGCTATACATGCCTCGGAGTCTTAAGAGTGCCGCCCTCGGGCCTCGGGGGCTCCCTCCCATGTCTTAGTTGTAGCACTTAGCTTCGCGCTGGTGAGAAGACAAGAAGACTAGACTAGGTGTCGCACGCGGCTTTTCATTTGCTTTCCGCAATTGGCTTGCCCCTTTCCGCGTCCGGCACCTAGTCTAGTCTTCTTGTCTTCTCACCAGCGCGAAGCTAAGTGCTGCCACCAAGACATGGGAGGGAGCCCCCGAGGCCCGAGGGCGGCACTCCTAAGACTTCGGGGCATGTACAGGCCCACTCATTATTACGTTAGAGTGTCATGAGTGGAGATCTTCATAGGCACTGGGCCTTGCTTCACAGGCACCAGGCCTTGCTTTATCGGATCGAAAGTATGTCTAGAGGGGGGTGATTAGACTACTTGACCAAATAAAACTCTAGCCTTTTCCCAATTTTAGTTCTTGGCAGATTTTAGCAACTTTGAACAAGTCAAGAAATCTTAACACAATTCAAGCAAGCATGCAAAGAGTATATGAGCAGCGTAAAGTAACGCATGCAACTTGCAAGAATGTAAAGGGAAGGGTTTGGAGGATTCAAACGCAATTGGAGACATGGATGTTTTGTCGTGGTTCCGATAGGTGGTGCTCCCGTACATCCACGTTGATGGAGACTTCAACCCACGAAGGGTAACGGTTGCGCGAGTCCATGGAGGGCTCCACCCACGAAGGGTCCACGAAGAAGCAACCTTGTCTATCCCACCATGGCCATCGCCCACGAAGGACTTGCCTCACTAGCGGTAGATCTTCACGAACTAGGCAATCTCCTTGCCCTTAAAAACTCCTTGGTTCAACTCCACAATCTTGTCGGAGGCTCCCAAGTGACACCTAGCCAATCTTGGAGAAACCACTCTCCAAGAAGTAACAAATGGTGTGTTGATGATGAACTCCTTGCTCTTGTGCTTCAAATGATAGGCTCCCAAACACTCAACTCTCTCTCATAGGATTGGATTTGGTAGAAAGAAGATTTGAGTGGAAATCAACTTGGGGAAGGCTAGAGATCAAGATTCATATGGTAAGAATGGGATATCTTGGTCTCAACACAAGTGTAGGTGGTTCTCTCTCAGAAAATATAGGTTGGAAGTGTAGGTTTGTTCTGATGGCTCTCTCCATGAATGAAGAGGAGGTGGAGGGGTATATATATAGCCTCCACACAAAATCTAACCGTTACACATAACTTTCCAAACTCGGTGGGACCGAATGGTTAAACTCGGTCTGACCGATTTAGCAAAGCTAGTGACCATTAGGGTTTTCGGTGGGACCGACATGCAACTCGGTAGGACCGATATGATTAGGGTTAGGGCATAATGTAATCTCGGTGAGACCAATTACACAAACTCGGTGAGACCGATTTTGGTAATAAGATATCCAGAGAGTTGGTCAGGTAAACTTGGTGGGAACAATTGCTCATTTCGATGAGACCGTAACGTTACAAAGGGAAAACAGAGAGTTTATATTGCAATCTCGGTGGGACCAATCGCTCATCTCGGAGAGACCGAAATGTTACGAAGGGAAACAGAGAGATTACAATCCCATCTCGGTGAGACCGAGATCCCTATCGGGGAGACCAATTTTCCTAGGGTTTGTGGCAGTGGCTATGACATTTGAAACTCGGTGGCACCGGATAGAAAGAATCGGTGGGGCCGAGTTTGACTTTTGGTTTAGGTCATATGTGGATGTGAGAAAGTAGTGAGGGTTTTGGAGCATATCACTAAGCATTTTGAGCAAGAGCCTCATTAAGCAACACCTCATCCCTCCTTAATAGTATTGGCTTTTCCTATAGACTCAATGTGATCTTGGATCACTAAAATACAAAATGTAGAGTCTTGAGCTTTGAGCTTGAGCCAATCCTTTGTCCTTAGCATTTTGAGGGGTCCACCTTTCTCATCCATGCCATGCCAATCATTGATCTTTCCTGAGATATTAATCTTGAAGTAGCATTAGCTCAATGAGGTATATGTTGTTAGGAATTACCAAAACCACCCAGGGATAGTTGCACTTTCAATCTCCCCCTTTTTGGTAATTGATGAAAACATATAGATCAAAGCCTCGACAAATGATAATAAGAGTGAAAAACATTGTTGCTTTGAGAAGTATGTGAAAAGCAAGATCTCCCCCTAAATTTGTGCATAGTTTAAGATTTGCTTTGGACTGCAAATGCACAAAAAGATTTAGGATCATGGGTTACTCTTCCAGGTCACATACATCTTGGTGGAGTGCTCAAATGATAATAATTAAAATACATGCAGTCATCACCAAGCAAAGTGAATGATCACATAAAAGGATAATGTCATCCAACAAGCATTAAGGTAGCATATGATCAAACACATGATCATCTAAGCAAGCACAAAGTATAAAGTATCTCAACCAAGCAAATAACCGAAGTTTAACCACCAAACAAAAAGACAGAATAAAAAGCAACCCCTCTCTCTCGAAGCCTACATTTTCTCCCCCTTTGGCAACAAGTTACCAAAAAGTTCATAAAAATGCATAGTGCTAGATCGACACTCAAGCTTGGTCTTCAGGTGGTGGTGTAGACAGAACTACAAGAACGAAGGCATCAGTCGATGTAGATGGAGCTGGTGGAGTAGATGCTGGAGCCGGTGGCACTGAAGCTGTAGCTGGTGCAGATGAAGTAGCTCTAGTGTCTGGAATAGGCACTACAGCAGACCTCTGACCTCTGGGAACTCTAGCAAAAGCACCAGTGGTTGTCTTGCCCTTCTTCTCCTCCACTTCATCCTGAAGTTTCTCAACGACTGACTGGATCTCAGCGACCTTCACATCTAATTCATAGAACTTCTGCTCCACGATCCTCTCCAAGCTCTCTTGGTTTTGAGTTAGGGTGGCCAGTCCCTTCTCAATCCTCAGAGTGGAGTCAATCAAGTAGCCAAGCTGTTCATGCATGCTCTTCAGAAGATACTAAGATGCCTCTTCAGTAGTTGGCATCCTTGCAGCCTTTTCAGCCCTTGCCTTCTCCTTCTTGGCTTGTGCGTGCACATAAGATGGCTCATTTTCATCCATCACCACAATGTTGTCCTCAAAGTCTGGGTGGATGGGCAGGTGCTCCTTGTCCAGCAGATATGTGCCAGTGCCCATCTTGGAGTTAATCAGCTCCTGAATCTGTGGGGCATATCCACAACTCCTCTTCTGATCTGCAGTTGTCCTCTTTATGGTTTCCACAATTAGGCTCATGACTTTGAACTTCTGTGGGACATCAAAGATGTGAAGCAAATTAATTGCATGGCCTCTGATCATCTTGTGTTCACCTGACTTTGGCAAGAGAGTGTGCCTGAGGATCCAGTTGATAGTTGGCAAGCCTGACAGAAGGTAATGTACAGATCCAAACTTGTGTGTTTCAAGAGCAGCATCTGGGATCTCCTTGTACATGTGTGCCATCGTGTTGTGATCCTTCTTCTTCTTGGCATTGACATCCAAGTCATCTTCACTCTCTTCTGGGGGATTGATAAACTTAGCCCATTCTGCAACTGTGGACTGGTACCTAGTACCTACAAACATCCAGACAATCCTTCCATCTGGGTAGAAGTGAGCTGTGGAGTAGAACTGCATGATGAGCTCATCATTCCATTTTGTGAGCTTCTGAGACACAAACTCATCAACTCCACAAGCCTTGAAGCTGTCATATACACCAGGGAAGTGATCCTCATTTTCCTCCATGAATGACCAATTGACCCATCTCATGTCACACACTTTGGGCTTCTTGTCAAGCAAGATGGTCTCATAGAAGTCATGTTGTTCCTTTGTATGGAACCTGTAGTCCACAGCAGTCCTTCTCCTGGTGGCATATGGATCTGACTCTCTCCGTAGCCTTAGACCAAAGTCCTTCCTAACTTTCATGTTCTCTGCAACTGGATGAGCATCATTGTGTTCTGGAATTTTTGGCTTCAATTTCCTCAAGACAACAGAATCATCTTCTTCTTCCATTGCAGCTTCAGGCATTGGGGCCTTGTTCTTCTCTGCTGCTGGGATGTTCCTGGTGCTCCTCTTGGGTGTAGTTTTGGGTTTTGGAGCATCTGACTTAGAAGTTACTTTGGGCTTAGATGAAGCAGCCCCTGATCTTATGGCATCTCCCATAAGCTTCTGAGCTTTAGGTGTTGGTGCAGCATCCTCTTCCTCTTCCTCTTCTTTAGAGTCTTTCATGATTGAAGATCTCCCAAGCACTCTGGCAGTGGTCTTCTTGACCCTCTCTTTCCTTTTCTTTTCTGCCACAACCTGCTCTTTGGGTGCAGATCCCAAAGTCTCTTGAGTGGATGCTCTGGCTTTAGACATTGGAGCTCTCTTGGCAGGAATCTTTTGCTTCATCCCTGGCTTGGTGGCAGTAGCTGTGCCATATTCCTTCTTCAGAACTTTCCTCTTTGAGGTGGTTTCTTCTTCCTCGGCCACAAAGTCCTCATCCTCTGACTCTGAGGTTCTTTTCTTGCTGGCCCTTGTGGCAGCCTTTGGCAGATTGCTGGGTGTGCTCCTTCTGCCATCATCTCAGCTGCTAGAGGGAATAGTGCCCCAACTCAAGTGAACCTGCTCCTCGGACTTGTTCTGACTGTCACTCTGATCTAAATGATGCAAACACTGACAGCAGATCCTGTGAATAGATTATAGATGAGGTAGAGTGGATGAGCATCACAAAGTATAGAGGTTTTGCAAAAGAATGAATTAAAAACTGAGTTTTAGTTTTCCACAGAAAGCATTTCGGATCTACCGATTTGCAAACTCGGTGATACTGAAGTAGCTTTTGGAACCTAAAGTAGTGAACTCGGTCAGACTGAGTCACAGTTCGATGGCACCGAGACTGCTAGGGTTTCACAAAGTGTTGAATTGAGTCACACCGATTTGCAATTCTCGGTCAGACCGAGAATCACATGTGCAATGGCCTGAGCCAAATTGGTGGAACCGATTTCATCAACTCGGTCGGTCCAAGATGGTTTCGGCGGAAACCTAACCCTAAATTTTCAATTCACGACTAAACTGTGGAGTGTTTTCAATGGATAGAACAATCTCAATCGTGGCAGGATACATGGCAAAGCAATGTGCTGGGGAATCGGAGTTAGAACAGCACAAAGTTCAAGTCCATGCCCTAGTTCGGCGATGAACTTGCTACGGCGGCTATGGCGGAGACGATCCCGTTGATGGCGGCGGAGACCAGCGACAGGAGGCGGCTGGCGACGAGGAGGATGATCCGGAGACCCAGGGAGGCAGAGCAGGCTAAGCGCGGGCGAGGAGGTTCAGAAAGTTTTCCAAAATTTGACCCGTGGATATATATAGCCTGACCCTGTCGGTGTGACCGAGTGGAACAACTCAGTGGCATCGAGATTCATAACTGCAAGAAGTTACTGAAACTCGGTGTGACCGAAAAGTTCAAATCGGTTGCACTGAGATTGAAAACCTAGATCGACTTAGTGATCTTGGTATGACCGAAATGGATGAATCGGTCAGACCGAAACGCACAAAGAAGTTTTGGATTTTTAAGTCTATGACGAATCGGGGACTCCAAGTGCTCCTCACACGGAGTGGTTCGAATCTGACTTGATCAAACTTTGTGATGTAGCATGAATAGAGTTTGAGACGAGAAAAGCATAGATAGCTAGAGAAGGTTCTTAGGCATTCTTGTCCATCCACTTGGCCAAAAGAAAAGTAAACCAATCATTCAAAACAACAAGTGGATGTCCTCAAATGAGTAAATTATGCAACCAACATGCTCACACAATAAAATGACAAATGAAATATGTGGCAAAGCATGCACAAACAATTCTAGCATCTATCAAGCAATTGGCGATGACTAAGTCATCTATATATGAGTATATTGACTTAGGAGTCAAATGAGAACATTTTATCATAGGTCATACTTATCATTTAAGCACAAGTGGAGTTACCACTTTTACATAAAGCGTTGTTGTGTTCACACCATTAGAGTTGCTTTAACTCAATTGTTAGAGCAGAGCTCCCCCTAGATGTGATATCCCCCCTAATAGGGATGAACTAACCTTGGGTTTTGTCGATGATGACTTCATGTAGGTGTTGAAGATGTGGATGCTCTAAGTTGATGTAGATCATTCGGAGCCTTTGGAGTGAGTTGCACTTTAAATACCTACACGGGCTAGTCCCACAAGGAACAAACAAGGATACATAGAGTGATGCACACACAAGATGATGTCTATGAGAGCATTACGTTACATTGTACCTTGTCTTACCAACAAGAGGGTTTGTGACTCCTTGAACTAGTGCAAGATGTGGAAGTTGATTGCACTTGTTCTTGCCAAAATGATAAGAGTGAAGTATGTTGGCGGAGTCACCCTCAAGAACTCTCTACTTCTTCTTCTTCGGGATCCACACCATCTTGATGGGAATCCTCGGAGTTGTAGTTGTACTTGATGAAGTGGAACTTGATGTAGTCTTGGGAACCCACTTGACCAAGGCTTAGGAGCTTCTTAAAATGCATCAATTTCCTCTTGAAGCTTGTCCGTGCCTTTTTCCTTGTGGTCTTGTGGTGGAAGATCATCTTGAGCTTGTGTCCCCTTGAAAGAAGTAGGATCATACTTATCTTCTTGAGGAACAAACTTTGTCTTGGGGTATTGATCTTCTTCCCACTCAACTCCATTGGCATTGAACTTTCGTTCAAAACCAATACCTTGATTCTTCCAGTGCCTTCCTTGCTTGCATACAATTTCCTAGAATTGCTTACTCCCGGCAAGGCTCTTGTAAACACCTGTCTCTATGATTCCCTTCAATAAGCTATTTTCTTGCTCAAGTGTAACTTGGCTAAGAGAATCATTAATGGAATCAATAGAACTACTAGAAGCAACAATATTGGATTTAGCGTGATTATTGTTACTACTAGAAGAAGAATCCTTCTTGTTCTTGTTACTAGACTTGACTTGAGGCATGTAAGTGGATAAGAGTAAATGCTTGGCAATGTAAGAAGAACTTTTCTTGCGAAGATCATCATTGATTGCCTTTAAGAACACATGCTCTTTCTCAAGATTGAGCTTCTCAAAACGTAATTTCTTATGAGTCCTTAAAAGTTCTCGATGATCTCCTAAGATAGTTTCATGAGCTAACTTAAGAGTGTTTAGTTCCTTATCATTGTCAATCGTTTCATCTTGATTAGCATGATTAATTGACGTTTCATCATAGTATTCATCACTAGAGTTGTCAAAAAGTAAATCATCATCACCTAACAAGTCATCTTCATCACTATTGAAATCAACATACTCGGGGTGTGATACCTTTGGGCCTTTAGCCATGAAGCATCTTCCAATTCCTTCATTTGGTGAATCAAATATGTCGTAGGAGTTGGTTGACACAAGTGCTAGACCGGAAACACCTTCATCTTGAGTATATTCGGAGTCGGAGTGATAGCTTCTCTCGGAGTCATTGTCGGAGTCGGAGCCAGATACCCATTCACCAACATGAGCTTCATGTCTTCGTTTTGTGTAGCTCCTTGATGACTTGTCCTTCCTTTCCGAATCCTTGCTTCTCTGGGAGGGTCTTTGTTCATAACGATCATCCCTACTCCTTCTCTCCCTGGATGGTGATTCTTCTCTTCTACTTCTTCTTTTGGGAGAATCTTCTCTTCTCTTGTGGGGAGCCATACACTCATAGGAGTAGTGTCCGGGTCTTCCACAATTGTAGCAGTTTCGCTCTCGACTAGAAGATCTTTTGTCATTGTAGGACCTTGACTTGGAACTTCTCTCTTTGCTTCTATTCTTGTAGAACTTGTTGAAGTTCTTCACCATTAGGCTCAATTATTCATTGAAGGTTTGTTTCTCACTTGATGATGTGGCAGCTTCACGTGAGGCTTTGTAAGCACCACTTGACTTGTTATGGAGCTCCTCCTTATCCTTGAGTGATATCTCATGAGCAACAATTCTTCTAATGACTTCCGTTGGCTTGAGATCTTTGTAATTTGGCATCATTTGGATCAATGTTCATACAATATCGTATTTTCCATCCAAGGCTCTTAGGATCTTCTTGATGATGAATTTGTCGGTCATCTCTTCACTTCCTAAGCCGACAATCTCATTTGTGATAAGAGCAAGCCTAGGGTACATTTCAGCGACACATTCACCATCCTTCATTTTGAACTTGTCAAGTTGACTTTGAAGCACATCCAACTTGGATTCCTTGACGGAGTCGGTACCTTCATGCATATCAATCAAAGTATCCCAAATTTCCTCTGCATTCTCAAGACGGCTGATTTTGTTGAATTCTTCGGGGCACAATCCATTTAAGAGGATATCTCAAGCTTGAGCATTGTATTGTAGCATCTTCAACTCTTCCGCGGTAGCTTCATGATTCGGTTCTCTCCCATCAAAGAATTCACCTTGCAAGGCAACACACACAATAGCCTAAACGGCGGGGTTATGTCCAAGAATATGCATTTTCATCTTATGCTTCCAACTAGCAAAATTAGTACCATCAAAGTAAGGACCTCTACGGTGGTAATTTCCCTCGCTAGACGCCATACTCTCCTAGGTCGTGAAACCAAGGCTATGACTTTCAAAAGCTATGAAAATCAAGGCAAATGGAAACCAAAGCTCTGATACCACTTGTAGGATCGAAAGTATGTCTAGAGGGGGGTGATTAGACTACTTGACCAAATAAAAATCTAGCCTTTTCCCAATTTTAGTTCTTGGCAGATTTTAGCAACTTTGAACAAGTCAAGCAATCTTAACACAATTCAAGCAAGCATGCAAAGAGTATATGAGCAGCGGAAAGTAAAGCATGCAACTTGCAAGAATGTAAAGGGAAGGGTTTGGAGGATTCGAACGCAATTGGAGACATGGATGTTTTGTCATGGTTCCGATAGGTGGTGCCCACGTTGATGGAGACTTCAACCCACGAAGGGTAACGGCTGCGCGAGTCCATGGAGGGCTCCACCCACGAAGGGTCCACGAAGAAGCAACCTTGTCTATCCCACCATGGCCATCGCCCACGAAGGACTTGCCTCACTAGCGGTAGATCTTCACGAAGTAGGCGATCTCCTTGCCCTTACAAACTCCTTGGTTCAACTCCACAATCTTGTCGGAGGCTCCCAGGTGACACCTAGCCAATCTAGGAGACACCACTCTCCAAGAAGTAACAAATGGTGTGTTGATGATGAACTCCTTGCTCTTGTGCTTCAAATGATAGTCTCCCCAACACTCAACTCTCTCTCATAGGATTGGATTTGGTAGAAAGAAGATTTGAGTGGAAAGCTACTTGGGGAAGGTTAGAGATCAAGATTCATATGGTAAGAATGGAATATCTTGGTCTCAACACAAGTGTAGGTGGTTCGCTCTCAGAAAATATAGGTTGGAAGTGTAGGTTTGTTCTGATGGCTCTCTCCACGAATGAAGAGGAGGTGGAGGGATATATATAGCCTCCACACAAAATCTAACCGTTACACATAACTTTCCAAACTCGGTGGGACCGAATGGTTAAACTCGGTCTAACCGATTTAGCAAAGCTAGTGACCGTTAGGGTTTTCGGTGGGACCGACATGCAACTCGGTAGGACCGATATGATTAGGGTTAGGGCATAACGTAATCTCGGTGAGACCGATTACACAAACACGGTGAGACCAATTTTGGTAATAAGATATCCAGAGAGTTGGTCAAGTAAACTCGGTGGGACCAATCGCTCATTTCGATGAGACCGTAACGTTACGAAGGGAAAACAGAGAGTTTACATTGCAATCTCGGTGGGACCGATCGCTCATCTCGGAGAGACCGAAATGTTACGAAGGGAAACAGAGAGATTACAATCGCATCTCGGTGAGACCGAGATCCCTATCGGTGAGACCAATTTTCCTAGGGTTTGTGGCAGTGGCTAGGACATTTGAAACTCGGTGGCGCCGGATAGAAAGAATCGGTGGGGCCGAATTTGACTGTTGGTTTAGGTCATATGTGGATGTGAGGAAGTAGTTGAGGGTTTTGGAGCATATCACTAAGCATTTTGAGCAAGAGCCTCATTAAGCAACACCTCATCCCTCCTTGATAGTATTGGCTTTTCCTATAGACTCAATGTGATCTTGGATCACTAAAACAGAAAATGTAGAGTCTTGAGCTTTGAGCTTGAGCCAATCCTTTGTCCTTAGCATTTTGAGGGGTCCACTTTTCTCATCCATGCCATGCCAATCATTGAGCTTTCCTGAGATATTAATCCTGAAGTAGCATTAGCTCAATGAGCTATACGTTGTTAGGAATTACCAAAAACACTTAGGGATAGTTGCACTTTCAAATGAGTGGGGATGTACACGCCCAGAGTCTTAGGAGTGCCGCCCTCGGGCCTCGGGGGCTCCCTCCCACGTCTTAGTGGCAGCACTTGGCTTCGTGCTGGTGACAAGACAAGAAGACTAGACTAGGTGCTGGACGCGGCTTTTCATTTGCTTTCCGCAATTGGCTTGCCCCTTTTTAGTGAGAACTTGCTTTCTGGCGTTCCTTGCTGGCCTAGTTCCATTGCCCTTGTTGCCTCCTTTTCTGCCCTCGGTTCCACGCTTTTGACCCATACTCTCCCTTGCATGCCACCCGAGGGGGCTGGACAGGCGCCCTCGTGAGCGTTTTCGCATTTTCGTTTTCCTGTTCTTCGCAAGGCACCCTCACTCGAGCTCGCAAGCTGGCGCACCCCTCTCAATCCGTTCCCCCGGGGTACCGCAATGCGAAGCGCTGAGTCATGACCGGCAGTGCCTGCAGTCAGTATTCGGAGGATAAGAATTTCCTAACGAATTTTTGGAGTTCCCAGACGCCTTCCGAGCGCACGAGGCCTCGCCAGGCACTAGGGAATGCATGCCTCGCGAGGCGGAAACTACTTCAGGCGCATCAAGCTAATTTATTCCTACACGCCTACATAAACGTTGCTGCTGCAACACGACACAAGAATGGTAAACATAGCACAGCCACTCAGAAATCATAGTTGTCGTATGCCCCAGCGGGGCCCATACTGATCTCTCTCTTAATGCAGGAAGGAAAGGAAGAACGAAACAAAAGAGGAACGTGCTCCCGCGACAGGTCGCGAGGACGGGCCTATGGCGCTCTCCTGAGCTTAGCCAGACCCTCCTCGCGCTTCACTGAAGTGCGGTGATGAGATGACCCGCTGCCACCTTCGAAGCGGACGCAGCGACTTGGCGGCTGGTCGTAGCCGCCGCTGCTGGAGCTGTCACTGAAAGAATAGTCGTCGTAGCTAGACGAGTAATGGCCTGCACCGAGGGCAAGCCCACCTTCACTCTCGTCGCGGCCGTCGCCGAGGCCGAGCACCTCACCGCTGTCTATGTCCTTGGGGCAACACCCGACGCGGCGGCCATCTTCCCCGAACACCATCACATAGAGGGTCGCGGTGCCATCGTACTTGAAGTGGAGGGAGCACCGCCAGCCGAGGCTACGTGCGCGGGCAAACGTCTGCCAGCCGCGGGCCAGGGCTGCGTTGCCTGCGGCGGAGACCTCGACCGCGACCCACAAAGCCTTGCTGCAGTAGCCGTCCGCCTGCAGCCAAACACCTCCTGGACCAGTAGCTGGTAGATCACTAAAAAACCGCGGGAGCTGAAGCCAAGTGTCGATCGAGTTCTCTGACCACACGACGAACTCCGGCAGCACTTCTGCGGAGTGGAAGTGTGACCGGGGCGGCCGCGCGACCATGGCGCGCCTCCCTTCATTGACGGGGCCCCCACGACTTGGGCAACCACCACCACGTGAAGAAGCGCCACCGCGACCGCGAGGAGCCACGGCGGGGGTCGTGGTGTGCTTGCGGGGACGGCCGCACCCCCTCTTGGGTGACGGTGAGCCAGGCTCCTCCTGGCGAGCCTTCCCCTTCTCTGTAGCCGAGAGCCTCTTCACAGGCGCCTTGGGTGTCGCTGCCGGTAGTGAAGCAAGGAAGAAGAAGGAGCTGGAGAAGCAAAGGAAGAGATGGGCGACAGGGGCTCCACCCCCTGCCCATTTGTAGACAAGGGGAGGCCAACCGATGGCCTCCACGATCTAAGGTAATAATGATCTTTTTCTGCATGCCGCAAGGACTTGTCAAGTCGGGCAGTTGCCGAGGCGGTGTGGGGAAGCGGAGATGCCCACGTCCAATCAATCGCCGCCACGCGCCAAGTGGGGCCGCAGGCTGTTGGGGCCCGCGACGCTCCGCACTTTCCCTTTGGCTTCGCCTTGAAACCAAGTCCGATTGCATGGCCCAAGGACTACTGTTGGCGTCCTGGGAATGGGGGTGCCCGGACTTGCCTGCCTGCAGCCCACAGCGTGGCTCCATCAGCGGCCCTGTACGACCCATCTTCACCAGCAAACAATCAAGACCCTCGTGAGGGGCCAAGCCTCGCAAGGCGGATGACGCAAGACCTCCTCAGGGGCGGCCTCGCCAGGCTGGCTCGCGAGGGGCGGAGAGATCAAGGCAAGGGACACCTCACAAGGTTTATGTGACGCAAGCCATGACGACTGGAGCCAGGCGGGCGCCAAGCAGGCGCAAGCGCGCGTAGTGTCCCTGTTTCCTCTTTGGTGCTAAAGGGGGGCAACCGCAGGCAAGGAGTCCCGAGGCATTGGGCAAAGGTTTCCATATCGGTGCAACAAGACCAAAACCAGCGGGACGGAGGTCACCGTGGAGCCAGGACGGCGTCACCACCAGAGCCTTTGGCAGGCGAAGACTACTTTTGTCAGGATAGCTTCTACTAGTTGTCCCCCTTTAAATTGGCTGTTGTGGGATCCCTTGTCGCCTAATATTTGGGAAGAGGAACCCGACCTCTGTATATAGGACTAGCCACCACCGTGGGGAGGCTCTTCATTCCACCAAAGCCACCACACTCACCAAGCACAAGAACACCTCTCCTAAGGAGGCTGTTCTTCCCTTGTAACTATTCATACTCAGCCCAAGAGGCAATCCACCACACCACACTAGAGTAGGGTATTACACCACATCGGTGACCCAAATCAGTATAAACTCTTGTGTCTCTTGTTCTTTGGGTTCGTCGAGCTAGGCCGTGAGATCATGATGTGTGCGAGCTATAGAGGGGGAGAGATCTTCGTGCGCACCCCAGTGTTCGAACCTCAAGGGTTTTGCCGGAACCCAAAATTCGACATATTTACCCAGATTTTATGCATTAGTTTCAGATCCTCAAACATTGCATGAGTGGGTTTTTGAATAACATGTGGGAATTGGGAAGTAGTTGATGAGGTAGGAACCTATTGCCTTATATGCAAACCCCGGGTATTATTGCGTTATGATTGCACTATTATTGGTTTGTGAGATTCATGAAAGATGTGAGAGTTATTTATAACTAAGGGAAACTTAAGGTGGCTACTTTAATACACATCTGGGTGGATTGGTTGTGGGCACCTGGGGAATCCAGTGTTGTCCTAGGAGATCCCGGGGTACCCGTGTGATCATCCTATGGAATGCCACCCAGGCTCAAAGGGATCATAAGATTATTCATGCTAGAAACTTTTGTGTGCAGCCACAAGCCATCATGGGCTTTGGAATAGTTGAGTAAGTTGTGGGAATCCTTTCCATGATGGGCTAGCAGATGTAGGGGAATTTTTGGTGTACCGGCCTATCTATCGGTTAAGGGGACCTCTTAGGAAAGACTGTGTCTCGGTCATCCGTTTCTCAAACATCATGCAGTGCAAGAAATACAACGGAGGAGATCGAGTCTTGTGGGGTAAAGTGCGCAAACCTCTGTAGAGTGTATAAACTAATCATGGTTGGTCGTGTCCCCGGTTATGGACATCTTGAGTATCTAGTACGTAAATTATTGTGTTGATCTCATCACTTTACTTAATGAATTTGTTGGGTTATTAATGTTAGTTTGGGTTTGAGTTGGGGGTACCTTCTCAATAATTTCATCAAACTTTGTAGTTAAATAAAATATATTCCATTGTTGTAGGGAAAAATAAGCTTTATGCAAATGATAATCATAGAGCCTCCACCAGCCAAATATACACGTAGTGATAGCTGTTATTTGTTCATTGCTTTATAGTGTTGTCTTGCCAGCATATTCCATGTGTTGACCTACACAGCTGCTATGTATCATGTTGCAGAGTTTTCAGACAAAGAGTAAGGTGCGATAGGTCGTTGCCATGCACTCAGTTTTGCCGTGGAGTAGGATGGACTCCTTTATCTTCTAAGCTTCTGCGGTTATCTTATTTAGATGGCGTTCAGCCATATTAATGTAATAAGTACTCTTTTTGAGATACTCGTTATAATAAGTGTGTGATTGAACTCTGCAATAAATCCTCGAGTACTGTGTGTGTCAGCAATAGTGATCCAGGGATGACACTTAAGCACAGAGACTACGGTCCATTGGGATCGGCTCGCTACAAGATGGTACCAGAGCACAGGCTGACTGTAGGACGCGACCACTAGAAAAAAAGCCACAGGATACTCTTCTCTACTCATTCCTAACTCTTCTCCATTTCTACTCTATAGATGGCGGACCCAAGGAACAAGTTCACTCAACCGGATGACGACACCCCTTTCGGACGACACTTGAAGGAAGTCACTAGGTACCTGAACATCGGCATACCAAGCTTCACCGGAACCTTCACCGCCACTTTACCAGAAGAGGAGCGCTGCACGATTCAAGTACGTGTTCCAGGAAGGACGTTCGCGCCAGTTACCGAGCCCATCGAGTTTTCCTTTGATGCACCAACCTGGCACTACAAAAAAAAGACACATCCATGACATTTTGGGCCGAACGATTTTTTTCTATCATACTTATGATACTTCTATGACAATAATTGTGACAAAACATGGTATCATCATAGATGTGGTGGGGTCCTACTTCTATGACAAAAAATCATGATAGAAAATGGGCTTTTCGTCCTAGGCGGGCCAGAGACGCAGTTGCATGACATTCTTTGGGCCGTCCATGACGGAAAAAACCATGGTAGATGCGAGGGCGAGGAAAATATCGGGGTGTTCCCAGTTACGGTGGGTGGTCGGGGCCGAGCGATGCGCGTTTCTCTCGTACACGCATGCACGTGGGTCTAAGGCGTTGGGCTCTAACTGAACCCGAGCGATTGCACTGCAGGCTACACGTTACTGAACCCGAGCGATCGATCGATGGCTGTTAACTGAACCCAATTGAGCGATTCCTTCGCTACTACTGCTAACTAAAGCCGATCGATGCTGCCTCTGGATGAACAGTGAGTGTTGCTGGGGGTTTGGATGAACAGTTCCCGGTGGGGATGGATGAACAGGACCCCGTGGTGTTGCCTCTGGATAAATAGTGAGCATTGCTGGGGGGTTTGGATGAACAGTTCCCGGTGGGGGTGGATGAACAGGACCCCGTGGTGTTGCCTCTGGATGAACAGGACCCCGATCGATCGAGCCGGTTGGGGCTGGATGAACAGGACCCCATGGAGGGCTGGATGAACAGGACCATCCCGTGGAGGGCAGGATGAACAGAAGACGGTGGAGGGCTGGATGAACAGTAGCCCGTGGAGGGGTGATTGAACAGGAGCCCGTGGAGAGGGTTGGTTGAACTGTAGCTGGTGGAGTAGCGCGCGGTGGAGGCTGGATGAACAGGAGCCCGTGGATGAACAGTCGCAGGTGGAGGCTGGAGGAGGTCGACGGTGGATGAACAGTAGCCCGTGGAGGCTGGAGGTGGTCGACGGTGGAGATGAACAGTATCCTGTGGAGTCCCATTTTGCGGTACGCCACACCCCTCCCGATGAACAGGACCCCTGTTTCGACCGTAGCGCACCAACACAAGTCCGTTACCTCCGTTTTGTGGTACGCCACACCCCTCCCGATCAACAGGACCCCCGTTTCGACCATAGGAGGTCCGTTTCCTCCGTTTTGCGATACACCAGACCCCTCTCGATGAACAGGATCCCGTTTCGAACATGGCCGGTCGAACACAAGGCCGTTTCCTCCATTCTGCAATATGCCAGGACTCGTTTCCATCAGCTGTTCCGTCCAAGCCCTCCCGATGAACACGACGACGCATTCCGTTCCGACCCAGCCGGTTGACTCCTCATGAACACGACGCCAATGCAGTTTCTCCATTCCGACCCAGCCATGTACACAAGCCCTGGCCGTACGTATGCGCGAGTAGGCGTTCGAGACCCTACCCGTATGAACGTACGCGGCCGTATTTTCTTTCTTGCACACTGGCCGATGTACGTACGTGTACATGCTACGTGCACGCCTCTACTACGACACGTGCGCCCTCTACATCGACCAGTATGTACGTACATGTTCGCGACCAGAATGGCAACGCTACATAAGCTTCGACGAGGTGGGTCCCGACTGTCAGGCACTTCCATACGTGCGAAGATGTAGCTGGTGGGTCCCAACAGTCAGGGGGGCAAATCGTTTTTTTTTGCCCGGACGCACTTCCTTGTGTGTGAAGATGTAGCTACTGGGTCCCAGCAGTCAGGGGGAAACATTTTTTTCGCGAAATACGGTGGCCCGTCCGGTGGATCCCCGCTGTTAGGTGGAGGAATAATTATTTTGCGTGTAATAAGGAGGCACTTCCTTGCTGCGGCCGTGGACCCAGCTATCAGCCTCTCCACGTACAGTCCACGTCCGATGGAAGCCGTTTCTTAACCATGTTGACCACGCCGCACCGAGAGCACCAGCGCGGTGGACGACGGTGAGGCCTAGGAAGGGGATGACGTGGAGCTGGGGAAGACATGGCAGTGGAAGCCCGCGCGGAGAGGAGTACGAGGGTTCACTGGTTCGGCTGCAGTGTGAGGCTGCCGTCACTGCAGGGCCTGGCCAGTGGTGGGATTAGTAGGGGGCGGTGAGGCCTCCGTGGAAGCACAGCCGGCCACGGGAGGCAGGAGCATGCGACACGACCGGCGCTGCTTTGGGCGGCTGGAGCAAGAAGACCAGAGGTTGAAGAAGCACTATGGCCGTTGGATAGACATCGTACGGTCACTTGAGCTAGAATCGTTCATATTGACTAAGTTGACAAAGCACTCTGTTCCCCGTCAACTTAGTAGGCCCACAAGTCAGCCTCCCACCAAGGTGGGTCCCGACCAGTAGGGGGAGTATTCATTTTTTGTGCATAATAAGGAGGCACTTCCGGTGGGTCTGAGTTGACAGCAGGGGGCGTTTTTTTCACGCAATACGGTGGCCCGTCCGATGGGTCCCAACAGTCAGGGGGGAAATGTTTTTTTGCGAAATACGGTGGCCTGTCCGGTGGGTCCCTGCTGTCAGGTGGAGGAATCATTATTTTCCATGTAATAAGGAGGCACTTCCTTGCTGCCGTCGTGGACCCAGCTGTCAGCCTCTCCACGTACAGTCCACGTCCGATGGAAGCCGTTCCTGGACCATGTTGACCATGCCGCGCCGAGAGCACCAGGGTGGTGGACGACGGCAAGGCCTGGGGAGGGAACAACGCGGAGCCGGGGAAGACGCGGCAGTGGAAGCCCGCGTGGAGAGGAGTACGAGGGTTCACTGGTTCGGCTGCGGTGTGAGGCTGTCGTCGCCGCAGAATAACAGGGGGTGCGGGTGAGTAGAGGGATGGCCTGGCCAACGGTGGGAGTAGTAGGGGGCGGTGAGGCCTCCGTGGCATCACAGCGGCCACTGGAGGCAGGAGCACGCGGCATGACCGGCGCTGCTTTGGGCGGCTGGAGCAAGAAGACCAGAGGTTGAAGAAGCACTATGGTCGTTGGATGGACATCGCACGGTCACTGCAGCTAGAATTGTTTATATTAACTAAGTTGACAAAGCCCTTGGTACGCTTCAACTTAGTAGGCCCACAGGTCAGCCTCCTAAATGGGGCGCCCAGATGTCAGGGGGAGGAATCATTTTTTGGGCGGCTGAAGCAAGAATATCCGAGATTGAAGAAGAAGCACGACATCCGTTGGATGGACATCCAACGGCCACAGCTGCCAGAACCCTGTGTTGTTGACAAAGCCTTGCATACGCGTCAACTTAGTTTTTTTAGGGGACGCGTCAACTTAGAAGGGACACAAGTGCGTGGCAGAGAACTTACATTTGCGATTTGTAAGAATGTACATCCCATTTTTTAATTCTAATGGAATTTACTACAACCCATTTACAGTTTGTTAAAAGTACAGCCCATTTTCTAGCTAGGACAACGATTAATAATTTCAACCAACCGCTCAAAACACAATTAAAAAAATTCCCACATTTTTATGGGATCCAAAATATTTTTTATCCGAAATTTCTAGTCAGATTAAATATAATTTCAAAATAAAGTTGTATTACGTTAGAATCCGACGAAATATTGCGCGCTCAAGAAGTAATGAAATTAAAATTTTCAAATTCCAAAAATAATATATTTTTTAAACTAATTACGCGTTTGGTGCATTTTTTATAGTTACTACCAATTTATTATAATTACATCCCATTTATTATTTCTTAAAGTCCATTTTCTTGTTAAGCCTAATGCATACCTCCTAGGAAAGTTTGCAGCCCAGCGGGGCGGAGAATAACAAGTTGACCCGGATATTGTGTACAACTATCAGCCTAGTTGCATTGCTGATGTTGAAAAAAAGGCTTGTGTAGTACAGTACAACCTAACATGGCTACTCAACCCACATTCAGCGACGCCGAAAAGGCCCAAACAAGGTTTCTATAGAACTTTTTGAAGTCACTGAGCTCAATTAATAACTTAAGAAAATAGTTGTGTGTGTGCATGCGTGTGTGTGTTTGAGAGAGAGAGAGACCCATCGGTTGATGCTCGTAAATACATATTTCAGCCATATGCATTGCTGATGCTCAGTAAAAACTTATAAAGTTGACACAATTATATAGAACATCATAGCACACTGAACTTGCATACAAAAATTTCACGCAGGCGGCACAATTAGGATGGAAGCAGTGGATCGCTACAGGTAGGGCTATGTTGAAACCAACGAACTCGTACATAACGGTTCATCGTCTTTATCAATGACAGGGAAATATCTTGAATGATGTGCAAAGAAAACAGACAGACAACACAATAAGTTCTGCTATCACATTAAGTTGACGTACAGCCCTTTCTAAAAAAAGTTCAGGTACAAAATTAGAAGAGGTCACAATCAAATGTGCTGGCACATCAGTGCTTCACACCCATAGCTCGGATTTAACTAGTATCTGACAAGATTTAGTTGTTACCTCAAATTACAGCACATCCAGGAAGCCAGCCCTGCCTCTTCTCCCAAAGAAGCAGTGGCCTGCGCTGCGCGATGGAGTAGGCCCTGTGCCATCCATCGTTCCGAGCAACATGGGGAAAGTCTGACGTTGACTCCTATAATGGACATCGTCGACGGGCCCTGGCACCAGCGGTGGTGGCAGGACTTCGATTGATGGATTGACCACTTCTTCGACATGCACGAACACTCGATACATGTACATCCCTAACGTGGTCCGCGGCGGCCTTGGTGGCGACGAATAGTACAACCCCGATTCCTGCACCGGTATCTCAACACCAATCACCTTCGGTATGGTGGACCGGTTCTTCATCCATTCCATAACCATCAGAGCCCAGCTGTTTGGAGAAACAAACATACTTACGAGCTCACCTCCAAGGTCGTCGATAAGCTCATTCATGGACTCGCTGTTCCAAGCACATCGAGGCATGCCGTGGAAGGTAAGCATTGTTAAAAACTCAAGCTCAGAGGGCACCGAGCCCCATCCTGGGTGCCACCGATCAAAGCGCACCAGTGCCCCATCGCAGAACAAACGCCGAGAAGATTCGAACACACGACTGCAGTCGAAAGTTGTCCGGAACCTGACGAAGAAATCAGCCGGTGGCGGACAGACTTCGACGAGCAAGTCACTTATTTGGATGCCGTGCGCAATGCCAAGAGCTTTGACTAGGTCGTTCGGCGAGACGGGAGGCCGGTCGCCGTTGATGGTTACCATCAGCACTTTGCCGGCAAACTGGTCGTCAAGCGCCGCCTTGCCACTGTTTAGAGACACCATGCAGCGACCAAAGGCAGGACGGACCTCAGGATCTCTGGCTCGGAGACCCGCGTTGACTGGCGACATGATAGTGAGCTTGAGTACAGGGATTACAGGAGGGGGATTTGGGGGAACTGGAGTAGGAATCGAGATTCCAGAGGTGGGGGAGGGACGGGAGATTGGGGATGAAAAGGTAGCTTGAATTTCGAACACGCGCCAATATGCTCTCGGCGCGTAAGCGCATGAAAACACCGGTGGCGCCCACATGTCGGCCTAAGAGTCCTTATTCTTTCTTTTTTGGAGAGCCCGGCCTTTTTTTTTGAGGATCTTTTGAGAGCCCGGCCTGAGAGTCATAATTGACCTGTTTGGCATTGCGTTAC
Source organism: Triticum urartu (assembly GCF_003073215.2). Lineage (NCBI taxonomy): Eukaryota > Viridiplantae > Streptophyta > Magnoliopsida > Poales > Poaceae > Triticum > Triticum urartu. The sequence goes on from NC_053025.1 coordinate 239,676,635, forward strand.
TACTCGACCCATATTCAACAACACCTCACTGGCCCAAACAATTGTACATCATCAAAAAGACACTGAGCTCAAATTATATAACTTGAAAAAAGGAGATACACTCTGAACAATGGAGAATGGTGATGCCCTCATTTATCCTACCAGTAGTTTGAGACAATAAACAGTTCTAAACAACGATATATACAACATTCAAACAATGACTAGTGACTACTATTGACATAAACAGCAAGACATGATAGTTCATAAGAAGTCTTGCTACACCACCCAAACGCACCCATTTGCAGCACTCAGACTCTCGTGATCCAAACGAGAATGACATTCTGAACAGAGGCAACTATTACATAGTAAGAGTGACATAGATGAGGATGACCAAATGACAAGGAATATGCATAACAAAAGAAAGAACTACCCATCCAGAACAAGCAACAAAGACAACAAAGTCATTCGAAGAGATGATCCAACACCATCATAATTTGCAGCCCCGCTTCAACGACCAATGATCCGGAGACACCAGTACTCCACCCTTTCGATGCAACAGCCTAATTACCTATCAACCCGAAGGCTTGAACCACATCACTGCCTGTCGTAATTGAGACATCCAAGGATCAAAGTTAATCCGGATGCCTTTGTCATTCTCACCTTCTTTTGGCTGCAGGCTGTATCGTTGACAATCGGGGGAGCTTGCTCCCGAAATCCTATGGCTCGCCATGTAGACACAGTTTTCCATAGCACACAGAGCCTCTCTGCCATCAAGGTCCTTGCCAACGGCGATCTCCTGGTTAATCGGATAATTCAGTCCGAGAAACAGTGAGTGTGAACCAAGGCTGTTTAGCCACCTCCAAATAAAAAATCCTGAAGGCCCCAACAAGCTGATATCCTGGTCATAGACGTAACAACCATTGTCCGGATACTCGTGTATTTCACGGTGCTTGTATACAGTGGGGTTTTTGGAATATAACTTCTCCGGCTCATGTGTCGGAATGATCATCAGTCTTTTGCCTCCGTCTAATCGAGCGAGGAACTAGTTGTGCTTCCCTATTTTTGTCAAAGGTGGTGTGATTACAAAGGGCAGTAACTGTAGGGACACTACATCATATCAAAAAGGACAGGCATTCTTAATGTAAGAAACAACATTGATATGTCCATGTTGGAACTGGGAGGAAAATACAGGGAAATGTATATTGGGTTCGAAAATATAGAAGTGCCATGCATGGTTATAGTCATGTTATCTCGCAATCGATTCTTCACAGGAAACTACCATATCATGCATGTTATGGAATCATGTTCTATCCTCACAAACAAATTCTTCAAGGTAACTAACAGAGCATGCGTTGTTATATACTCGTTTTCTGTGGGCAAAATTTTTGTGAGGATATTATTCTAGCCATTGATTGCTGAAGGGCGAATATAGGTATGTACACATGGTAAGCATTACAGGATTTCACTACTTCCAAATATAGAGTTCTCCATATGCACATTTACTTCCCTAATCTATGGTTAGATGAAACCAACAATGTGGTGCATGTTTCTACATCATGAAAATGAGGAAACCAACATGGATATTGATACACACTCATATTTAGTAGTAGTATATAGATTACTGTAAAATAAGGAGAATATCCATATATTCCTAACCGTTTGATTATTCAGGGGTACAAATTGGCTGTAATGACATGATCACAATCGCATTAATTAACTCATTCCAAATATAGCTGATTTTCGGTGTCTCTAATACATTGCCATCTACTCAAATTCTGCTCAACCAGGGATATGCCAATCATCACAAGAAGTTCAAACAGTGTCATGGCGTCATCATTAACATGAAACAGAAACAACTTACACGCGCCGTCTTAGCAATACGTGGTGCCATCTGCTTTGTCGATTGCATAGATGATGCCATTGTGTTCAATAGCATCACAGAAGTGTGTATCATCTTTGACGATGATCCACTGCGAGCTGAGTTGTCTCCAGCTAAAGAAGTCACCGGTGTAAAGATAGGCGAGTCCGCGGTCGAACAAGGCAATTAGCTTCAAGTCTGCGTAATTCGCATGTTGTGTGGGCACTTGGCAGATTACAATCTTCTGCAAAACAAGGTCCGTCCAACTGACGTGGTAATCTAGATGACTAGTACCGCGATGGTAAAACTCTATATAATCCAACGGAGGAAGGATAATCTCATGGGAGGTCTGGAAGTTCACGAGCACCAACTTTTTACCGTCTTCTCTAAAGGCAGCCATCCAGTGGGAGTTCATGCCAACCCAGTACATACCTGCCAAGAAGTTTCGGGCGATGGTGATCGGATCGAAGTCGAGGGAAATGATGTACGGCGACAAACTACATACCTGCAAAGAAATTTCGACTAATGGAGATCGGATTGAAATCGAGGGGCATCATGTACGCCTCCGTATCATGGTGAGCCAATCTCGCAAGACCAGATAGCAGCAAGTAGGGTGTCTTGAAAAGCTTTGGCCTCGCTTCCATGATGGTCGTGTGCATGCCCCTCGAGCATGCAGCCAGCCGCGGGGTGCTCAACATATCCATACACGAACAACAGAGGTCGAGGACGTCACTGGGAAGATTGCTCCAATCGCGGCTCATATGGATACTGCGCGGTTCGCGTTCGGCCATGGTGGAGTTTGGAAGGTGGGGTTTTGGGGGGCTTGATTTACGGGGCAGAAGGTTGTCGGTGCTGGAGCGGCTAGCGAGGGAATAGTGGTACTGGGGGAGACGAGCGAGGCGAGGGTATGCAGGGGCACAGTGAGATAATGAAGAGTGACCTCAGGATCTCCGGCAAGACGAAGATGGAGATGGAGTGGTGCTAGGGGAGAGGGACACGAGGCGAGGCATGCTATACAGCGGCGATGACAGTGACTACACAGTGCACAAGGTGAGGCTGACTTCGGTAACTCGGACACGCCGCCTGGACTGGTGTCACCTCGGGCGCAGGGTCTTGTCACTTCACTGTGAGGACCGGATGAATAATAGTATTTTGACCATCAAGTTTACCACAGTTGTACTACTACTAGTAGTAGGAGTAGTAGGAACATGAGTACACTCCCGTGCTAGCATGCCTCTGGGTTCACTTCGTCCTCCAGCTATCATCCATATTGCGAGCAGAACCAAATTCTCGTGCATGCGGAAGAGCGAAGAAGGACTTTTCTTTTTTGAGGATAACCGCATATTCCTTAACCATAGTAGGAACATGAGTATTACTCCCTCTGGTCCTCTTTTTTCTGCGCATAAATTTTTTCAGTATTTCTCTAATTAGTCTGCGTATATACCCTTTTGCATGCGCCCATTTCCCTCCATGCCTCGCATTCATAGCATTAATTAGCGTACGCATGAGCAGCTGCAGCCAGACTCCAACCAATAAACAGCAGCATACGAGTGGGCCATTCTGTGCACGTGGGAGAGAGAAAAGTCAACTGAAGAGCCCGTCCAATCCATTGCATGCAGCAGTCAAACCACCGCAGCTGCATGCGCATAACTTCTCCCATTTACTTCTCCATCGGGAACCGATTTTCCTTGGATTTTTCACTACTCCTTGATCTTCATTTGCATCGAAACCACACTGCATTCACATTTTTTTAACCTCTTAACATCCTCCTGGAGTAATTCCGAAGCCCCTATAAATAATCAACTTCTTCAGTTAGACTAGCCATCTAATCCTAATTCTCCAAACCATAGCCCTCTGGTCCAGCGGTTCCAAATGGCGAAAGAGATCAAGATGCAGGTTTTTAGTGTCTAACATGTCCTCATTGAAGGCTCGTTGAGCATAGTTGCCACAGTGACCGACCACCCAAGGGTTGTTCGGAACAGGATCAACAATGTATCCAACTCCCTCCAAAAGGTGGATATGAATGTCATCGGTCTCGATGCAGAGTACATGGAGCATGCCACTGGGAAGATCCAACGCACCGCTGTCCTTCAGTTGTGCCTCGAAGATGACGTTTTCGTGTACCACATCATACACGCACCCTCCATACCAGGTGAGCTTCATGATTTCTTTTCTCGGGAGGACATATACTTCTGTGGGGCAGCCATCGCAGGGGACAAACAGAAGTTGGAGCCATACAACCTTGATTTGAAAAGAATCGCTGACCTACAAACCAGAATAAAAATTCCTATATAAGATTGTGATAAACTGACACCATCCCTATACGACGTAGCAAATTTTGTGCTCGGAACAAATCTTCAGAAGGGTGAAGAGACGTTGGCATTAAGGTCGTCTGGATGGGAGAATTATCCCTTGACGTACGAGTGGATAAAATATGCTGCCCTCGATGCCCGTGTGAGTTTCGAGATAGCTGCAAGGTCCAGAGAGCTTGTTGCAAAGCCGTCTCCCATAGAAAATGAGAACAAGAAGAAGAAGAAGAAGAAGATGCTACACCAATAGCAGGGCATTATGGATGGATGACCTATTTCCTCTCTTGTAAAAAAATATTCCCTCTCTATGTATATTGATATAGATGGACTATTTCGATGGTGTGCATGTATTTGGAACAAGTAGTAGCGTGGGTTCACTTGACTATAAGGAACTATTTATCCACCTAGCTTTCTCTACTACTCCTTCCAGTGATCGGTATGCAATGCATGTGTCTATAGACATGACAGCTTGTCCATGGAAGTTCAACTACGACGAGTGATAACCCACAAGTATAGGGGATCACAACAATTTTCGAGGGTAGAGTATTCAACCCAAATTTATTGATTCGGCACAAGGGGAGCCAAAGAATATTCTCAAGTATTAGCAGCTGAGTTGTCAATTCAACCACACCTGGAAACTTAATATCTGCAGCAAAGTGTTTAGTAGCAAAGTAATATGATAGTAGTGGTAACGGTAGCAAAAGTAATGTTTTTGGTATTTTGTAGTGATGATAGCAATATCAACGAAAAAGTAAATAAGCAAAGAACAATATATGGAAAGCTTGTAGGCAATGGATCGGTGATAGAGAATTATGCCGGATGCGGTTCATCATGTAACAATCATAACCTAGGGTGACACAGAACTAGCTCCAGTTCATCAATGTAATGTATGCATGTATTCCGAATATAGTCATACATGCTTATGGAAAAGAACTTGCATGACATCTTTTGTCCTACCCTCCCATGGCAGCGGGGTCCTAATGGAAACTAAGGGATATTAAGGCCTCGTTTTAATAGAGTACCGGACCAAAGCATTAACACATAGTGAATACATGAACTCCTCAAACTACGGTCATCACCGGTAAGTCTCCCGATTATTGTCACTTCGGGGTTAACGGATCATAACACATAATAGGAGACTATAGACTTGCAAGGTAGGATCAAGAACTCTCATATATTGATGAAAACATAATAGGTTCAGATCTGAAATCATGGCACTCGGGCCCTACTGTCGGTGTCAAAACCGGCGGATCTCGGGTAGGGGGTCCCGAATTGTGTGTCTAAGGCGGATGGTAACAGGAGGCAGGGGACGCGATGTTTACCCAGGTTCGGGCCCTCTTGTTGGAGGTAATACCCTATGTCCTGCTTGATTGATATTGATGATATGAGTATTACTAGAGTTGATCTACCACGAGATCGTAGAGGCTAAACCCTAGAAGCTAGCCTATGGTATGATTGTATGTTGTCCTATGGACTAAACCCTCCGGTTTATATAGACACCGGAGGGGGCTAGGTTACACAGAGTCGGTTACAAGGGAGGAGATCTACATATCCGTATTGCCAAGCTTGCCTTCCACGCCAAGGAAAGTCCCATACGGACACGGGACAAAGTCTTCAATCTTGTATCTTCATAGTCCAACAGTCCGGCTATCCGGAGACCCCCTAATCCAGGACTCCCTTAGTAGCCCGTGAACCAGGCTTCAATGACGATGAGTCCAACACGTAGTTTTGTCTTCGGCATTGCAAGGCGGGTTCCTCCTCCAAATACTCCATGGAAGATTTTGAACACAAGGATAGTGTCCGGCTCTGCAAAACAAGTTCCACATACCACCATAGAGAGAATAATATTTCCACAAATCTAATCTGCTGACACGTTTTGACAGCATGACATCACGTCATGGCCCGGTCATTATTCCAACCGTTATTCTCAACCAGCACCGCACATATCACGAGGCGGTTTTATTGACACGTCTTGTCAAAGCAGAGATCGTGTCCCCCTTATTACGGGATTCTCATCAATACGGACGTGTGCAACCCAACTGCGCCAGCAATTACGACACTTGGGGAATAAGCGATTTTACCAGGCAAGTGGGGAGGCGCATCGCCTCTTCCGCCCTTATAAAGGGATTAGGATTCACTCATTTCACCCACGCCATCTTCCTCCTTGCTTACCCATTCTCGCACACTCGAGCTCCAACGCCCAAGTTCGCGTCTTTCTTCTCAAACCACTCCAAGCATATCCGGAGCGGGAGGCAAGTGGATGGTCTCCTCCGTCACGGAGGAGAACATCACAAAGTTACGGGAAGCCGGATATCTGGCCGCGGATATCACGCACCGGCTGCCAGATGCATGGAAGATCATCCCTATGCCCGAACCCCATGAGAGGGTAGTTTTTCTTACCCACTTCGTCCGTGGACTGGGGTTTCCCCTCCACCCGTTTGTCCGCGGGCTCATGTTCTACTACGGGCTGGATTTTCATGATCTGGCCCCCAATTTCATCCTCAGCATCTCGGCGTTTATCATCGTGTGCGAGGCCTTCCTCCGCATCAGGCCCCACTTCGACCTGTGGCTGAAGACCTTCAATGTTAAACCGAAGGTGGTGGTCGGCCAGCAAGCAGAGTGAGGAGGCGCCATGATGGGCAAAATGCCTAACATCACCGGGCTCGAAGGCTCCTGTGTGGAGACCATAAAGGGGTGGCAATTGGGGTGGTTCTACATCACCGAGCCACGCGACACCAACTGGGTGGCGGCCCCCAAATTTCGATCTGGAATCCCCACGCGGCTCACTTCCTGGAAAGAGAAGGGCATGTCCTGGGGTTCCTCGGTAGAGCTGACTGGACTCCAGACCTGCATCAGGAACATGATGAGCAAGAAAATCAAGCTCGTCAATGTGGTCCAGGTCATGCTCTGCCGCCAGATTCTCCCGTGTCAACGACGGGCATTCAATTTGTGGGAGTTCGACCCGGCCAAGCACCAGACGTTGCGAGAGCTCTATGACACGACGCACAAGGATGTCTGGAGGGTGCTGTTCAAGCGCGCCGAGGTACCTCCTTCCCTCACCGAGGACCGCGGACTTAGCGCAAAGCGACATGCCAATCCGGTACATTTTTGTATCTCACAAGGTATTTATTTGCCCCAGTTAAATGATGTGCGGGATCTAAGTTCCCATGCCATTAATAGGACTGAATAAAGACAGCGGAGCAGCTCGACTGCCCAGCCCCCTGCCTAAAGATCCCGCAGATGCTGTCCTATTGGAGATGCTGGCTCCGGTACCTTACGAGGTGCCGGCGAAGAAGACCAACAAGAAGGCCCCACGAAAACGAGGAGGAGGAGGAGGAAAGTTCTCCCCCCAGCCGAGGGAGACAAGAAAAGGAAGGCCGACCCAAACAGGGAGGCCGAAGGGTCCAAGAAGGGAAGGACCCTCACTCCGGACTGCTCCACGACGGACGCCCATAGTGGCGACGAGTGGCTACCCAGGGTCAAGCCCCTGGCGAAGTCGTAAGTATCCGGACACCATAGTAATTCATGGTATGTTTTATTGCACTGCTTCTCCTCATGCCGAACATGATTATGCAGTCCATCCCGAGCTCATCTCGACGTATCTTCGTCGAGCGGTTCATTAGACTCGTCGGATATGAACAGCGGTTCTCTTCCGACCGCCTCCACCCCTCGCCCTACGGACAACGTCTAGGTGTTGTCTCGAAAGGCACCGGGCCGAGGGGGGTGGTCCCGGGGGCCCGTTGAGGCGACCTCCCGGACCCTGGGCGCAAAGGGAGCAAAACTCCCACGGGCTCCGAGTTCGGCCCCCAGCCGAACACTGCACCTGAACCTTCAATGGTTCCGGACTCCGGTAGGCGATCCCCCGTTAAGGGGGGCCAGCCGCCTGTGCATGTGTCCTCTGTCCATCCAGAGGCACCGGATAACTTGCTGGAAGCGCTTCGCGGCGTTTCCATCAACGAAGAGCACCGCACTATCATGAGTGCGGTGATCGATAAAGTTCAGTCCACCAAAAACGGACTGACCGAAGCTTGCGCCAGCCTCCTAACAGGCTTTGAGGTAAGCAATCAAAATATAAGAAAATATTACTGCATAAATAGTAGCCCCTGGTGCTCTGTTCAGCGTTCGAGAAGAAAGGCCGAATAGAGGATCAAATGATGACTCAGGAGTCTAATCAAAATATGCCTATGTGTATGTGCATGCTTCACTGCTGGCCGCTGCCGCACGTACTGTGGAGGTCTCTGCATTGAAGCAGGACCTAGAGCGGTCCGAGAATGAGCTCGGCCTTACCAAGAGGCAGCTCGAGGAGAGCAAAGGTAAGCAATACCTTGTCTACGCTTTAAAAAGAAGTTCGGTTGTAAAATAATAGGATCATCATGAATTTGCCAAGGGCCACGACCGAGGTGGCGACCCTGAAGAAGGCGTTGTCCGAGGCTGAAAACAAAGAGGCCAAGGAGCGCCTTGAGCGGGAAAAGCAAGAAGCCCGAGTAGGCGAGGTGCAGCAAGAGCTCGAGGCTCTCGCCAAGAAACACGAGTCCTTGGAGCTTGACTCTAAGACGCGAGAGTCCGAGCTTGTGAAGGCGCTCGAAAGAGCCCAGAGCGCCAAGGATGAAGCCCACAAGGCCCTCCAGGAGATTGGTGCGGTGAAGAAGATAGCAGCGGGTAAGGCATTCATTATGCAAAGCAAGCATGTGAAGGACACTTTCCTTTTACTTACCCGAGTTCGGAGCTCTCCAGGAGTGTTCGCAGATCTTCCCCGCAGTGTACTGGATGACGCGGAGTTTTATCGAGCTAGGGAGGGGAGCTCGACGGAAAATTTGTTCTGGTCTCAGTATACTGGGACTGAACACCCAATGCCCTTGAGCGACTAGCTGAAGCAATTGGTCGAGCTTCACAAGGCGGCCGAACAGACCATCAAGGGTCTTATAGTCCGGATGTGGCCTGGCGAGCCCCTGTCCGGTAGCTACTTCGGTCTGGTGAGGCGGCTTGTGGATGCCTGCCCACGGCTTGAAGTCATAAAGCGGTCCGTATGCATCGAGGGTGCGCGCAGGGCTTTTGCCCGGGCGAAGGTGCACTGGGCGAAGCTGGACGCCGTGAAGCTGGTGAAGGAGGGGCCGCCGGAGGGCAAGGAGCATCGCAACCCCGAAATGTATTATGACAGTTTCCTAAAGGGTTCCTGTCTTGTGGCGGATGAATGTGCCAGAGATGTAATTGTTGAATGAACATGCTCATGCGATCCTGTAATGTGAAACAAGTTCATTTGCGCTATGCAGCACTTTTTTAATTTAAAATATTACCTTCTGTGCGGCCGTTTATAAAATCTGAGAGTTGGCCAGTCATCGGCTTTTGCCCCCATGTAACTAGTACAGGGGTGTTCGGGATAAACCTGAGCACTCTTTATCCAATTTTGGGTCCTTCGAGGGAGGTGTTCAGCACAACGAACCAGGCAATCGGACTATAAGGCTTTATCACTCTCACTTAGCCATAGAAGTCTACAATTTTAAAATTTGACGAAGCCCCTAGTATTCGGTAGGCCGAATTTGGGGTGCTATACACGCCTAAGTCGGGCAAGGCCGACTCCTCGCCCAAAGCGGAAAAAGTCTTTAAGGACATGAGACCTCTCGGACAGCGACCAGCTCTTGCCTTATCATGATAGTCAGTTTTCGGCTTTCTCTACTGAGGTGCTCGTCCGGAAGAACCGGGACACAATTGCAGTAGTTCTCCTAGTGCTACCTTAGCCGATATAGCGGAACGTAAGGTAACAAAGCATGGGATCCGGGCAAACCCAACTATTGACCCAAGACATGATTCGGAGCTGATGCATATAATGCTATAAGTTCGGGGTGCCACACTATCGAAAGTGTTCAGACTTCTCACACCGTATTATGTGGTAAACGAAAGCCCCTGGCATATTGACCGTACCAGAATGTACGGGAGCAAGTTGTCGTAAATGGACATATAAGAAAAAAAGGATAAATAATGCAATAATAGACTAATGCTATGCATTTATTTAAATAATACGTCAAAGCGTACTGACACAAGTAGTGCAATAAGCAGAAAATAGGACTATTGGACATGTCCTATCCAAGGGCAAGTTGCGTATGGATAGTAGAAGGCGGGTATATCGATTATTATTAGAGACCACCTGGGGGTTCCCGTGTACATCTTAGCTTCTTGCCTCCTTGGATGTTCCTTCCCGTAATGTGTCCGGCAATCGTACTACCGGAAAGGGCTTCCAGAAAGTTAGGTCCCAAAAGGGAAAAAATGATAAAGGTATACAGCCCCTAGGGCAGTTAAGCCGCATTGCGGGACGTGCCCTGATCATGCCCCCACCTATGCCCATGGTATTTTCATTGCGTAATTATGTACGCGCGTCACGGATTTCATCGCTTGACTGGGACTGGGACGAGGGCCGAATTGCTAGGCGAGCTCTGAACGTGCCAGGCGATCCTGTTGCAGTTTACTCCGGACTCGCTTGACGGTGTCCGGGGGCTGTATCGCCGAATTGGTGATTTTCCTTAAAAGGCTGCTTTGTGCTTCTGCTGCGAGGTCCGTAGTGTGCTCTTTCGTTCAGAGCGAGCGTTTTGTGTTTCCATTGACTGTTATGACCCCCCTAGGTCCTGGCATCTTGAGCTTGAGGTATGCGTAATGCGGTACCACATTGAATTTTGCAAATGCGGTTCGCCCGAGCAGTGCGTGATAACCGCTGCGGAACGGAACGATATTGAAGATTAACTCCTCGCTTCAGAAGTTGTCCGGAGATCCGAAGACCACTTCCAGTGTGATGGAGCCCGTGCAATTGGCCTCTACACCTGGGATGACGCCCTTAAAGGTGGTTTTGGTGGGTTTGATCCTCGAGGGATCTATACCCATTTTGTGCACTATATCCTAATAGAGCAGGTTCAGGCTGCTGCCGCCGTCCATAAGGACTTGAGTGAGGTGGAATCCGTCGATGATGGGGTCTAGGACCAGTGCGGTAGGTCCGCCGTGACGGATACTAGTGGGGTGGTCCCTGCGATTAAAGGTGATCGGACAAGCGGACCATGGGTTGAACTTTGGGGCGATCGGCTCCATCGCATAGACGTCCCTTAGTGCACGCTTCTGTTCCCTCTTGGGAATGTGGGCTGTGTATATCATGTTCACCATCTTCACTTGTGGGGGGAACCTCTTCTGTCCTCCCGTGTTCGGCGGCCGGGGCTCCTCCTCGACATCGCTATGCAGCCCCTTCTCCTTGTTTTTGGCATTTAACTTGTCGGCCTGCTGGAACACCCAGCATTCTCTGTTGGTGTGATTGGCTGGTTTATAGGGGGTGCCGTGGATTTGACACGAGCGATCCAGTATGCGATCCAAACTGGACGGGCCCGGAGTACTTCTTTTGAATGGCTTTTTCCGCTGACCGGATCTAGAGCCTATGAATCCGACATTGACTGTTGTATCATCGATGTTATCGCCGTTGTTGTGGTGCTTTTGTCTGTTACGACGTGGTCTGCCGTTGGCATCTTTGGTATCCGGAGTACCCAGATTCCTTCATGTGTTGTTGCTGCGAGCCAGCCAGCTATCCTCGCCCGCGCAAAAGCGGGTCATGAGTGTCGTGAGGGCTGCCATAGACTTCGGCTTCTCCTGGCTGAGGTGCCAGGCGAGCCACTTGTCTCGGATGTTATGCTTGAATGCCGCTAAGGCCTATGCATCCGGACAGTCGACAATTTGGTTTTTCTTAGTTAGGAACCGTGTCCAGAATTGCCTGGCCGAATCCCCTGGCTGCTGATTTATATGGCTCAAGTCATCAGCGTCCGGTGGTCGCACATAAGTGCCCTGGAAGTTGTCAAGGAATGTGTCTTCCAAATCCTCCCAACTGCCGATGGAGTCTGCTGGCAAGCTATTCAGCCAATGCCTTGTTGGTCCTTTGAGTTTTAGTGGGAGGTACTTGATGGCATGTAGATCATCACCACGAGCCATGTGGATGTGAAGGAGGAAATCCTCAATCCATACATCGGGATCTGTTGTACCATCATTCAATTCGATATTTACGGGTTTAAAACCCTCCGGGAATTCGTGACCCATAACTTCATCAGTGAAGCATAGGGAGTGTGCGGCGCCTCTTTGCCGGGCTATATCCCGACGTAGTTCATATGAGTCTTGTCTGCTGTATTTGGCCCGGCCGGATTTACCTTTAGTGTATCCGGTGCGACGGTCATCGTCCCGCATTGGCGCGTACCCCCGTGACCCATATATTGACCTTGCATGTTTTGCCCTGCTGTCCAATACGTCTCGCAGGTCCCGTGTGTTGCCCCGGGCCTTGGTATTTTTGATTGAGTGGTGGTGGGGGGTAGGCTGAACTTCAGGCTGAAACGCCTCTCTGGCTCGGCCACGTGGTGGTCGGTCAGCCGCATCATACACTGGTGATGGAGGTTTCAATGCTTCCTCCTCGAGGTGAGGAAGCAACCTGCATTTTGGGTAATTTTTAGAGGGGCGCTCGAGTTCGTATTCCTCAGCCGCAAGGACTTCGGTCCATCTATCTGCTAGCAAGTCTTGATTAGCTTGAAGCTGTTGTTGCTTTTTCTTCAGGCTATTTGTTGTGGCCATAAGCTGGCGCTTGAAGCGCTCCTGCTCGACGGGATCCTTAGGCACGATAAATTCTTCGTCACCGAGGCTCACCTCATCTTCGGAAAGAGGCATGTAATTGTCCTCCTCCGATTTTTCATCTGCTGCCTGCTCTGGAGGGCTAGCTTGTTCACCCTCCCGCTCAACATCGTGCTGGAGGGGATTGTGGTTCTCTTTGGCACTATCCGGAGTGATATTGTCTCTTGTGCCGGTATCACTACTTTTGCTGTGGCGGGACTTAGAGTGGCGCCGCTGATGTCGGTGCTTGGGTTGCTTCTTGGAAGGGTCATCCTCGGCTGTCTCGTCGCCATTGCCTTCTTTGGGGGTGTCCACCATGTATATATCATATGATGAGGTGGCAGTCCAGCGCCCTGTGGGCGGTGGTTCCTGTTCGTCTCCTGCATCGTCGTCCATACCGTAGATGTCTTCGGAGTCGAAGTCGAGCATGTCGGTTAAATCGTCGATAGTGGCTACTAAGTGGCTGGTGGGTGGGCAGCGAATTTCTTCGTCGTCCCCGTCCCATTCTAGCCGGACATAGTTCGGCCAAGGTTCTCCTGACAAGGAGAGAGACCTTAATGAATTTAGCACGAAAGGCGAGTGCTGAAAGATATCCGCAGAGGTGAACTCCATGATCGGCGCCCAGTCGGATTCGATAGGCACGGATGCAGGCGGCTCGGAGTCCGTGGCCAGAGATGAATCTAGTGGTTAGGCGACACGGCTCTCGTAAGGGGTGAAGTCAGTATCCGGCTCCATCGCCACTGAGAGTGCGGCATCCGTGGCGGGGTCTATCCCTTCGTCCTCGGATGGCGCAATTTGCTCCAGATTGAAGGCCGGAGTGGCTGCAGATGCGATCTCCCGAGCACTGTCCGACGGCAGTGTTACGTCATGCTCGTCGTGATCGTGCGGCGCACCTGACATGGGCTCGAATCCGTCGAAGATCAAGTCTCCGCGGGTATCGGCGGTGTAGTTTAAGTTTCCGAACCTGACCTGATGGCCAGGGGCGTAGCTCTCGATCTGCTCCAGATGGCCAAGCGAATTGGCCCGCAGTGCGAAGCCGCCGAATACGAAGATCTGTCCGGGGAGGAAAACCTCACCCTGGACCGCATCGTTATTGATGATCGAAGAGGCCATCCAGCCTTATGGTGACGGCATAGTGGAACTCTCAATGAAAGCACCAATGTCAGTGTCAAAACCGGCGGATCTCGGATAGGGGTCCTGAACTATGCGTCTAAGGCGGATGGTAACAGGAGGTAGGGGACACGATGTTTACCCAGGTTCGGGCCCTCTTGATGTAGGTAATACCCTACGTCCTACTTGATTGCTATTGATGATATGAGTATTACAAGAGTTGATCTACCACGAGATCATAGAGGCTAAACCCTAGAAGCTAGCCTATGGTATGATTGTATGTTGTCCTACGGACTAAACCCTCCGGTTTATATAGACACCGGAGGGGGCTAGGGTTAGACAGAGTCGGTTACAAGGGAGGAGGTCTACATATCCATATTGCCAAGCTTTCCTTCCACGCCAAGGAAAGTCCCATCCAGACACGGGACGAAGTCTTCAATCTTGTATCTTCATAGTCCAACAGTCCGGCCAAAAGATATAGTCCGGCTATCCGGAGACCCCCTAATCCAGGACTCCCTCACCTAGTGACAAGCATTAAGCATAGTAAAGTCATAGCAACATCAATCTCAGAACATAGTGGATACTAGGGATCAAACCCTAACAAAACTAACTCGATTACATGATAGATCTGATCCAACCCATCACCGTCCAGCAAGCCTACGATGGAATTAGTCACGCACGGCGGTGAGCATCATGAAATTGGTGATGGAGGATGGTTGATGATGACGATGGCGGCGGATTCCCCTCTCCGGAGCCCCAAACGGACTCCAGATCAGCCCTCTCGAGAGGTTTTAGGGCTTGGCGGCGACTCCATATCGTAAAACGCGATGAATTCTTCTCTCTGATTTTTTTCTCCACAAAACCAAATATATAGAGTTGGAGTTGAAGTTGGAGGAGCTCCAGGGGGCCCACGAGGTAGGGGGCGCGCCCTAGGGGGGCAGGCGCGCCCCCACTCTCGTGGACAGGTGGTGGGCCCCCTGGCCTTCATCTTTTGCAAGGATTTTTTATTATTTCCAAAAAGTTGTTCTGTGAAGTTTCAGGTCATTCCGAGAACTTTTGTTTCTGCACATAAATAACACCATGGTAATTCTGCTGAAAACAGCGTCAGTCTGGGTTAGTTCCATTCAAATCATGCAAGTTATAGTCCAAAACAAGGGCAAAAGTGTTTGGAAAAGTAGATACGACGGAGACGTATCAACTCCCCCAAGCTTAAACCCTTGCTTGTCCTCAAGCAATTCAGTTGATAAACTGAAAGTGATAAAGAAAAACTTTTACAAACTCTGTTTGCTCTTTTTGTTGTAAATATGTAAAGCCAGCATTCAAGTTTTCAGCAAAGATTATGACTAACCACATACATAATAACGCTTGGGTCTCAAGTTTACTCATATCAATGGCATAATCAACTAGCGAGCAATAATAATAAATCTCGGATGACAACACTTTCTCAAAACAATCATAATATGATATAACAAGATGGTATCTCGCTAGCCCTTTCTGAGACCGCAAAACATAAATGCAGAGCACCTTTAAAGATCAAGGACTGACTAGACATTGTAATTCATGGTAAAAGAGATCCAGTCAAGTCATACTCAATGTAAACTAACAGTAATGAATGCAAATGACAGAGGTGCTCTCCAGCTGGTGCTTTTTAATAAGAAGATGATGACTCAACATGAAAGTAAATAGATAGGCCCTTCGTGGAGGGAA
The DNA here is from genome assembly GCF_003073215.2 of Triticum urartu. NCBI lineage: Eukaryota > Viridiplantae > Streptophyta > Magnoliopsida > Poales > Poaceae > Triticum > Triticum urartu. The sequence continues at coordinate 239,692,214 of NC_053025.1, forward strand.
GCAGGGATTTGTAGAGGTGCCATAGCTCGGTTTTGAAATAGAGGTGAATAATATTTTGAGATGTATACTTTCATTGTCAACATAACAACCAAGAGATGGAAATATCTTCCATGCTACACACATTATAGGCGGTTCCCAAACAGAATGGTAAAGTTTATACTCCCCCTTCCACCAACAAGCATCAATCCATGGCTTGCTCGAAACAACGAGTGCCTCCAACTAACAAGAGTCCCAGGGGGAGTTTTTTTGCAATTATTTTGATTTGATTTGCATAAAGCATGGGACTGGGCATCCCGGTGACCAGCCACTTTCTCGTGAGTGAGGAGCAGAGTCCACTCCTCTTGAGAATAACCCGCCTAACATGGAAGATATAGACAGCCCTAGTTGATACCTGAGCTATTCGAGCATACAAAACATGTTATTTATTTGAAGGTTTAGAGTATGGCACATACAAATTTACTTGGAACGGCAGGTAGATACCGTATATAGGTAGGTATGGTGGACCCATATGGAATAAATTTGGGGTCTATGGAGTTGGATGCACAAGCAGTATTCCCGCTTAGTACAGGTGAAGGCTAGAAAGAGACTGGAAGCGACCAGCTAGAGAGAGACAACAGTCATGAACATGCATTAAAATTAATCAACACTGAATGCAAGCATGAGTAGGATATAATCCACCATGAACATAAATATCGTGAAGGCTATGTTGATTTTGTTTCAACTACATGCGTGAACATGCGCCAAGACAAGTCACTTAAATCATTCAGAGGAGGATACCACCCTATCATACCACATCACAACCATTTTAATAGCATGTTGGCACGCAAGGTAAACCATTATAAGCTCCTAGCTAATCAAGCATGGCACAAGAACTATGATCTCTAGTTGTCATTGCAAACATGTTTATTCATAATAGGCTGAATCAAGAACGATGAACTAATCATATTTACAAAAAACAAGAGAGGTCGAGTTCATACCAGCTTTTCTCATCTCAATAAGTTCATCATATAATCATCATTATTTCCTTTCACTGGCACGACCGAACGATGTGGATAATAATAATAGTGCACGTGCATTGGACTAAGCTGGAATCTGCAAGCATTCAATAAACAGGAGAAGACAAGGCAATATGGGCTCTTTTGTCAGATCAACAATAATGCATATAAGAGCCACTTCAACAATTTAATTATGGTCTTCTCCTATCGACCCCCAAAGAAAAGAAAAGAAATAAAACTATTTACACGGGAGAGCTCCCAACAAGTAAAAGAAGAACAGGAAATCTTTTTGGGTTTTCTTTTTAATTACTACTACAAGCATGGAAAGTAAACTAATTAAAAGCTACAACTAATATTTTTGGTTTTTCTTAAGGTTTATCAAACACACAAGAACAAAGCATAAAAAGGGAAATAAACTAGCATGGATGTTACAATGAAAAAGTATGAGCACCGACATCTGGCAGTGAGTGTGTGAATATAAATGTAATGTCAGTGAGAAATACATACTCCCCCAAGCTTAGGCTTTTGGGCCTAAGTTGGTCTATGGCCACGGTTGGCCTGGCAGATATCCATAATAATAGTTGGGGTTGTACTGCGAACAAGAAGACTCCGATTGCCACTGGTTGGCAATCATCTCCGGATCCCACTGGTAATTAGACTATCGTGGAGGATCAACTTGTGTTTCTGGCTCTGGCTCTATGGCTGATGTAGGGTTCCGATAGGCGTGAATAGCCTCTAACGGAGCAAGGTACTGGCCTGCAGATAAATCAAACAAGGAAGGAGCAGGCAGGGTAATAGTCTCAGGATGGTGTTTATCAAAGAATTTGTATTTAAGCTCTCCTTACCTATTCTTAACAATAAAATCAAGTGCTACCATGCTCTTATAATCTAAATAAACACGAGGCATCACTTTTTCTTCCTTCTCATAATGCCTAATAGGTATGTTAAAATGTGCAGCAAGGCGTGAAGCATAGATGCCTCCAAAGATGGGGCCCTTTGTACGGTTCAGACTTAACCATTTAGCAATATTGCCGCCCATACTAACAGAATTATCACTGAATAAACCGTGGAGCAAAATAATAATATCAGGAACACTAAGGTTTCCACAGTTTCCGCAACCAATTAAGCAACGACTAGCAAATAATGCAAAATAGCGTAAAACAGGAAAATGTATGCTAGTGATAACCTTCCTCGTTTCCCCTATAGTGATGATATCAATAAACCCATCCACATCGCCGTGATGCGGTTCCTCTGTCGTGCCCTCGAAAGGGACCAAACAAACCCGACAAAAATCATAAAGACATCTCCTTATGCTCATCATATAAATAAAACTCCACCATAGGTGGGAGCTCCTAGAATGGAAATGAAAGTTTTGCACAAAGATATTTGTGAGTAGGAGATACTGATCGCATTGGTCGTGGAGGAAAGCGATGAGGCCTGCATTCTTAGCCAATTCATAATAATCTTCATAAATCCCGGCTGCTCTCAAGAAATCATCGGAAGGCCATTCACACGACCGAACCTTCGCGGTGCGAGGCAGATTATACTTGGGCTTCTGTGCCTTTTCCTTCGAGCTTCGGCTCGATGAGCCCCTCAAAAGTCTCTTCATTATTTTCTGAAAAATTCTGAAATTTTTAGTAACTTCAAAATAAAAGTAAACCAAACTCAATAATTTTGATAGCAACTACTCCTACAAGTGCCTAGGGCCTATATCATGCATCAAAACTACTTTTGACCATATAAATTTGACATGCAAGCTCAAGAACAGGGTCACCTAAGCAGCAAAAATTTGCAATGAATAAAGTACTAGAACAAAAACTAATTGGACCATTGGAGGAGTCACATACCGAGGAACAATCTCCCCAAGCAGTTTTGTGAGAGGTGCTTTGAGCAAGGAGATAGAAAATGGCAGCAAAATGAGCTTGGACTCGGGTTTGAGCTGGATATTCATGTTTGGGGGAGGAAGAAGGAGTGTATGGGTGAAAGGACAAGTGGAGGAGGGCCACCGTGGGCCCATGAGGCAGGGGCGCGCCCAGGGGGGTAGGGCGCGCCCCTGACCCTCGTGGCCAGGTGGATGACCCCCCTGCTGTGTTCTCAGTGCCAAATATTTTCAAATATTCTAGAAAAAATCATATTTAAATTTCAGGGCATTTGGAGAACTTTTATTTTCGGGGTATTTTTATATTGCACGGATAATCAAATAACAGACAGAAAAATACTATTTTTATTTTATTTAATATAAATAACAGAAAGTAAAAGGAGGGTACAGAAGGTTGTGCCTTCTAGTGTCATCCATCTCATGCTCATCAAAAGGAATCCATTAACAAGGTTAATCCGGTCTTGTTAACAAACTCATTCCGAATAACATGGAACCGGAGAAATTTCGAATAACACTATGTTACCTCAACGGGGAGATGCACATCCCCAATAATAAGAATATCATATTTCTTCTTGATAGTAGGAAGAGGAAATTCAAAACCTGCAAATATAATCAATGGAATTTTTCCAATAGAGTTGATACTATGAACTTGAGGTTGTCTCCTCGGAAAGTGTACCATATGCTTATTACCATTAACATGAAAAGTGACATTGCCTTTAGTGCAATCAATAACAGCCCCTGCAGTATTCAAAAAGGGTCTTCCAAGAATAATAGACATACTATCATCCTCGGGAATATCAAGAATAACAAAGTCCGTTAAAATAGTAACGTTTGCAACTACCATAGGCACATCCTCACAAATACCGACATGTATAGGAGTTGATTTATCAGCCATTTGCAAAGATATTTCAGTAGGTGTCAACTTATTCAAATCAAGTCTACGATATAAAGAGAGAGGCATAACACTAACACCGACTCCAAGATCACATAAAGCAGTTTTAACATAGTTTCTTTTAATGGAGCATGGTATAGTGGGTACCCCTGGATCTCCTAGTTTCTTTGGTATTCCACCCTTAAAAGTATAATTAGCAAGCATGGTGGAAATTCCAGCTTTTGGTATCTTTCTTTTATTAGTAACAATATCTTTCATATACTTATCATAAGGATTCATTTTGAGCATATCAGTTAATCGCATACGCAAAAAGATAGGTCTAATCATTTCAGCAAAGCGCTCAAAATCCTCATCATCCTTCTTCTTGGATGGTTTGGGAGGAAAATATAACGCCCTCGATGCGGCTATATCTCCCACGTGTCGAAGCACGACTTAGAGGCATAACCGCATTGAAAGCAATGTCGCAAGTGAGGTAATCTTCACACAACCCATGTAATACATAAGGGAAAGAGATACATAGTTGGATTACAATCGCCACTTCACACAAATACATGAATAAAGCATTACATCAACTAGATACAATCAGGGCCCAACTACGGAGCCAAAATAAAAGAAGACTACCCCAAATGCTACACAGATCCCCGATCGTCCCGCCTAGGCTCCACTACTGAGCAACTAGAACGAAACAACACAAAGGACAAGATCTTCATTGAGCTCCTCCTTGAGCATGGTTGCGTCACCTGCTCGGTAACATCGGCACCTGCAAACTGGTTTTGGAAGTATCTGTGAGTCACGGGGACTCAGCAATCTCACGCCCTCGCGATCAAGACTATTTAAGCTCATGGGTAAGGTAAAGTTATGATGTGGAGCTGCAGCAAGCGACTAGCATATATGGTGGCTAACCTATTCGCAAAAGAGAGCGAGAAGAGAAGGCAAAAGCACGGTCAAACAACTATGATCATGAAGTGATCCTAGAACAACCTACGTCAAGCATAACTCTAACTCCGTGTTCACTTCCTGGACACCGCCGGAAAGAGACCATCATGGTAACACACACGGTTGATGTATTTTAATTAAGGTCAACTTTAGGTTTTCTACAACCGGACATTAACAAATTCCCATCTGCCCATCACCGCGGGCACGGCTTTCAAAACTTCAAATCCCTGCAGGGGTGTCCCAACTTAGCCCATCACAAGCTCTCATGGTCAACGAAGGATATTCCTTCTCCCAAGACATTCCGATCAGACTCGGCATCCAGGTTACAAGACATTTCGACAATGGTAAAACAAGTCCAGCAACACGGCCCGAATGTGCCGACAAATCCCGATAGGAGCTGCACATATCTCGTTCTCAGGGCACACTCAGATGAGCTCTCCATACAACTAAAACCAAACCTCGAGTTTCCCCGAGGGGGCGTTGCACAGGGCTCTAGTTTGGACCAACACTCAGAGGAGCACAGGCCCGGGGGGTAAAATAATGATGACCCTCAGGAGCACTACTCCCAAGGGAAAAGAAAAGGCTAGGTGGTGAATGGTAAAACCAATGTTGGGCATTGCTGGAGGAGTTTTATTCAAGGTGAACTGTCAAGGGGTTCCCATTATAACCCAACCGCGTAAGGAACGCAAAATCCGGGAACATAACACCGATATGATGGAAACTAGGGCGGCAAGAGTGGAACAAAACACCAGGCATAAGGCCGAGCCTTCCACCCTTTACCAAGTATATAGATGTGTTAGTTAAATAAGATATATTGTGATATCCCCACATATAAACATGTTCCAACAAGGAACAACATATCCATGTTCCACCAAGGAACAAACTCCAATCTTCACCTGCAACTAACAACGCTATAAGAGGGGCTGAGCAAAGCGGTAACATAGCCAAACAACGGTTTGCTAGGACAAGGTGGATTAGAGGCTTGGTTTAACAATATGGGAGGCATGATAAGCAAGTGGTAGGTATCGCAGCATAGGCATAGCAAAAGAGCGAGCAACTAGCAAGCAAAGATAGAAGTGATTTTGAGGGTATGGTCATCTTGCCTGAAATCCCGCAAGGAAGAAGAACGAGTCCATGCAGAAGACACACGGGCGAAGTCGAACGGATCCTCACAAACGCAACGTTATCGGAAAACAACCCGAAGAAGCAACATCAGAAAGAAGCAAACAACATAGTAAACAACCACCACATAATCATGGCATGATGCACAATCAAGTATGATGCATGTACGGTTTAAATGTTCATGGCATCGCAAAGTGCACAACCAACCCTATAAATTAAGTGGAGCTCAATATGCAACGAGTTGCATATTGACGAAACACCACATGACTTATTTAGTTCGATCTCATTTATGTACCCAACAATATTAAATGTTGTTTAGCATGGCAAGGGGTGGATGCAAAGAAAACTACCTATCTAGGCAAGTTTAAATGAGGCCGGAACAACAAACAACAAGTCCGGAAAAACCCCATATGCATATTTTAAGGTTTGGTACCATTCTGACCTAAACCATATTTGATAGTTGTTAAACATGCAAAGTGATGCCACCATGTTAAACTATGCATTTTCTACCCCATTTACATATAAAGTTTGTTAGGTTTGGAGCTACGGTTAATTAGTTATGAATTAAAGCATTTTAGCATGGCATAGGAGCAAATCTACACAAACAGCAATTTAAACATTTTAAACATGGGTGAAAGTGACATATTATGAAACTAGACACAATTTTAAGCATTTTTCATATATAAAGTTTTTACATGCAATGCTTAGTTATTAAGTTATTATATGCATGAACTATGAGGGGTTTTCTGTAAAACAGGCAGTCATTGGTTAAATGGCAAAATTCGCAGCGCATAAAAAAATACAATGGGCTGAATAGGTTGGCCCAACAAGAGGGAAAAGAAAGAAAGAAAAAGAGGGGCGCGGGTGCCCTCACCATGGGCTTCAGCCCGGTAGGAAGCAGAGGAGAGGCGCGGTTGTCCGGCCTGCCTGAGGCCCACGTGGGCGCTGGATGAGGCAGGCGGCTGGACTGGAGTAGAAGCGGCCCAGATGCGAGCGCTAAGGCGTCGTGCTCAGTCAACAAAGACGCAGACAAGCGGGCAACTGCTCGTTCTGAAGAAAATAATAGCAGCGCGCCCATGGCGATAGGAAGAAGGGGGTCACCGTGGCGGGGCTCCTTCCGGCCGGATCACACCAGATCCCGCGGGAACGGAGCGAGGGCAAACGGATCCATGCATGAGGAGCCGAGGCAGGGGCTCGAGGCAGCGAAGACGAAGGAGCTCTGATGTTGCTGCTGCCCAGAGAGAGAAAGAGGGAGTTTCAGAGAGAGAAGTGAATCGGGGAAGGGAATAGGGAGGTCACGAGGGGACCTTGCTGAAGCGAGGGTTGCCGGACTCTGTTGCGGCTTGCTGGGGATCAAGCAATCGAGGGCAGGCACTACTGCGGCTGGTTAACGACACGGCAACAGGGCGCTGCAGGAGTCGACGCGGTGCTGGACATGGCCCGAAGCAGAGGAGGCCCGTAGGGCAGCGGCGGTGGACTCGGGGCGATCCTGGACGGCGACGAAGCAGACGAACGGCAACACGGCGCGGGGCGGAAGCTCCTGCTACTGCTCCAAGAGAGGAAGAGAGGTCAGGGAGGCAGATAGAGCTTTAGCGAAGGAGAGAAAAAAGGGCAGGGCGATGAGGACGGCCTGCTAGTTCGTACGAGGAACGGAGCATCTCCGGTGGAAATCGGACGCCACGGCGGCAGGTAATGACACAGCTTCGGCGGCGGAGCTCGTCGCGAAGGGGCGGCGCGGCGGTTTGTGGCGGTCACCACGCAGGAGCGGGACGAGGCGCGACCCTTGTCTCCTAGACGAAGTAGAGGAGGAGGCACAGACGTGACGGCGCTAGTCGAGGTGGAGGAGGCTCTCGGGAAGGCGCGGGGCAACGAGGAGGAGGCCGCAGGTGAGGTAGGCGCTCGGCAGGAGGCGAGGCAAGCAGCGGCGACGGGGACGGGCATGGATGCTCCTGCGTGCTTCCTAGAATAGACATGGAGCAGGTGAGAGAGGGAAACAGAGGGAGCGGGAGCAGAGGAAGCGAAGGAGAAGTAGAAACGGGGAGGAACCGTGATTGGAGTTGGGGACGAGGTGAAGCAGCGGTGGTCTCCGGTGAGGTGGGTCGAAGGCGGAGGACTCAGGACAGGAGCTCGGGCGGAGGGGTGGATCGAGGAGGGGATGGATTTGGTTGGATAGTGTGTGAAATCGAGGAGGGGATGGATCCCGAAAGGGATTTGGTGCAGTGGCGGCGGCGATGGGACAACCCCCCTAGAAATTAGGGTTGGCTTGATTTGGTAGGGGTTGGACTATATATATGGAAATAGGATTGTGGTTGGACCCTCCGATCGTAATCGGACGATCACGAATAAAATATGTTAGGAAGTCCAAAAAAACAAAATGGAGACGTTTCGTAGATGTTTGGGGTTGATCCGGACACAACGGTACCGACTGTCCGGGTCAGGTCCGGGACAAATTTCGGACGCGCGTGGGAGAAGGTCCGCGGGCTGATGAGAGAGGTAAGGTAGGGCCTGGCGGTAGGTAGACTGAAAAGACGGTCTCGATTTGAGAGAAGAGAAGAGAAGAGAGAGAGAGAGAGAGAGAGAGAGAGACAGAGACCCGGCAGCGGTTTCCGGAGACCGAAAACGTCCGACGTTAGACCGGCTATACTGCCGCTATAGTTAATCGTTGGGGCGTCAAACGAACTCCGATTGCGATGAAACTTGGCAGGCGGTCTACCTACACTATAGCAAGACCGCACGCCAACTCTCATCCCATTTCGAGAACATTTTCCGGCCACTTATAAAATACTATTTCGGACGTGCCGCAGGCGTGTGGAAGTGTGTCTGGGCTCAGAACGAACAACAGAGAGAACGAGGAGACCGGAACAGATGCAAGTTTCGAAAACATGATGATGCAATGCACATTATGACATGACAAGATGCAACACGCAAGCGAATGACATGGAAACTACAGCGAATAACTGGAAGACACCTGGCGCAACGGTTTCGGAGTGTTACAACACTCCACCACTATGAGAGGATCTCGTCCCGAGATCTAGAATGGCACCGGAGGGAAAACGGAAGAGAAAGAGAAGTGGCAAAACTAAATTGCTTCTTTGACAAATGGGTGAAACCAAAGAACCTTGAAAAGGTTGAGCAAAATGAAAGAAAGAAAGCAACAGAGAAGAACAAAGTTGAAAGCACTCCGTTAAGAAAGAGGAATAAGAAAGAACCGATTCGGGTAGCACTTCGGTTGAAAAGAGATGAAGACTTGATAAAATGAAAGAGCATGAGCAAAAGGAACACAACACTCCGGTTAAGTGGATAAACCAAGAAAAGAACACAATCCTGACAAAATGAAAAGATGGGTTGAGGAGAGCAACATCACAATGCCTCTGGAAGAAAGAAATAGGAGATAGATAATTGAAAGAAAAGAATGGAGAAGAAAATGCCGATTTCTGTCACAACAAAGCTTAAAAAGGCATCTTTTGGAGAAGGGTCGAACGGAGTTCTTAGAAAAACCAACAACGAAAAAGAGTAAGCTTAATATGGTCTTATGGAATACATCTCAAAATATGAGGTGACAACCTGCCACTCGCGGAAAAAGATTGGATTTGGTATGAACAAGGAGACGAGAAAAATATTTCACCGGGAGGATAATGAAGAACTTGGGTCATTTATGAGCACCATAGATAACAACAAACCTTAGGGAAGGCTTTAGGTGAAATATAACCCAAGATAACTCCAATGAAGAGGTTGATGGATTTAAATACCTCATTCTTAACAACATGTGAATCACGAAACGTGAACTCAAATTATCAAGAATGACATAATACCACCTCCAATGATACGATAGAAAGAATTGCACTCCGGAATGCAAGAAGAAGAAAACTTGAAGTATATCTTGGCGGATCATCGCTTCGAGAGATATCTTGAAAACAATTGAAGAATGAAAAGAATCCCTGACGAACCATCATGAGGAACTCCGGTAATAAAAGAATGGTCAAACGAAAGGAGAGAGAAATTGGAAACACAAGGTGAATCCTTGCAATGATTGGAAGAAACTTTGCAACGAGATAAAGTGGAAACTTGGGGCTCCGGAGGGAAAGATAAACATCTCGAACCGAGAATGTGATATGATGAACCACTCCGGAAAGCATAAATTGATTTTACTTGATGAAACAAGAATAAGAATTGCATTATGCTTATCCTTCACCAATTAGATTGATGACGAGCAAACAGATTTGGCAAACTACTTATTCTCGTAGAAAGGATTAAGATAGATATAGCGTCACTTGGGAATGTCTTCAACAAACCAACGGTAGGATTGGAACAACGAATGAATTGATAAGATAAAGAAGGAAGAGAAATCTTGAACGAACCACCATAAGATTTGAAAATGAACAAAGAGAAGATAAAGAAAACACAGGGAAGAATTATAAAATGAACGAAGATGCTTTAGAGGATTTAGATACATGAGAACGAAGAGATCACGAGCCGATTAGAGATCACTTGAACGAAGCACCGGTAAGATTGGAGAATGATAACTGAAAGCTGAGAATGAATAAACCTGAATTGATGGACTCCAGATAGGTGAAAGGAATTCTCACAATCAAAACAATTATGAGAGGATGGCCTTGAACTAGAACCACGAATCTTGAAGAGAATGGAGCAAGATTGAGAGAAAATCTTCTTCGGCCTTCCAAATGTGAGAATTACGAGGAGAAACACCACCATGTATTGTTGAGATACTCCAGAAGAATCAAAAGCGAAGAGGTTGAGCCAACTATGAAAAGAATTTGAAAAATCTTGGAGAAAGAAATTTGACTGATGATAAATCATTCTTACGTCAAACTTCAAAAAAAAATTGGGATAGGTCTGGGAAAATAAGAAGAGTCAGGTAAGATCTTGGGAAAAGACATGTGGGTTAGGGCCCACTCAAAAGAAAACACCGTTAGAATGATTAAAAAGAGAGGTTGCACCGGTTGAATTAAAAGGCTTGAATGAGATAACATCCTCAAAATAGCTTGAACGGATTAAGAGTGGAAACACGAATCTTCTGAGATATCTTTAGCACTCTGGAACAAAAGAATAGCGAGAGGTGAACGATTATGAGGTGCACTAGCATAAGAAAAGCATTGGACAAAAAGAAAAGACAATGCTCAATACCAAAGTTTGAATTGAATCCATTGGAGAAGGAAAATGAGTGACGAGAGATGAACTTGAAGCTTCGTTAGCATCTTCCTGAGAAATCATCGGATAAGACATTGACGGAAAAGAATGGAAAGACTTCACAACAATAAAAGGATACTTGAATAAGAAATCTGGTTCCTTGAAGAAAAGGGTGGGAGGGAGGGAAAACAAAGGCAATTTGGGACGAATGAAATGAACACCGTTGAAAAGAACTGAGATTGGATCTTGCAAATGTTGAAGTGATTGGATCCACTTGAGGAGAAACACGCCGGTAGAGAAGAAATTTAGATGACAATCTCGATGATCAAGAAGGATTTGTATTCACATATAAATATGAGAACACCGCTTGGAAAAGGTATGGAATCAACATTTGACTTCGAAGCAACTCGAATACCACAACTCAAAACAAACAAAGGATTGGCTTGCAGAATAAGCCGGAACAAACAGATGATAGAGATTTCGTCCAAAGTTTTCGTGGTGGGGCCTACACGGGCTCGATCGTACAGCACCATCATGTACAAGGTAGTGCACATGACATACGAAGCGTCCCCGAGTCGGCATAGCCAAGGACTCTTTAAGACACAACGAGACCACTTTAAAACCAACCGTGAATAGGCGGACCACTAGACGTCGAACCCCAATTTCGTATCATACATCCGTCAGAAAGATATCCTAAGAGCTACTTGAATTCCCACTTATAAACTCCCGAAATTTTCCGGTTATGCAATCAGGTGTTGGGGATACAGGGGAAGCATAATAATCTCACCCAAAACTAACAAATCCTACATCCAGCTGTATCCATCCTTCAACACATAACCAAGAAACCTTCGGAAATCGTCTACCTCAACCTTCGAAAAGCATCCGTTATACGAGTTATGGCAATACTCCCAAACTCCCGCCCCAATACTGGGTGGCGTCGAGGTTATCTCACCAACAACTGCATAAAATAGATTTTCGATGTCGGCGAAACTAAACTCAGGTATTCCAGAACTGCAACAATAAAATTGTGACGACAACACCTCGGAGCTCAACTCCCCGGGACACTGCCACAACCCCTAAATGACAGGAGGCACCAAGAACAATGTTCTCGTCACAAAACCATCGGAACAATTCCAAGATACCCGCGTGATCCTAAAATTTTTTTAGTGAAATTTGAGAAGAGAAGAGTCAAAACTCTACATCAGGATGCCTCACCAGAGCGACGAAGGGACTGAGGAGTAAAAAGAATTCCTAACTCTCCGATATATATAATCCTAAATGACTCAAAACATTTCTAGACTGAATAACGCCAGCGATTCGATCAAGCAGGGGGCTCCTAAGGTCAGGGAAGGCTCTGATTACCAACTTATAACACCCTCGATGCGGCTATATCTCCCATGTGTCGAAGCACGACTTAGAGGCATAACCGCATTGAAAGCAATGTCGCAAGTGAGGTAATCTTCACACAACCCATGTAATACATAAGGGAAAGAGATACATAGTTGGATTACAATCGCCACTTCACACAAATACATGAATAAAGCATTACATCAACCAGATACAATCAGGGCCCGACTACGGAGCCAAAACAAAAGAAGACTACCCCAAATGCTACACAGATCCCCGATCGTCCCGCCTGGGCTCCACTACTGAGCAACTAGAACGAAATAACACAAAGGACAAGATCTTCATCGAGCTCCTCCTTGAGCTTGGTTGCGTCACCTGCTCGGTAACATCAGCACCAGCAAACTGGTTTTGGAAGTATCTGTGAGTCACGGGGACTCAGCAATCTCACACCCTCGCGATCAAGACTATTTAAGCTCATGGGTAAGGTAAAGGTATGATGTGGATCTGCAGCAAGTGACTAGCGTATATGGTGGCTAACCTATTCGCAAAAGAGAGCGAGAAGAGAAGGCAAAAGCACGGTCGAACAACTATGATCAAGAAGTGATCCTAGAACAACCTACGTTAAGCATAACTCCAACACCGTGTTCACTTCCCGGACACTGCCGGAAAGAGACCATCACGGTAACACACACGGTTGATGTATTTTAATTAAGGTCAACTTCAGGTTTTCTACAACCGGACATTAACAAATTCCCATCTGCCCATAACTGCGGGCACGGCTTTTGAAAGTTCAAATCCCTGCAGGGGTGTCCCAACTTAGCCCATCACAAGCTCTCACGGTGAATGAAGGATATTCCTTCTCCCAAGACATTCCGATCAGACTCGGCATCCAGGTAACAAGACATTTCGACAATGGTAAAACAAGTCCAGCAACACCGCCCGAATGTGCCGACAAATCCTGATAGGAGCTGCACATATCTCATTCTCAGGGCACACTGAGATGAGCTCTCCATACAACTAAAACCAAACCTCGAGTTTCCCAAGGGGGCGCTGCACAGGCCTCTAGTTTGGACCAACACTCAGAGGAGCACTGGCCCGGGGGGTAAAATAATGATGACCCTCAGGAGCGCGACTCCCAAGGGAAAAGAAAAGCCTAGGTGGCGAATGGTAAAACCAATGTTGGGCATTGCTGGAGGAGTTTTATTCAAGGCGAACTGTCAAGGGGTTCCCATTATAACCCAACTGCATAACGAACACAAAATCCGGGAACATAATACCGATATGACGGAAACTAGGGCGGTAAGAGTGGAACAAAACACCATGCATAAGGCCGAGCCTTCCACCCTTTACCAAGTATATAGATGTGTTAGTTAAATAAGAGATATTGTGATATCCCCACATATAAACATGTTCCAACAAGGAACAACATATCCATATTCCACCAAGGAACAAACTCCAATCTTCACCTGCAACTAACAACGCTATAAGAGGGGCTGAGCAAAGCGGTAACATAGCCAAACAACGGTTTGCTAGGACAAGGTGGATTAGAGGCTTAGTTTAACAATATGGGAGGCATGATAAGCAAGTGGTAGGTATCGTAGCATAGGCATAGCAAAAGAGCGAGCAACTAGCAAGCAAATATAGAAGTGATTTCGAGGGTATGGTCATCTTGCCTGAAATCCCGCAAGGAAGAAGAATGAGTCCATGAAGAAGACACACGGGCGAAGTCGAACGGATCCTCACAAACGCGACGTTATCAGAAAACAACCCGAAGAAGCAACATCGGAAAGAAGCAAACATCATAGTAAACAACCACCACATAATCATGGCATGATGCACAATCAAGTATGATGCATGTACGGTTTAAATGTTCATGGCATCGCAAAGTGCACAACCAACCCTATAAATTAAGTGGAGCTCAATATGCAATGAGTTGCATATTGACGAAACACCACATGACTTATTTAGTTCGATCTCATTTATGTACCCAACAATATTAAATGTTGTTTAGCATGGCAAGGGGTGATGCAAAGAAAACTACCTATCTAGGCAAGTTTAAATGAGGCCGGAACAACAAACAACAAGTCCGGAAAAACCCCATATGCATATTTTAAGGTTTGGTACCATTCTGACCTAAACCATATTTGATAGTTGTTAAACATGCAAAGTGATGCCACCATGTTAAACTATGCATTTTTCTACCCCATTTACATATAAAGTTTGTTAGGTTCGGAGCTACGGTTAATTAGTTATGAATTAAAGCATTTTAGCATGGCATAGGAGCAAATCTACACAAACAGCAATTTAAACATTTTAAACATGGGTGAAAGTGACATATTATGAAACTAGACACAATTTTAAGCATTTTTCATATATAAAGTTTTTACATGCGATGCTTAGTTATTAAGTTATTATATGCATGAACTATGAGGGGTTTTCAGTAAAATAGGCAGTCACTGGTTAAATGGCAAAATTCGTAGAGCATAAAAAATACAATGGGCTGAAGAGGTTGGCCCAACAAGAGGGAAAAGAAAGAAAGAAAAAGAGGGGCGCGGGTGCCCTCACCATGGGCTTCAGCCCGGCAGGAAGTAGAGGAGAGGCGCGGTTGTCCAGCCTGCCTGAGGCCCGCGCGGGCGCTGGATGAGGCAGGCGGCTGGACCGGAGTAGAAGCGGCCCAGACACGAGCGCTAAGGCGTCTTGCTCGGTGAACGAAGACGCAGACAAGCGGGCAACTGCTCGTTCTGAAGAAAAGAACAGCAGCGCGCCCATGGCGACAGGAAGAAGGGGGTCGCCGCGGTGGGGCTCCTTGCGGCCGGATCATGCCGGATCCCGCGGGAACGGAGCGAGGGCGAATGGATCCACGCATGAGGAGCCGAGGCAGGGGCTCGAGGCAGCGAAGACGAAGGAGCTCTGACGTTGCTGCTGCCCAGAGAGAAACAGAGGGAGTTTCAGAGAGAGAAGCGAATCGGGGAAGGGAACAGGGAGGTCACGAGGGGACCTTGCTGAAGCGAGGGTTGCAGGACTCTGTTGCGGCTTGCTGGGGATCAAGCAATCGAGGGGAGGCACTGTTGCGGCTGGCTAACGACGCAGCAATAGGGCGCTGCAGGAGTCTACGCGGTGCTGGACATGGCCCAAAGCAGAGGAGGCCCGCAGGGCGACGGTGGTGGACTCGGGGCGATCCTGGATGGTGACGAAGCAGACGAACGGCAACACGACGCGGCGGCGGAAGCTCCTGCTGCTGCTGCTCCAAGAGAGTAAGAGAAGTCAGGGAGGCAGATAGAGCTTCAGCGAAGGAGAGAAAAAAGGGCAGGGCGATGAGGACGGCCTGCTAGTTCGTGCGAGGAATGGAGCAACTCCGGTGGAAATCAGATGCGACGGCGGCAGGTAACGACACAGCTTCGGCAGCGGAGCTCGTCGCGGAGGGGCAGCGCGGCGGTTTGTGGCGGTCGCCACACAGGAGCGGGACGAGGCACGACCCTTGTCTCCTGGGCGAAGCAGAGGAGGAGGCGCATACATGACGACGCTAGTCGAGGCGGAGGAGGCTCTCGGGAAGGCGCGGGGCAACGAGGAGGAGGCCGCAGGTGAGGTAGGCGCTCGGCAGGAGGCGAGGCAAGCAGCGGCGACGGGGACGGCCATGGATGCTCATGCGTGCTTCCTAGAAAAGACATGGAGCAGGTGAGAGAGGGAAACAGAGGGAACGGGAGAAGAGGAAGCGAAGGAGAAGCAGAAACAGGGAGGAACCGTGATCGGAGTTGGGGACGAGGTGAAGCAGCGGTGGTCTCCGGCGAGGTGGGTCGAAGGCAGAGGACTCAGGACAGGAGCTCAGGCGGAGGGGTGGATCGAGGAGGGGATGGATTTGGTTGGCTGGTGTGTGAAATCGAGGAGGGGATGGATCCCGAAAGGGATTTGGTGGAGTGACGGCGGCGATGGGACAACCCCCCTAGAAATTAGGGTTGGATTGATTTGGTAGGGGTTGGACTATATATATGGAAATAGGATTGTGGTTGGACCCTCCGATCGTAATCGGACGATCACTAATAAAATATGTTAGGAATTCCAAAAAAAACAAAACGGAGACGTTTTGTAGATGTTTGGGGTTGATCCGGACACAACGGTACCGACTGTCTGGATCGGGTCCGGGACAAATTTCGGACGCGCGTGGGAGAAGGTCCTCGGGCTGACGAGAGAGGTAAGGTAGGGCCTGGCGATAGGTAGACTGAAAAGACGGTCTTGAGCTGAGAGAAGACAAGAGAGAGAGAGACCCGGCAGCGGTTTCCGAAGACCGAAAACGTCTGACGTTAGACCGGCTATACTGCCGCTATAGTTAATTGTTGGGGCGTCAAACGAACTCCGATTGCGATGCAACTTGGCAGGCGGTCTACCTACACTATAACAAGACCGCACGCCAACTCGCATCCCATTCCAAGAACATTTTCCGGCCACTTATAAAATACTATTTCGGACGTGTCGCGGGCGCGTGCAAGTGTGTCTGGGATCAGAACGAACAATAGAGAGAACGAGGAGACCGGAACAGATGCAAGTTTTGAAAACATGATGATGCAATGCACATGATGACATGACAAGATGCAACTGTCGGTGTACAAAGAGGGGTACCCTTTTTGTACCCCTAGAACTGTGCACGGGCAGTCTGAGCCGTGGATACCACCACACCAAGCAAGGCAAGGGAGGTGAGCCAGGGTAAGACCGAAGCTCAAGAGAACTAGAACGACGCCAAGGCCAAGACCACGAAGAGCAAAGGGGACGAAGCGGACTCCCCCGGCAAGGTCCTTGCCGGGAGACAGTTCTAGCAGCGCCGGCAAGACACTTGCCGCGGCGACTCGTCCCGCGCCTAGGGAGCAAATCACCTGTGAGTCCACTGCCCCCAAAGGGCAAGGATTCGGGAGATATCCCCGTGGCGGCATGCAGATCTTTGTGAAGACATTCAAGATCAGATACGCACTAAGGAGACGAAAACCCTTGGCGGGATCCGAGCCGAGGAAAACCACAAGGCCCCCGGCAAGCACCTTGCCGGGGATGACAGCAGGTGCCTCGGCAAAACCCTTGCCGGGGTCCTGGCAAGGCCCTTGCCAAGGACATCCACAGGACCAGCACCAGGCCCACGCCGACTAAACCTCCACCGTCGTTCGCATGCAACTACCGACCTAACCAGCTGGGTAGGCACCTGCGTGGCGGCATGCAGATCTTCGTGAAGACCCACCACTGCGCCACCTCAGCTGCCTGCCTACCTACGTGGCATCACATGCGTCGCTGGCCAGGGCGCGTGTCGACACAAGAAGGAGCGCCGACGGACGAGACAGGTCTCTCCCCCGTCCCCGATAAAGCAAGGACACCTAAGCAAGACGCATTTGTCGGTGTTCTGGGAACGGGGGTCCCCAGACTTGCCTTCCTGCGGCCTGCGGCGTGGCTCAAAGGGGGCCCCAGCACGGCCCGTCTTCACCAACACAAACCCAAGACCCTCGCGAGGGGCCAAGCCTCGCGGGGCGGACGACGCGGAGCTTCCTCAGGCACGGCCTCATCAGGCTGGCTCACGAGGAGGCGGAGAGATCAAGGCAGGGTACCTCACGAGGTGCCCGTGACGCAAGCCATGACGACTCAGGGCGCCAGGCGGGTGCCAGCCCGCGCAGCGTCCTCCTTCCCTCTTTGGTGCAAAGGGGGAAAGCACAGCCGCGGAGTACCGAGGCATCAGGCAAAGGTTGCCATTTCGGTGCAACGAGACCAAGACCAGGAGGACTACGAGATGGAGGTCACCTTGGAGCCCAAGACAGCGTCATCACCAGAGCTTTGCACAGGCGAAGACTGCTTTTGTCAGGATAGCTGATACTTGCTGTCCCCCTTAAAATTAGCCCGCCATTGTTGGCTCCCTTCCCGCTCAATATTTGGGGAGAGGACCAGGGCCTCTATAAAAAGGACTAGCCACCCCCAGGGTAGAGGGGATCGAGAATCAGCCAACCCAGAAACAAGCTGGGGTCGAAATCAGGGTCGGTCAGTTGGAGGAAAGCAGAGAGAGAGAGAAAGGTGACTGAACTCCTCCGAGCAGTTCATCCCCCCAGCAAAGAAAAAACCCTCGCGAGGCTGTTCTCCCTTGTATTGTTCATCATCATCAGCCCAAGAGGCAATCCACCACACCACACACTGGAGTAGGGTATTACACCACAACGGTGGCCCGAACCAGTATAAACCCTGTGTCTCTTGTGTTGTTCTTTCCTTAGTTTAGATCCTAGCATGGCGGAGGGGTGCAGGTAGGTAGGGGGCGAAATCTCCACGCGCACCCCAGTGTTTGAACCTCAAGGGTCTGCCAGAACCCGAAATCCGACATTTGGCGCGCCAGGTAGGGGTGCGCCGGAATTCGTCTTCCACCGCCTCGTTCTCCTCCGACCGTCACGCCCATGTCTGACGCTCGTCGGGCCCGCGCCGAGCGCCGGGCCGCACTCGCTTCCCGCGTCACCCAAACGGCCCCTGTCGGAGGGCATCCACGCCGTTCCCCGTCACCTGCCGTCAACGCCGCCACCGGCCCGGCGGGGGACGAGTGGCAAGCATCGTCCTAGCATCCGTCCGTGCGGCAAGACGGCTGCACCGCAACTCCCTCGCTCACCCTAGCTGGTTCTTCGTCCCGCGTGCTCCGCGCGCCCATGGAGGCTCGAGCTGCACTCATCGCGGCAAATGAGCTCCTGCGCTACCATCCCGTTGACGACGTCTACGAAGAATGGCTCGACCGCGTCGCCGAGCTCGTCCGCACCGTAGGGGGCTCTCCTGCGCCATCCGTTCCATTGCACCGCACCCCGCCCTGCGTGGGCGACGAGGCTCCGGCGGCGCCCCGGCCGCCTCCTCCTCAAGAAGACGCCATGGCCCCAAGGCGCGTGGCCCCTGGGCGGAACCCGCTCCGTCAGGCGCCAGCGCGGCAAGAGCAGAGCTGCCAGGAAGTCCCTCGCCCGCAAGAAGCTGCCCGGGCACTCCCTGCTCCAACACGTCGCGACCATGCTCCTGCTCCCGCGCGTCAAGACCCCGCGTCGCTCCCAGCTACAGCACTTGGGGACATGCAAGACCAGGCTCTCCGTCACCCAAGGCCTCACGTGGCCACAGCAGGCTGCCGCGCCTTCACCACCGAACTACGCAGCGTAGCATGGCCCGTCAAGTTCAAGCCAGACCTGCCTCCTCGCTACGACGGCATGGTTGACCCTGAAGAGTTCCTCCAGCTCTACGAGCTAGGCATCGAAGCTGCCAACGAAGACGAGAAGGTCATGGCGAACTAGTTCCCCATGGCACTCAAGGACGGGGCCCGCACCTAGGTCCTGAACCTGGCTCCAGGCACAATCTCATCCTGGGAGGAGATGCGCACCCGCTTCATCGCCAACTTCCAAGGCACTCGCGACCGGCCACCCACCGTGAGCGACATGCGCCGCATCAGGCAACAGCCCGGGGAAACCCTGCAGAAGTACATCTAGCGCTTCAACAACGCATGCCTCAAGATTCCCAAGGTGACTGAGGAGGCCATCATCTCGGCCTTCTCCGACGGCGTGCGTGACGTCAAGATGAAGGAGGAGCTGGCGATGCATGAAGACCTGTGCACTTCCTTGGAGCTGTTCAACTTGGCAAACAAGTGCGCCAGGGCTGAGGAAGGGCGTCTCTCCCTCCTTGAGCTGCCTGCCGCGGACCCAGAAGAGAAGAAGCCCAAGGCCAAGGACGTGAAGCACAAGGGGGCTGCCGTGCTCGTGGCAGAACCAGACACCAAGCGGGGCAGAGATCAGCCCGAACCCTCCAAGGGCAGCCGGTACTGTGTGTACCATGACCTCCACACCCACAACACCAACGAATGTCAAGAACTCCGAGCCGTGCGAGAAGGAAGGATCGGCCGTCGCCCCGACCGTAGTGACCGGGGCTACAGCCGAGGAGGAGGAAGAAACGCAGGACGCTGGGAAGACCGTGGGCCGCGCCAAGGGTGGCGCGACCAACCTCGCGAGGATCGCTGGCAAGACCCGCCTCGCGAGAGAGGATGGAGGGATCAGCCTTGCAAGGAAGACTGGAGGGATCAGCCTCGCGAGGATCGCCCACAAGGCAACACAGGCCTCCCACCGCTGCCGCCGCAGCCAAGGAGAAACGAGGACCGCCACCAGGACGAGGAGGCTGGGGGCTTCCAGGAGCCGCGCGCGATCGCCTGCATCTTGGGCGGAGCACAAGCCCCAGCCTCTCAGTGCATCTTCAAGCAGTTCGCCCGCGAGGTGAATGCAGTCCTCCCCAGGCTCGAAGCCACGCGCCCCCTCAGGTGGTCGTCGTGCGCCATCACATTCAGCTCAGCAGATCAGCTCAAGTGTGCGGCTACAGCCCGAGTCCTCCCGATGCTTTGTTCCCCAATCATCAGCAATGTGGTGGTCACCAAGACCCTCATCGATGGAGGGGCAGGGCTCAACGTCCTGTCCGTGGAGACGTTCAACAACCTCCAAGTGCCCTACAGCCAGCTTTAGCCAACCAAGCCCTTCTCCGGTATCACTGACGGCTCCACGGTCCCGATTGGGCAGGTCCACCTCCCTGTCACCTTCGGGGCACGCGACAACTACCGCATCGAGCTCATCGACTTCGACGTCGCTCACATTCGCCTGCCGTACAACGCCATCCTTGGGTACCCAGCGCTGGCCAAGTTCATGGCTTTAACTCACCACGGCTACAACGTCCTCAAGATTCCAGGAAGCGGCGAAGTCATCACGGTGCCCTGTGAAGAGAAGGACGTGGTGTGTTCCCTGGAACGAGCCTTTCAGGCCGCGTCACTGGAAGACCCGGATCGTGGAAGCAGAAGGCCTCCCAAGACCACCCCCAAGAAGAAGAAGACATCGTCCGACCCGACCACTCAGGAGGCAGGCCCCTCTAGGCTCGCGCCTTCCCAGGGGGAGCCTCCCTCCATCGCATAGGAAAGCGCGCCCGGCGCCCTCCTCAGGCAGGGCTCGGGGGCTCTCCCCTGGAGGGCCACCGACCTGGCTAGGGTCACGAGGGAGGCGCTTGGGCACCACATGGAGGCGTGTTTTGAAGCATGTTTCCCTCGAGAAGGAGCAAGGCAAGGAGATCCGGATCCTCAGGAGTTCGTCAGCAAGGCCATTCAGGAGCTACAGTTGTCAAGAGTCATGAAAGGCGGCCGCCGCTTGCCAGCAGTGGCCCCCCATCTAGGCGAGGATGGTGGGCTATGCGTCTGCATCGACGTACCAGGGCTCAACCGAGTCGCCTCTCTGGAGCGCCTCTGGCCCTAGCGAGTGGGGTGCTGCGGAGGTCCACCCCACAGCTACGTTTGCATGCCTTACGGCTTGCCGAACGTGGCTGACGCGTACCAGCGCCTCATGAGGGGCATCACGGAGGCACGAGAGGCCAGGCGTTCCGCAGCCCTGGCAGAGATGGAGATGGCCCGCGAGGAGCCGCCAGCGCCTCCGGAGCCTCCCGAGGCCCCTGGGCCTGGGGGCTCGTGAGGATCGGCTCCCGCAACCCACCGAGCCTGCTACACCAACACCCCTTCGTCCTCAACATCATCAGGTGACATCTTTCGAGTTTTACTTCCAGCTGGGAGCGTCCCCAGGGCTGCATTATTCCCAGGCCGCGTGGGTCCGTCCCTATGGCATGTATCCCTTTATTCCATGTTATTAGCTTACCTTGTTGGGGGCGCCCCTCAGGCTGCATGATCCCCAAGCCGCTCGGGCCAGGCCCAGTGGCATGTATCCCATTTGCGTTTATTTCCGATTATGCGTTAGACCCACCATGCTTGATTATTTGATACCGGTCCACGGCACCTCTTCTCCTCCATGCCGACCACTTCCACATTAAAGGGGGGGCACCTGAGCATCGCGACTCAGGGCTCTTACTGGCTCTCCAGCCCTCACCCTCTGGCCTTGTCCATGGCATCACGACCTGGCATACCAGCGACGGCTGAGACCAGCTCGAGGGCCGGGACCCGAGGACGTAGAGTGCCGACATCTATACAAATTTGCAGGGACACATCACAAGATAAGGCCTAGTGCCAGGCGCAACCCGCCTAGAGGTAGGGCCCCGTGAGTCCCGCGCTGGCTCACGGGTGCCCAGATACACCTCGCCAGGCCCTACCGTGCCAGCCACGTGTCAGGGCGGGGCTGTACACGCCCTGGGGGCTCCTCCTGGAGGGGGGCCCCCTCCCACGTACCAGTGGAAGCACCATGCTCCGCGCTGGCTGACGACACTGCCGAGGAGCGGCTATGCCCATACACATACGGTAGCACTATGCTCCGCGCTGGTGATAAACAACTGAGGGTGGCCCCCGGGCCGCATCAACCTCAGGGAGCCCAGAGCTCAGTGTCTAGCCTCATCGTAACGCCTCCCCTCGGGAGTGCCGCGCGAGGGGGCTAGGCACGGGGGCTGCGCCTGGGTCACACCCAGATGCACGCCGCCCAGCCAGGTCCCCCCGGGCCTGGTTCGTCGCGCGTCTCTCCCCGAGTGGAGCCAAGGTACGAAGGCCATTTGAGCGTCAAGGGGGACTCCTGAGCATCGCGACTCAGGAGCCTAACTGGTCACGTAGCCCCTCACTCCGTGGCCCCGTCCTGGTTTCCGGTCGGGACCATTGCTGGGTAAGGTACGCGCGGGGCCGGGCTCTGCAGACGTAGAACGGTGGATCCACCCACATCATACCTCCCTACTTGCAGTTCGTGCGTCAAGGGGGACTCCTGAGCATCACGACTCAGGAGCCTAACTGGTCACGTAGCCCCTCACTCCGTGGCCCCGTCCTGGTTTCCGGTCAGGACCATCGCTGGGTGAGGCACGCACGCGGCCGGGCTCTGCAGATGTAGAACGGTAGATCCACCCGCGTCACACCTCCCTACTTGCTGTTCGTGCGCCAAGGGGGACTCCTGAGCATCGCGACTCAGGAGCCTAACTTGTCACGTAGCCCCCCACTCCTTGGTCCCGTCCTGGTTTCCGGTCGGGACTATTGCTGGGTGAGGTACGCGCGGGGCCGGGCTCTGCCGGCGTAGAACATAAGCAAGTAGGAAGGAAAAGTGCTAATTTCAAGGAATTCAAAAGCAAATATTACAGTCCACACTGTTATCTCAATGCCAAACGCAAGTTTAAACGCCTCCCCGAGGCATGATATGTGTGCAGGAATTAAAAGCAGGACAGGAGCCACGACGGAGTCACTTGGCGGCGGGGGAGCAGCGCAGAGCGGGTTCACCTCACGGAGCAGCGGGGTCGGCAGCGCCTTGCTCCGGCTTGGTGCTGAAGGCCCGGAACTTCCCCAGTAGAGCCTCCGCGTGACCCTTCACGGCCTCGGCAGCGGCAGCGGCACGCTCACCACTCACTGGCTCCAGCAGGCTGTTGAGGTCGACACCGGGATCGCGAAGGTAGATGTGGGTGAGGACCCATGTCAGTGCGGCAGAAGACAGGACACGCGCCTCGGCCTCGGCCGTGGGGCCAAGGCCAAGGGCGACATCTTCAAGAGCGTGAACCAGGAAGGGAAGCAGCTTGGCGGGGCCGTCCTCGGCGCCAGCCAGCGAGCTCTCCAGGCCGCTGTCGTAAAGCATCCTCAGCGAGGAGCGAGCCTTCGCCTCCAACTCCGTGAAGGCCGCGCGGTCCTCGGCAAGAACTAGGGCCTTGCCGTCCAGCTCGGCCTTCCTCGCCCCCAACCCCTGCTCCAACGCGCCTAGGCGGTCGCGGCGCTTCCTGAGCTTGGCCTCCCGGCCCTCGACGGCAGCCTCGCGAGCCTTCACGCCTTCTTCCTGCTCTTGGCCAAGGCGGACCTCTTTCGCGAGCTGATCCCGCAGGCCTTGCAGCTCGTCCTCCAGTGCCTTGCAGCGACCGCGGACGTCGACCACCTCCCCCAGGGCTGCATCACGAGCAGCCTTCGCCTCCAGGATGGCCTGCTTCTCCTCGTCGCATGCCGTCGAGGCCTGGACCAGCGCCGCCCGAATCAAGGCGTCGGAGCGAACCCATCCAGAAGCCAGCTCCAAACGCCCGGCCACCAAGCGGGGGTCGGCGCCAAGAAGATCCTGCCGCAGTCGGTCCAGCTCAGCAACAGCACGATCCAGAACGGTAGGAGTCGGAGAGACGGCGGGCGGTGGAGTAGGAGGAGAAGGCGGCAGCGCAGCCGCAGCATCCTGAGGCGGAGTCTGCCGCGCCCCGGCAGCTGTAGTGGCGGCGGCAGGCAAGAGCACCTCGGGAGCCACTTGGGCCGTGGGGGCTGAGCTCGCCCCAGCCGGCTCAGCCAAACCTCGCGAGGACGACCGGGCAGGAGAAGCCTGTGCGTCGCGGTCACCCTCCTTCACGGGCAGAAGCGCCGCCACGGATGGAACCTCGGGAGCCCCCTTCGGCTTCTTTGCTGCGGGCGCCAACCTATCCAAAGATGCGAACGTCAAGCCACAGAAGTAGAGCAAGAGATAAAGACAAGAATCGAATGCTTACGGGTCGTCGCCAGTGAGCTCAAGCGGCCTCCCGCCAAATTTGAAGCCTGAAAGCCGGCTGGAAGGGTCAACCTCGGGGAGCTTGGAGGCAGAAGGTGCGTATGCGGTTCGCCCCGGGGCCGGGGGAGACCCGCGGGATATCAGCCCGGTCCTGTCCTTCTTCGGGATCGGGGGCGAACTCCCGCCGTCCTGCTCGTCGTCATCCTCGTCGTCATCGTTCGGAGAGAGGCGGAGAACGCGGGACCTGCGCCGGGGGAGGGGAGCCCTCGACTCTCCGTCGGTCGCCTCGGAGTCAGGCCTTTTCCTCGCTCCCCTCCTTCTTCCTCTTTGCTGGAGTCGCTAGAGGGCACGTCCACCGGTTCCTCGGGAGCTTCCAGGGGCACTGGCCCATCCCCGTTGAAGACGGGCATGGACTTCACCACCCGCTCCCAGTCATTGCGGAGGAACAAGGGCGTAGGAGCGCCCTCCAGCCTCGCCACATTGCCCCCGACCAGAGATTGGAGAACCGTAGCCAGGTCTCCGTCGGCCAAGGCCACGGGGCTCGGACGGGGCCTCCACATTGGAAGCGAGTACTGCCGAAGCGGAGCCAGCCGGTTCTCCAGGAACTCCCTCAGCAGCGACGCGCCGTTCAGCTTCGCTGCCGCCATGTCGGTCGGCCTCAGGTCCGCGTCCATCTTCTCCAACACCATCTTCGCGCGGGGATCCACGAGCTCCGCTCGACCCTAGTCGCTGGAGCTCGTGGGATGCTCCGTGGGCAGGATCAGCCGAGGGTGGATGCGCCCAGCATCCACCAAGATCCACTTGCTCCTGAAGCCCTCAATCCTCTTCCCAGAGTTCGAGATGGCAATGGCGCCGCCGTACACGGCGAAGCTCGCGCACGCAGAAGCAGTCCCACGAGAGGTCCGAAGGTAGAAGTAGTGGCGCAGCAAGGCCACTGAGGGCTGCACCCCAACATGTGCTTCGCAATAATAAGCAAAGATTGCCAGGAGAAGGACGGAGTTGGGATGGAGATGCAAAGCCTGTAGCTTGTAATGGCGGAGGACAGAGAAGAAGAACTCGGAGAAGGGAGGCACCAGGCTAGCAACAATGGCACTTACGAAGAGCGGATAGAAGGTGCTCCTTTGACCCTCAGGGGTGGCGGAGTTGGCCTTGAACGCCTTCGCCCCGTCGATGCCCCACGCCATCACCATCCGGCGCAACATGGCAAGGCCCGCCTCCGACACATTCGGCGAGTCCAGGGCAGACGAGTACCAAGCTGCGGCCGGGGGCTGACGAGGTGCCATGGCTCCCTAGGTCGCGCGGCCAGAGCAGATCTGGAAATCTCGGAGGAAGGAAGGAGAGGCGCAAGAAAGGGGATCTGAGCAGCAACCGGAGAAAGCAAGAAGCAGGGCCTAGGCGGATGCCACTCCTTTATCAACTCACGCGGTTGCTAAGGCGCCCACGTCCAGTCAACTGCCACGCGGCACCCAAGCCCGCAGGTTGTTAGGGCCCGTGGCGCTTCGCTCTTGCCCTTCCGCCTCCCTGCACGGCCAAGTCCGGGCGCGCCTTGGGCCCGGGGGCTACTGTCGGCGTTCTGGGAATGGGGGTCCCCAGACTTGCCTGCCTGCGGCCTGCGGCGTGGCTCAAAGGGGGGCCCAGCATGGCCCGTCTTCACCAACACAAACCCAAGACCCTCGCGACGGGCCAAGCCTCGCGGGGCGGATGACGCGGAGCTTCCTCAGGCACGGCCTCATCAGGATGGCTCATGAGGAGGCGGAGAGATCAAGGCGGGGTACCTCACGAGGTGCCCGTGACGCAAGCCGTGACGACTCAGGGCGCCAGGAGGGTGCCAGCCCGCGCAGCGTCCTCCTTCCCTCTTTGGTGCAAAGGGGGTAAGCGCAGTCGCGGAGTACCGAGGCATCAGGCAAAGGTTGCCATTTCGGTGCAATGAGACCAAGACCAGGAGGACTACGAGACGGAGGTCACCGTGGAGCCCAAGACGGCGTCATCACCAGAGCATTGCACAGGCGAAGACTGCTTTTGTCAGGATAGCTGATACTTGTTGTCCCCCTTCAAATTAGCCCGCCATTGTTGGCTCCCTGCCCGCTCAATATTTGGGGAGAGGACCAGGGCCTCTATAAATAGGACTAGCCACCCCCAGGGTAGAGGGGATCGAGAATCAGCCAACCCAGAAACAAGCTAGGGTCGAAATCAGGGTCGGTCAGTTGGAGGAAAGCAGAGAGAGAGAGAAAAAGGTGACTGAACTCCTCCGAGCAGTTCATCCCCCCAGCCAAGAACAGACCCTCGCGAGGTTGTTCTCCCTTGTATTGTTCATCATCATCAGCCCAAGAGGCAATCCACCACACCACACACTGGAGTAGGGTATTACACCACAACGGTGGCCCGAACCAGTATAAACCATGTGTCTCTTGTGTTGTTCCTTCCTTAGTTTAGATCCTAGCATGGTGGAGGGGTGCAGGTAGGTAGGGGAGAAATCTCCGCGCGCACCCCAGTGTTCGAACCTAAAGGGTCTGCCGGAACCCGAAATCCGACAGCATTAAATGCGCCTTGTCATGTAATGCGAGGGATAACCTTGCATCACTGTACCCTTTCCACCTCCTGTGTGCCACTGTGGCAACCCCTTTTTCTATAAAAGGAGGCCCGAGGCGACCAGAGGCAGGATTCGGCTTTTTGGAGCTCCTCATGCCCCATAGCTAGCTCAAGAACACAGATATACAATCCACCAAAGCAGGAGTAGGGTTTTACGCATCCTCGCGGCCCGAACCTGGGAAAATGAACTGTGTGCTATCTGTTTGATCCGCTCTTCTCACGACCCCGCGCCCCGCTAACCACAATAGGGATTCTTGTGATCCCATAGGTGTCGTTCCCACCGACATCTTTGGCGCGCCAGGTAGGGGGCGCAGTTGTGAGAATTGGCTCTAGCAGTTAGCCCAACACTCCTTCGTCTTCGTGGCCCTTGGAGAAGAAAGGAGGCCAGAAGATCGGCAATCGAGCGACTGCAAACAGAAGCTAAGTTGCACTGAACCATTATTTGTTCTATCCTTCTTATATGAGGTTATCCCCCCCGGAGATGTCACGCCTTTGTATGAGAAACCTGCACGCCAGGGGGCTCTCCCACGATCGGCAACGCCCTTGCCCTGTTTCGAGTCCGCTGAACAACTCAAGCGGCTGCGTCGAGAATGGCAGAGTAGCCTTCCGCGATCAACAACGCTCTCGACTCTGACTTGAGTCAAGCTCGACAGTTCGAGCGGCTGCGTTCAGAACGGAAAGGTGGCTCGTCCGGCAACACGCATACCCAGCAGGCCCATGGGGATATGTCCCCAAAACGCTGCTAGGGGCTTCCACGCCGGCGAGCCTACCCAATCGACGTAGGGCGCGCATACAAAGAGGAACTGAACGGGGAAATAACGTGCATGAAAATTAAGAGTACTACAAAAGTTATGTTACATCACATCATTTCTGCGGTTCTAACTAAAGATAAAATTTGTCTTGGTCGGGAACCTGCAACGGCGAAGAAGAACGGGATGCCTAATCCCGGCGTTGGCCTTCCACCCTCTAGATTTCGTCGATACTGCTGATGATGGGCTTGATGCGCTCCTTGAGCACCGTGAGGTCAGTACCATCCGGCAAGCTATCCATCGCGGCTTCGAAGTCGAGGTCGGGATTCCAGTACGCCATCTTGGTGAGGACCTTGGTCATGACCCCCCGGCAAAGTCGCCGGGCCTCCCCGGCCAACGTGGCCGCTCTGTTGGAATGAAGATAAGCCATGGCTCCGAGGACGCCCTCGAAGAACTGGGTCAGCTTGGCGTTGACGGTCCCGCTGCGCTCAGGGGCATACCTCACGTTTGGCATCCCCATGGTGGCCAACTGCGAGGTGACCCTGCCGGCGACGTCCTCCAGACGGCTGATCCATCTGTTCTCGCCCGCCACATATTCCTGGTGGGAGGCGGCCTCGTTCGCCCGCAGATACTTCTCCTCCTCCAGGCTCCTGGTCAAGGTCTCCTCCCGAGCTCTGCTCCCCGACAACATCTTCTCGAGATTCTACAGCTTCAGCTTGAGATCTCTGATGGAGTTTTGCGCTTCGGAGAACTCCCCAGCCCTGCGGATGACCGCTCCTTGCGCCTCTAACAAGGCGCTGTTGAGCGTGCTCTTCTCGTTGGACAGCTTGAGGGCCTGCTCCTTCAGCTCGTCCCGCTCCACCTCCAACTCCCTTACTTTGCCGGCATGGGCCAGAGCCTGGGCATCGAGTGCCTCCTTGTTCCTCTGCTCCAGCTCGCGAGTCCGCCGCGCGACAAGGGCCTCGAGCTCCTCGTCCTTGCCACGGAGCGCTGCGGCAAGCTTCGCCTCACGCACGGTGAGGTCCTCTTCCTGGGAATCCAGTGCGGCTTGATGCTGGTTCCGGACGGCCTTGGCCGCGGCAGCCTTGTTCGCCGCCTTTTCCTGGGCCTTCTCGATGTCAGCCATCTTCATGGTGAGCTCGACATTGCGCCTGGCCAATTCCACCTGAAAGGCCCTCTGCTCCTCGCGAGTCTGGTGGAACCAGGTCTGCGTCTCAGTAACGCGCGCCTTGAAATCCACCTCCGCCTGGTCCACCGTTGTCGTCCTGGACTTAACGTTGTCCAGACAGACACGGTAGAGCGCCTAGAGTTTTCGGAAGTTGGCCCCTATAGCACGGAAAAGCTGCTCTTCTGGAGAACCATCGCCGCCAACGCCCGGCTCATCGACAACCTCGAGCCCGGTGGCGGCAAGCACCTCGCCATCAAAGACTTCCCCTTCGGCGGGTGCTCGGGAACTTGACGCCCATGGAAGATGGACGAAAAGATCGTCGCCCACCTTCAGGTATTTGCGGAGGCCCGAGGTTGAGGGGGAAGGAGGCTGATCATCAACCACCTCTTCCTTGGCGGTGGCCTTGCCGGCTTCCCCGGCGGGCCCACCGCTGGCGCCCTCGGCAGAAGCCTCACCGGTCGCCTTGGCGGCCCCCGCAGCGGTGTCCTTGGCAGCATCCTTGGTGGCCTCATCAGCGGCGGCCTCGTCAGCATCTCTGGCGGCCTCTTCGGTAGCAATCCTGTCGGCCTCTGCCGCGGCCTCCTCAACAATATTCCCAACAATAGTATCCACGTCCTCCATACCTATTGAAGGAGGGCCTGGGTAGTAATGGGAGCATTGAAGCCAAGAAAAAGAATAAGGGGAAAACAGAGACAAAGGACAGGCGACTCACCAGTGCTAGGTTGTGAAGCAGAAGTCCCCTCCCCGCCAGCATTTGGCGTCGTGGCAGAGTCACCAGCGCCCAAGTTCCCCTCTTCTTCCATGGGTGTGGGCTCCGTGCTTGATGCCCTTGCCGGGGACGCCCCTCGCGGCGGCATAGTCGATGGGGCTGGTGTGTTGGGGATAGCCCTCTGCGGCTCCTCCTGCTGTGGCTCCCCTCCTGCAAACCCGACAAGGTCAACACCATAGCATCGAACGCCTACCACATGTCGAATAAGAGGAGGGTGACGAACTTACGCTGGGGGCTGTGCCGGGGGCTGCTGTCCAGGCTGCTCAACACCACCAGTGGCGTCTTTGAAGCCCCAGCCGGGGGCTGACTGCTCGCCGAGGCCTTCGCCCTCTTCACCCTCTGGGCCAACGTCTCTGCATCCCTGCAAAAGCAAAAACGGATCAGGAGAGGTGACTTAATTTGGGGGAATGGAAATGGCGGTAAGGAACGGAGTACTTACTCGTCATCCATCTCCTCCTCTTCCACCACTTTTCTTTTCCTCTTCGGGCTGAGAGGCCCAAGATCAAAAGCGACCTCCGCGTCGACATCCGAGTCGACGTCTGCCGGAGGAGGCGAAGAAGGCGGGGTTTGTGCGCGCCCAGATGAGGAAGGGATTGTTGTCTTCTTCTTCTCAGCGGGCTTCGTCAGCCTCTTCGCTGTCGTGGCCCTCATGTGACGCCCGGACCCCTCCAGGGTCAATTGAGGCCGCGTAGCCCTGCCGGGCCGTACCGGCTCGCCGGAGCCAGACCGCCGCAGGACTCGCCCTCTTCCCCTGGCTGGCGTCGAGCCCGCCGCCACATCCTCCTCCTCCGACGACTCGTCGGCCGCGTCTTCGACAAGCGGAGCTCCAGTGTCGGCGCTGCTGACCTCCTCGGTGGCCGCCACCCACTGGGTGAACTGCTCTTTCTAACGCCCTCGATGCGGCTATATCTCCCACATGTCGAAGCACGACTTAGAGGCATAACCGCATTGAAAGCAATGTCGCAAGTGAGGTAATCTTCACACAACCCATGTAATATATAAAGGACAGAGATACATAGTTGGCTTACAATCGCCACTTCACACAATTACACGAATAAAGCATTACAACATCCAGATACAATCAAGGTCCGACTACGGAACCAAAATAAAAGAAGAACCCCAAATGCGACAAAGGTCCCCGATCGACCCCAACTGGGCTCCACTACTGATCAACTAGAACGAAACAACATAAAGGACAAGATCTTCATCGAGCTCCTCCTGAGCTTGGTTACGTCATCTGCACGGACTCGTCGGCACCTGCAAGCTGGTTTCGGAAGTATCTCTAAGCCACGGGGACTCAGCAATCTCGCACCCTCGCGATCAAGACTATTTAAGCTTATGGGTAAGGTAAAGGTATGAGGTGGAGCTGCAGCAAGCGACTAGCATATATGGTGGCTAACATACGCAAATGAGAGCGAGAAGAGAAGGCAAAGCACGGTCGATAAAAGTATGATCAAGAAGTGATCCTATAACAACCTACGTCAAGCGTAACTCCAACAACCGTGTTCACTTCCCGGATCCCGCCGGAAAGAGACCATCACGGTTACACACGCGGTTGATTCATTTTAATTAAGTTAAGGTTCAAGTTATCTACAACCGGACATTAACAAATTCCCATCTGCCCATAACCGCGGGCACGGCTTTCAAAAGTTCAAATCCCTGCAGGGGTGTCCCAACTTAGCCCATCACAAGCTCTCACGGTCAACGAAGGAATAGACCTCCTCCCGAGACATTCCGATCAGACTCGGTATCCCGGTACAACAAGACATTTCGACAGGGTAAAACTAAACCAGCAACACCGCCCGAATGTGCCGACAAATCCCGATAGGAGCTGCACATATCTCTTTCTCAGGGCACACTCAGATGAGCCAGACGTCGGGTAAGCCAGCCCAGAGTTGCCCCTCGTGGCCTCGGACATCGCTCAGTTGGACCAACACTTAGAGGAGCAGTGGCCCGAGGGGGTAAAATAATGATGACCCTTGGGCTGGCCGACCCAAGGGAAAGAAAAAGGCTAGGTGGCGAATGGTAAAACCAATGGTGGGCATTGCTGGAAGAGCTTTACTTAAGGCAAACTGTCAAGGGGTTCCCATTATAGCCCAACCGCGTAAGGGACACAAAATCCGGGAACATAACACCAATATGACGGAAACTAGGGCGGCAAGAGTGGAACAAAACACCAGGCATAAGGCCGAGCCTTCCACCCTTTACCAAGTATATAGATGCATTAATTAAATATGATATATAGTGATATCCCAACAAGTAAACATGTTCCAACAAGGAACAACATCTCCATGTTCCAACAAGGAACAAACTTCAATCTTCACCTGCAACTAACAATGCTATAAGAGGGGCTGAGCAAAGCGGTAACATAGCCAATCAACGGTTTGCTAGGACAAGGTGGGTTAGAGGCTTGGTTCAACAATATGGGTGGCATGATAAGCAAGTGGTAGGTACCGCAGCATAGGCCTAGGAAAAGAGCGAGCAACTAAGCAAGCAAAGATAGAAGTGATTTCGAGGGTATGATCATCTTGCCTGAAATCCCGCAGAAGCAACCCGACGTTACCGGAACCAACCCGAAGAAGCAACACCGGAAAAGAAGCACACAGCAAAGTAAACAACCAACACATAAACATGGCATGATGCACAACCAAGTATGAGGCATGTCCGGGTTAAAGAGGCATGGTAAGGCAAAGAGCACAAGCAACCCTACAAATTAAGTGGAGCTCAATATGCAACAAGTTGTATATTGACGAAACACCGCATTAATTATTTAGTTCTCTCCCGGTTGGGTACTCAACAAATTTAAATGTTGGTTATCATGGCAAGAGGTGAAGCATAACAAAACTATACTATCTAAACAATTTAAATGGGGTCGTACATAACAAATAACGAATCCGGTAAATCCCCATATGCATTTATCAATTTGGTGCAACAACAATTTAACATTTTAATTGTTTTTATCATGATGCGGATGACATAAACAAGTTTATGCAATTTCAAGAAAATGTTGACATGAAAAGATATGAGGCATTTGTCACCATGGCGGAAAGAAAGGGTGCCACAGCGACACTAACGGAAACGGTGCCACGGCAACGTTCCATTTCCGGAAACTCGATTGAGACATCGGTGCAAAGAAAAAGACGGGAGCGTGTCATGCGAAGAACGGTGGGGTGCTCCCAGTTACCGGGTTCCCACGTGTCGACGGCATGGCAACGAGGAGGAACAACTAAGGTTCACAAGCGAAAACAACAACCAACCATGCATCTCATACAACACAAGCATTCGGTCCACGGGCGTCGTCTCGGGGTTATACCTTCGGAGCGTGCAAACGGGATGGATCAAGTTCGTAGAGGGAAGTAGGCGTTCTCGCGACGGCGGTAGTGGAAGTAGTCGTTCACGTTCGTTGAGAGGTACTTGCACCTTCGAACTTGACGAATCCGAGGGCTTTGGGGTCGACGGTAGTGGTACACGTTTCGTAGACGTTCGAGCCATATCGGTAGCGGTACTTGACGAATCCCAAAACAGACTTGGCGTCTTCACGCGTAGGGATACTTGGCGTTTCCGGTTCGGTGGTCGTTCGGGCGCCGTATGTCGTGGTACTTGGCGTGCAACCAAAGATGGACTCCGGGTGTCTGTGTTGACCTGGCCACGACAAAGGCAGCAAGGACAACGGGGCAGCCAGCTCGTCGGGGTCCGATGCAGGGACGGGCAGAACAGGCGGCGATGGTGTGGCAGAGGACGGCGGCTCCGGCGATGGACTTGGCGGCGGGGAGGACCGGACGAGATCCCGCCGGATCCGAGGCTAGGGCGGCGGTATGGGGAGGTGGACGAGCTCCAGGACGGCAGCGAGGTCGGGCGTCCAAGGCGGCGGGTTGCTCCGACGGCGTCGAACGGCGATGACGAGAAAGGGTTTCGGGAGGAGCTCCTCTCCCTGGGCCGATGAGGAGAGCGAGGACGCTCAGGCACAGGGCCTCCTGTTCGGCTGCTTCAGCCACGAGGACGAGGAGGCCGGCACGCGTGATGGAGCTCGGGCGCGCGAGAGGCCCGGCGAGGACGCGGCTTGAGCTGCAGCCATCCATGGCGCGGCGGCAGAGGAGGTCATGTGCTCCGGCGAGGTGGGACTCCGGCGTGGGGTGTAGGAGGATTGGGGACGAGCCGCGGCTTCCCCTGGCGGCGCGGTCGGGAGGAGGACGAGGGGGATCGAGAGAGATGACGGCGCTGAGGGGAAGCACGAGGGAGAGATCGAGAGGAGGAGGTCGGCTCCCTGGCGGCTAGGGTTAGAGGTTAGGTGCGGCTGGGCCTAGGTGGCCGCGGGGATGGCTGGGCCCGGTTGAGCTAATGGGCCGGCATGGGAGAAAATGGTCCTTGGAGGCTGCTCATGAAGGAGGCCCAAGTAGCCTACTGCGCTGGGCTACTCTATCCCCCTCTTAATTTTTCTTTAACAGGAAAACATTAAAGAGAAGTAAAGAAAGAGAGGGTTAGGAAAAGAATTTGGGCACACGGGTAATTTTCCTGGACTCGCAAAATATGCTTGTTCCGAGAAAATAGAAAAGGCCATGATAGGAAGATTTAAATTCAAATCCATTTGAATTTAATTCAAAAGGTTGAACTAGGACAGGTTTTTAGGAGTATCCAAAAATGTTCGGATTTTTGGTGGAGCTCCGGAAAAGTGATGAAAAGAAATAATGGGCAAAGTTTGGAGGTGCAACTTGAAGCATAAGAGGCGTGGAATTAAGTTGCAAGTGTGTTATGGTGATCCCCAAGAATGGAAATATTTACTATAGCTCTCTAAATATCGAGAGGATATGTTTTAAAGAGAATCACCATGTGAATTCCCTCGATTTAAATGGATCAAAGATCCATACCATTTGTTTACTTGAGTTTTAAAACGGGTTGCATGATGACATGATGCAATGCACATGATGCAAAGATGAAATGCAGCGGACCAAACAAAACACACGACGAAACCCGGAAACCCTGGAAGGCAACTGAAGCTCCGGTCTTGGGGCGTTACAACACTCCACCACTACGAGAGGATCTCGTCCCGAGATCTAGAATGGCACCGGAGGGAAAACGGAAAAGGAAGAGAAATGGTAAAACTAAGTTGCTTCTATGACGAACGAGTGAAACCAAAGAACCTTGAGAGGTTGAACAAATTCGAGAAAAGAATACAACGAAGGTGAACTAGGTCGAAAACACTCCGTTAGGAAGAGGAAGAAAGAACATTGCGAAAAAGCCTTGAGGTTGAAGGACAAGATATATATTGAAACACTCCGGTTAACGAAGGGGATCAAGGAAGACCAAATTCGAACAGCACTCCGGTTGAAAAGTGATACAAGACTAGATAAGATGAAAAGAACTTGAGCAGAGGACACGACACTCCGGTTAAATGGATAAGCACAAAAAGAACATGATCTTTGACAAACGAGATGATGGGTTGAAAAGAGCAACATCACAATGACTCCGGAACGAAGGGAAACAAGATCTTGAGAGAGCACGGTTACAACAAATGCTAGAATGGAGTTGTTGGAAAACCAACAACGAAAGGATAAGCTTGATATGGACTTATAGAAGACATCTCAAAATTATGAGGTGACAACTTGCCACTCACGGAATAAATTTGATTGGTAAGAACAAGGAGACGAGAAACTTATTTCACCGGGAGGATAGATGAAGAACTAGGGTCATTTAAAAGCACCATAAATAGTGACAATCCTTAGGGAAGGCTTTAGGTGAAACATAACCCAAGATAATTCCAACGAAGAGGTTGATGAATTTAAAATACCTCATTCTTGATAACTTGTGAAACACGAAGCACGAAGGGAAATTATCAAGAATGACATAATACCACCTCCAATGATACGGTAGAAAGAAAATGCACTTCGGAATGCGAGATGAAGAATGCTTGAGCTCCTTAAAAGGAATCTCGATGAACACTTCGAGAAGGAGTATCAAACGAAAAGAAAAAAAGAAGTTGAAAACACAAAGTAAAACCTTGTAATGATTTAGATGGATCTCCGTGATGAAGTAATTGAAAAAGGTTGGAACTCCGGGAAAAATAGAAGATGAAACAAAGAAACCGAGAATTTTTTCAATGAACCTTCGGAATAAGGAATTAATCATTTGGATGAACAAGAATAAGAATTATGTTATGCTTATCCTTCACCAATTTAAATTGATGAAAATCCACGGATTTGGCATAATACTTATTCTCGTAGCAAGGATGAAGATAGATATAGCTCAACTTGAGAAGGTCTTCAACGATCCACCGGTAGAATTGAAACAATGACTGAATTGATAAGGAAGAGAAATCTTGAACGAACCACCATAAGAATTAAAAAAATGAACGAAGAGAAGATAAAGAAACACCAGGAGGAATTAGCAAATGAACGAAAATACTTGCTAGGATTTAGATACATGAGAACGAAGAGATCACGAACTGATTAGATTTCACTTGACCGATGTACCGTCAAGATTGGAGAATGATAACTGAATGCTGAGAATGAATAAACCTTCCGAAATGATTACCTTCGGAGGCACAAGCTGAAAAGACTCCTGAATTACTCCGGATGGTTGAAAAGAATTCTCACATCGAAAACAATTTTGAGAGGATGGCATTAAGCTAGAATCACGAATCTCTGAGAGAACGGATAAAATATGGAGGGAAAACTCTTCTTCGGTCTTCAAAATCCGAGGATGATGACGAGAAACAAACACCATGAATCGTTGAGATACTCCGGAATGAAAAATGGAAAGGTTGAACCAACGATGAAAATAAATGAAAGATCTTGGAGAAAGACATTTGACTGATGACAATGCATTGTTACGTCAAATTTCGAAAAGAATTTGATGGTAGCTTCGGGAAAATAGAAGAGTCAGGTAAGATCCTGGGAAAAGACCTGTGGCTTAGGGCCCACTCAAGAGAAGCACCGTTGAAATGATTTTAAAGAGAGGTTGCACCGGTTGAGAAGATATTTGAAACGAGGAAAAAGGATATGATCAACACCAAAAGCTTGAATTGGTTCCACCGGAGAAGAAAAGAATGAAGAATGACGAACTAGTAGAACATCTCCTTGAGAACCACCGGGTAAGAATATTGACGAAAAAGAATGGAGTGACTTCACATGAATTGAATGGATACCCGATGAAGAAATCTGGGTCCTCGAAGAAACAAAAAGGGAGGGAGGGTGGGAAAAAGAAAGACAACTCGGAGATGGATGAAACGAATGCCGTTGAGAGAGCTGATACTTGATCTTGCAGATGTTGAAATGATAAGATCCACTTGAGGAGAGACACATCGGTTGAAAAGAAATTGAAATGAGGAACTCGATGATCGAGAAGGATTAGTATTCACATAGGAATATGAGAACACCATTTGGGGAAGGTATGGAATCAACATTTGACTTCGAAGCAACTCGAATACCACAACTCAAAACAAAACAAGGATTGGCTTGCAGAATAAGCCGGAACAAACATATGATAGAGATTTCGTCCGAAGTTTTCATGGTGGGGCCTACACGGGCTCGATCGTACAGCACCATCATGTAAGGCAGTCCACATGACATACGAAGCGTCCCCGAGTCGGCATAGCCAAGGACTCTTTAAGACACAACGAGACCACTATAAAACCGACCGTGAATAGGCGGACCACTAGACGTTGAACCCCAATTTCATATCATACATCTGTCGGGAAGATATCCTATGAGCTACTTGAATTCCCACCTATGAAACTCCCGAACCTTTCCGGTTATGCAATCGGGTGTTGGGGATACAGGGGAAGCATAATATCTCACCCAAACTAACAAATCCTACATCCAGCTGTATCCATCCTTCAACACATAACCAAGAAACCTTCGGAAATCATCTACCTGAACCTTCGAAAAGCATCCGTTATACGAGTTATGGCAATACTCCCGAACTCCCGCCCCAGTACTGGGTGGCGTCGAGGTTTATCTCACCAACGAACTGCATAAAAGAGATTTTCGATGTCGGCGTACTAAACTCAGGTATTCCAGAACTGCAACGATAAAATTATGATGACAACACCTCAGAGCTCAACTCCCCGGGACACTTCCACTAAACCCCTGACAGGAGGCACCAAGACAATTTTCTCGTCATAAAACCATCGGAACGACTCCAAGATACTCGCGTGATCCTAAAAAAAATTTAGTGAAATTTGAGAAGAGAAGAGTCAAAACTCTACGTCAGGATGCCTTACTAGAGCGATGAGGAGACTAGGAAGTAAAAGAATTCCTAAACTCTCCGATATATAATTCCTAAAGACTCAAAACATTTTTCTAGACACAACTCGGCCGCTAAAAATGATCAAGCAATGGGGCTCCTAAGGTCGGGGAAGGCTCTGATACCAACTTGTAACGCCCTCGATGCGGCTATATCTCCCACGTGTCGAAGCACGACTTAGAGGCATAACCGCATTGAAAGCAATGTCGCAAGTGAGGTAATCTTCACACAACCCATGTAATATATAAAGGACAGAGATACATAGTTGGCTTACAATCGCCACTTCACACAATTACACGAATAAAGCATTACAACATCCAGATACAATCAAGGTCCGACTACGGAACCAAAATAAAAGAAGAACCCCAAATGCGACAAAGGTCCCCGATCGACCCCAACTGGGCTCCACTACTGATCAACTAGAATGAAACAACATAAAGGACAAGATCTTCATCGAGCTCCTCCTGAGCTTGGTTGCGTCATCTGCACGGACTCGTCGGCACCTGCAAGCTGGTTTTGGAAGTATCTCTGAGCCACGGGGACTCAGCAATCTCGCACCCTCACGATCAAGACTATTTAAGCTTATGGGTAAGGTAAAGGTATGAGGTGGAGCTGCAGCAAGCGACTAGCATATATGGTGGCTAACATACGCAAATGAGAGCGGAAGAGAAGGCAAAGCACGGTCGATAAAAGTATGATCAAGAAGTGATCCTATAACAACCTACGTCAAGCGTAACTCCAACAACCGTGTTCACTTCCCGGATCCCGCCGGAAAGAGACCATCACGGTTACACACGCGGTTGATTCATTTTAATTAAGTTAAGGTTCAAGTTATCTACAACCGGACATTAACAAATTCCCATCTGCCCATAACCGCGGGCACGGCTTTCAAAAGTTCAAATCCCTGCAGGGGTGTCCCAACTTAGCCCATCACAAGCTCTCACGGTCAACGAAGGAATAGACCTCCTCCCGAGACATTCCGATCAGACTCGGTATCCCGGTACAACAAGACATTTCGACAGGGTAAAACTAAACCAGCAACACCGCCCGAATGTGCCGACAAATCCCGATAGGAGCTACACATATCTCTTTCTCAGGGCACACTCAGATGAGCCAGACGTCGGGTAAGCCAGCCCAGAGTTGCCCCTCGTGGCCTCGGACATCGCTCAGTTGGACCAACACTTAGAGGAGCAGTGGCCCGAGGGGGTAAAATAATGATGACCCTTGGGCTGGCCGACCCAAGGGAAAGAAAAAGGCTAGGTGGCGAATGGTAAAACCAATGTTGGGCATTGCTGGAAGAGCTTTACTTAAGGCGAACTGTCAAGGGGTTCCCATTATAGCCCAACCGCGTAAGGGACACAAAATCCGGGAACATAACACCGCATTAATTATTTAGTTCTCTCCCGGTTAGGTACTCAACAAATTTAAATGTTGGTTAGCATGGCAAGAGGTGAAGCATAACAAAACTATACTATCTAAACAATTTAAATGGGGTCGGACATAACAAATAACGAATCCGGTAAATCCCCATATGCATTTATCAATTTGGTGCAACAACAATTTAACATTTTAATTGTTTTTATCATGATGCGGATGACATAAACAAGTTTATGCAATTTCAAGAAAATGTTGACATGAAAAGATATGAGGCATTTGTCACCGTGGCGGAAAGAAAGGGTGCCACAGCGACGATAGCGGAAACGGTGCCACGGCAACGTTCCGTTTCCGGAAACTCGATTGAGACATCGGTGCAAAGAAAAAGACGGGAGCGTGTCATGCGAAGAACGGTGGGGTGCTCCTAGTTACCGGGTTCCCACGTGTCGACGGCATGGCAACGAGGAGGAACAACTAAGGTTCACGAGCGAAAACAACAACCAACCATGCATCTCATACAACACAAGCATTCGGTCCACGGGCGTCGTCTCGGGGTTATACCTTCGGAGCGTGCAAACGGGACGGATCAAGTTCGTAGAGGGAAGTAGGCGTTCTCGCGACGGCGGTAGTGGAAGTAGTCGTTCACATTCATTCGGAGAGGTACTTGCACCTTCGGACTTGACGAATCCGAGGGCTTCGGGGTCGACGGTAGTGGTACACGTTTCGTAGACGTTCGAGCTATATCGGTAGCGGTACTTGACGAATCCCAAAACAGACTTGGCGTCTTCATGCGTAGGGATACTTGGCGTTTCCGGTTCGGTGGTCGTTCAGGCGTCGTATGCCGTGGTACTTGGCGTGCAACCAAAGATGGACTCCGGGTGTCTGTGTTGACCTGGCCACGACAAAGGCAGAAAGGACAACGGGGCAGCCAGCTCGTCGGGGTCCGATGCAAGGACGGGAAGAACAGGCGGCGATGGTGTGGCAGAGGACGACGGCTCCAGCGAAGGACTTGGCGGCGGGGACGACCGGAGGAGATCCCGCCGGATCCGAGGCCAGGACGGCGGTATGGGGAGGCGGACGAGCTCCAGGACGACAGCGAGGTCAGGCGTCCAAGGCGGCGGGTTGCTCCGACGACGTCGAACGGCGATGACGAGAAAGGGTTTCGGGAGGAGCTCCTCTCCCTGGGTCGATGAGGAGAGCGAGGAGGCGCAGGCACAAGGCCTCCTGTTCGGCTGCTTCGGCCACGAGGACGAGGAGGCGGGCACGCGTGATGGAGCTCAGGCGCGCGAGAGGCCCGGCGAGGACGCGGCTTGAGCTGCATCCATCCATGGCGCGGCGGCAGAGGAGGTCCTGTGCTCCGGCGAGGTGGGACTCCAGCGTGGGGTGGAGGAGGATTGGGGTCGAGCTGCGGCTTCCCCTGGCGGCGCGGTCGGGAGGAGGACGAGGGGGATCGAGAGAGATGACGGCACTGAGGGGAAGCACGAGGGAGAGATCGAGAGGAGGAGGTCGGCCCCCTGGCGGCTAGGGTTAGAGGTTAGGTGCGGCTGGGCCTAGGTGGCCGCGGGGATGGCTGGGCCCGGTTGAGCTAATGGGCCGGCGTGGGAGCAAATGGGCCTTGGAGGCTGCTCATGAAGGAGGCCCAAGTGGCCTGCTGCGCTGGGCTACTCTATCCCCCTCTTAATTTTCCTTTAACAGGAAAACATTAAAGAGAAGTAAAGAAAGAGAGGGTTAGGAAAAGAATTTGGGCACGCGGATAATTTTCCTGAACTCGCAAAATATGCTTGTTCCGAGAAAATAGAAAAGGCCATGATAGGAAGATTTAAATTCAAATCCATTTTAATTTAATTCAAAAGGTTGAACTAGGACAGGTTTTTAGGAGTATCCAAAAATGTTCGGATTTTTGGTGGAGCTCCGGAAAAGCGATGAAAAAAAATAATGGGCAAAGTTTGGAGGTGCAACTTGAAGCATAAGAGGCGTGGAATTAAGTTGCAAGTGTGTTATGGTGATCCCCAAGAATGGAAATATTTACTATAGCTCTCTAAATATCGAGAGGATATGTTTTAAAGAGAATCACCATGTGAATTCCCTCGATTTAAATGGATCAAAGATCCATACCATTTGTTTAGTTGAGTTTTAAAACGGGTTGCATGATGACATGATGCAATGCACATGATGCAAAGATGAAATGCAGCGGACCAAACAAAACACACGACGAAACTCGGAAACCCTGGAAGGCAACTGAAGCTCCGGTCTTGGGGCGTTACACTCTTCCTCCGCAGCCGTTGCAGCCTTGTCCTCCACGCCCCCGGCACTGCCGGCCTCCATGGCGAGCTGCGCCTTCCTCGCCCTAGTGGCAATGTAGTCCAGCTCTGCCTGGGTGGTGTCCATGACAAGCCACCGCTCGGCGTCAGCATTGACATGTACCTCAATCAGGGTGTTAAAGAATTGCTGCACATCCGCGTCCTTCGGCTCCTTCTAGCTCGGGACAGGGCCGTGCGCATTACAGTCCAGCATCATGGCGATGATCTCGGACCGATGTGAATTGTTGCACAATGGGACCACCCCCGCTGGCAGCTTGAAAAACGGCCCCTTGAGGGCCTTGCCAACCTTTGCGGCAGCCCTCGCGGCCTTGCCGGTCCGTTCGACCTCGCCATCGCGACCCACATCAAGCTGGAAAAGCCGTTGGCAGAAGTGGGCATGCGCCATCACTGTGAAGTTGTGATCGAGGCCGGGGCGGAGTCGCATATTGTCAGCCGGATTCGTAAAGAGCCAAGCTGGCCTCCCCTTGTTGTGCAACGGGGCGATCCGGCAGCGAATGAAGTCCACCCCGATCATCTCAAGGGTGAGTCCGGCACGGGTGAGCCGGAGAATCCTAGTAATGGCAACAGTGAGCCTCCCGTCGGTGGCGTCCGCATCGCTCCAATCGCTGCCACGGACCGGCGGCACTCGGCGGACCTTGCAGAATTCCGGCGGGTCTTCATCCTCAATCCAGCACCACCGGCCACGCCATTCCTCCCACCTCTCCTTCACGGCACCATCCGGGTACGCCCCCTTGGATCTTGGGATCCAGGTGACGCAACCAGAGATGGCACCTCCCGGATGGATCCGAGGGAAGAAATAATGGCGGAAGAGCGCCGTGTTGGGTTGCACCCCGGCAAAGCCTTCGCAAAGATGCGCAAAGAAAGCCATGCGCGCCACGCATTCGGAGTAAAATCCAAGAGGCGAAAGCCGAAGGTGTGCATAATGTCGTAGAAGAAATCGGAGAAAGGGGAACATAACCCGCAAGAAAGATAATCGACGAAAAAGGGATACTGATTTGGGGCAGGATCGGCGCAAGCGGCAGGAATGAAGCGCGTCGCCGGATGTCCCGAATTCTCTGCCCCCGTCTTCACTCCCCATAGAGGCCTGAAGGAGGCCCGGAGCTCACGAACATCAACCGTCGAGGGGAAGAGAAGGCAGACTTCGTCCGGTCCCCCGACAGCGCGCTCTCCGGCGGCTCCACAGTCCCAGCGCCATTAGCCACCCCCTTGCCCTTGACGGATTTGGGCACCATGGCAGCCAAGAAGTTTAGGGGGCTAAGAAAGGGGGATGGCGAAGCAACGACGGCGGGCGATGGCGGAAGCTTAGGAAGGAAGGAAGAGAGGAAACTGCGGCTCTGAGATTGGAAAAGGCACGAGGAAAGAGGAGAAAGTGAGCAGCGCGCCCGCGATTATTCCTTTTTATGGGGGAAAACACGGGCCGTCTCCTTTCACATTAACTGTGGTGTCACGCATGCCCGCGGGAACCAACCCCACGCATGCTTCCCATGTCACACGCACCTCCCCACGCCATGCCACGCGCGGGAATCGTGGGAAGCGCAGCGCGCGAAAAATCTTACCGCGGTAAAAACCGCCCCGCCTGCCTGTGCACCGTTTTTGGGCCTAGCCCAACAACGCGTTGCGCTTATGTGTGGCCCAGGCC
This sequence comes from Triticum urartu, assembly GCF_003073215.2. NCBI lineage: Eukaryota > Viridiplantae > Streptophyta > Magnoliopsida > Poales > Poaceae > Triticum > Triticum urartu. Next base: position 239,735,799 of record NC_053025.1, read on the forward strand.
CGGGGGCTCCTGTCGGTGTACAAAAAGAGGGGTACCCTTTTTGTACCCCTACAGCTGTGCACGGGCAGTCTGAGCCGCGGATACCACCACACCAAGCAAGGCAAGGGAGGTGAGCCAGGGTAAGGCCGAAGCTCAAGAGAACTAGAACGACGCCAAGGCCAAGACCACGAAGAGCAAAGGGGATGAAGCGGACTCCCCCGACAAGGTCCTTGCCGGGAGACAGTTCTAGCAGCGCCGGCAAGACCCTTGCCGCGACGACTCGTCCCGCGCCTACGGAGCAAATCACCCTTGAGTCCACTGCCCCCAAAGGGCAAGGATTCGGGAGACATCCCCGTGGCGGCATGCAGATCTTTGTGAAGACACTCAAGATCAGATACGCACTAAGGAGACGACAACCCTTGGCGGGATCCCAGCCGAGGAAAACCACAAGGCCCCCGGCAAGAACCTTGCCGGGGATGACAGCAGGCGCCTCAGCAAAACCCTTGCCGGGGCCCCGGCAAGGCCCTTGCCAAGGACATCCGCAGGACCACCACCAGGCCCACGCCGACTAAACCTCCACTGCCGTTCGCATGCAGCTGCCGACCCAACCAGCTGGGCCACCTCAGCTGCCTGCCTACCTACGTGGCATCGCAGGCGTCGCTGGCCAGGGTGCGTGTTGACACAAGAAGGAGCGGCGACGGACGAGACAGGTCTCTCCCCCATCCCCGATAAAGCAAGGACACCTAAGCAAGATGCATTAAATGCGCCTTGTCATGTAATGCGAGGGATAACCTCGCATCACTGTACCCTTTCCACCTCCTGTGTGCCACTGTGGCAACCCCTTTTTCTATAAAAGGAGGCCCAAGGCGACCAGAGGGAGGATTCGGCTTTTTGGAGCTCCTCAGGCCCCATAGCTAGCTCAAGAACACAGATATACAATCCACCAAAGCAGGAGTAGGGTTTTACGCATCCTCGCGGCCCAAACCTGGAAAAATGAACCGTGTGCTATCTGTTTGATCCGCTCTTCTCACGACCCCGCGCCCCGCTAACCATAGTAGGGATTCTTGTGATCCCATAGGTGTCGTTCCCACCGACAGCAACACGCAACGAATGACATGGCAACAACAAGCGAATAACTGGAAGACACCTGGTGCAACGGTCTCGGGGCGTTACAGAAAAGGCATGGGTTTCTGAACCCATGGTTCTCTTTCTTTACCGTGTTTCCTAGCAATAAAGTCTTTCTATTGATTCTTTGATTGTGGGTTATCAAGATCAACAGCAGGTTCAATTTCTATATCATTATCATTACTAGGTTGAGCATCATCATGAACATTATCATTAGTATCAGGTTCATTACCAGATTGTGTTTCAGCATCAGAGATACAAATATCATTTGGATTCTCAGGTGTTTCAATAACAGGTTCACTAGAAGCATGGAAAGTCTTACCATTTTTCTTTTTCTTCCTTTTAGAAGGACTAGGTGCATCCACATTATTTCTCTAAGAATCTTGCTCAATTCTCTTAGAATGGCCTTCAGCATACAGAGGTTCCTGAGTCATTCTACCACCTCTAGTCATAACTCTAACAGCATTATCATTATTCTTACTATTCAATTCATTGAGCAAATCATTTTGAGCTTTAAGTACTTGTTCTACTTGAGTGGTAACCATAGAAGCATGTTTACTAATAAGTTTAAGTTCACCTTTGACATTAGCCATATAATCACCCAAGTGTTCAAGCATATTTGAATTGTATTTCAATTGTCTACCAAAATAAGCATTAAAATCTTCTTGCTTAACCATAAATTTATCAAACTCATCTAAGCATGGGCTAGCAAACTTAGTAAATGGGATTTCAGCTTTATCATATCTATAGAGAGAATTTACCTTCACTACCTGTGTCGGGTTATCAAGACCATGAATTTCTTCAATAGGTAAAGGATTAAGATCATATGTTTCTTCAACAGGCTGTAAATTAAGACCATGTATTTCTTCAATAGGAGGTAAATTCTTAACATCTTTAGCTTTAATACATTTTTCTTTCATAGATTTCTTTGCCTCTTGCATATCTTCAGGACTGAGAAATAGAATACCCCTCTTCTTCGGAGTTGGTTTAGGAATAGGCTCAGGAATTGGCTCCAGAGCTGGCTCAGGAAGTGTCCAATTAATTTCATTTGTCAACATATTATTCAATAGAATTTCATCTTCATCAGGTGTTCTTTCCCTGAAAACAGAACCAGCGCAACTATCCAGATAATCTCTGGAGGCATCGGTTAGTCCATTATAAAAGATATCAAGTATTTCATTTTTCTTAAGAGGGTGATCAGGCAAAGCATTGAGTAACTTGAGAAGCCTCCCCCAAGCTTGTGGGAGACTCTCTTCTTCAATTTGCACAAAATTATATATATATCCCTTAAAGCAGCTTGTTTCTTATGAGCAGGGAAATATTTAGCAGAGAAGTAACAAATCATATCCTAGGGACTACGCACACAACTAGGATCAAGAGAATTAAACCATATCTTAGCATCACCCTTTAATGAGAACGGAAATATTTTAAGGATATAAAAGTAACGAGTTCTCTCATCATTAGTGAACAGGGTGGCTATATCATTTAATTTAGTAAGATGTGCCACAATAGTTTCAGATTCATATCCATTAAAAGGATCAGATTCAACCAAAGTAATTATATCAGGATCAACAGAGAATTCATAATCCTTATTAGTAACAAAGATAGGTGAAGTAGCAAAAGCAGGGTCAGGTTTCATTCTAGCATTAAGAGATTGCTGCTTCCATTTAGCTAATAACCTCTTGAGCTCGTATCTATCTTTGCAAGCTAAAATAGCTAAAGAAGCTTCTTTATCAAAAACATAACCCTGAGGAATAACAGGTGAGTCTTCATCATCACTTTCATCAATATTATCAGATTCAATATTTTCATTATCTCTAGCCCTAGCAAGTTGTTCATCAAGAAATTCACCAAGTGGCACAGTAGTATCAAGCATAGAAGTAGTTTCATCATAAGTATCATGTATAGCAGAAGTGGCATCATCAATAACATGCGACATATCAGAACGAATAGCAGAAGCAGGTTTAGGTGTCGCAAACTTACCAAAACAGAAGGTGAATCAAGTGCAGAGCTAGATGGCAGTTCCTTACCTCCTCTCGTAGTTGAGGAATAAATCTTAGTTCTTGGATATTTCAAGTTCTTCATAATGATAAGCAGATATAAATCCCGAGTGACTCAAAGAATAGAGCTATGCTCCCCGGCAACGGCGCCAGAAAATAGTCTTGATAACCCACAAGTATAGGGGATCGCAACAGTTTTCGAGGGTAGAGTATTCAACCCAAATTTATTGATTCGACACAAGGGGAGCCAAAGAATATTCTCAAGTATTAGAAGCTGAGTTGTCAATTCAACCACACTTGGAAACTTAATATCTGCAGCAAAGTTTTTAGTAGAAAAGAAATATGATAGTGGTGGTAATGGTAGCAAAAGGTAACGGTAGCCAAAGTAATGTTTTTGGTATTTTGTAGTGATGATAGCAATAGCAACGTAAAAGTAAATAAGCGAAGAACAATATATGGAAAGCTCGTAGGCAATGGACCAGTGATAGAGAATTATGTCGGATGCGGTTCATCATGTAACAATCATAACCTAGGGTGACACAGAACTAGCTCCAATTCATCAATGTAATGTAGGCATGTATTCCGAATATAGTCATACATGCTTATGGAAAAGAACTTGCATGACATCTTTTGTCCTACCCTCCCGTGGCAGCGGGGTCCTAATGGAAATTAAGGGATATTAAGGCCTCCTTTTAATAGAGTACCGGACCAAAGCATTAACACATAGTGAATACATGAAGTCCTCAAACTACGGTCATCACCGGTAAGTATCCCGATTATTGTCACTTCGGGGTTAACGGATCATAACACATAATAGGTGACTATAGACTTGCAAGATAGGATCAAGAACTCTCATATATTGATGAAAACATAATAGGTTCAGATCTGAAATCGTGGCACTCAGGCCCTAGTGACAAGCATTAAGCATAGCAAAGTCATAGCAACATCAATCTCAGAACATAGTGGATACTAGGGATCAAACCCTAACAAAACTAACTCGATTACATGATAGATACCATCCAACCCATCACCGTCCACTAAGCCTACGATGGAATTACTCACGCATGGCGGTGAGCATCATGAAATTGGTGATGGAGGATGGTTGATGATGACGATGGCGACGGATTCCCCTCTCCGGAGCCCCGAACGGACACCAGATCAGCCCTCCTAAGATGTTTTAGGGCTTGGCGGCGGCTCCGTATCGTAAAACGTGATGAATTCTTCTCTCTGATTTTTTTCTCCCCAAAACCAAATATATAGAGTTGGCGTTGAGGTCGGAGGAGCTCCAGGGGGCCCACGAGGTAGGGGGGCGTGCCCCCACCCTCGTGGACAGGTGGTGGGCCCCTGGCCTTCATCTTTTGCAAGGATTTTTTATTATTTCCGAAAAGTTGTTCTGTGAAGTTTCAGGTCATTCCGAGAACTTTTGTTTCTGCACATAAATAACACCATGGTAATTCTGCTAAAAACAGCGTCAGTCCGGGTTAGTTCCATTCAAATCATGCAAGTTAGCGTCCAAAACAAGGGAAAAAGTGTTTGGAAAAGTAGATACGACGGAGACGTATCAACGACCATCACGTTTCATCCTCTGCCACTCGCGATTCCCACGATGCCGCTCCAACCCACGGCACCATGTCCCCCGACGTGCGCCTCACCCCTCTAGGCCGCACCGCCCCTCTGCCTTTGTGTGCATGACATGTGGGCCACCTTAAATGCGGCGAGCATCAAGTTTCTACCACAGTCAAACGCGATTCCCACGACGCCGCACGAACCCATGACACCACACTTCCACCGACCTGCGGCTCACCCCTCTCGGCCCCACTGGCCCTCTAAATTTTAATTTGAAACTTATAAAACGAAAGATTCAAAACAAATAAACTGGGAGAGAGGGAGTATATCGTAGGATGTGTCCCATACGAAACAAGTCCCTGGTTTGTCACCACGGAACATCAAAATGCATTTGTATGAGTAGTTTATCTTGTGAGAGAAAAGGATGACCGAGGGAAGGCCTCTAGAGATAGACATAGACACTACTACTACCAATGTGTTGGCTCGTGTGTTACAATGGACCCAAAGTAGTAGAATAATACTTGTTCACGTGATTGAAATATAAACACTCTAGTTTTGATATACATGTATCAGCAGACATGACAGCTTGTCCATGGAAGTTGAACCACGGCGACCATCACATTTCTTGTATCTACCACTGTCACACCCACACGCGATTCCCACGACGCCGCTCCAACCCTACCTGTAAGCACGACATCCCCCGACGTGGACATGGATCTTCTGACGTGGCTATCACTGCCTTACCCTGCCTTTCCTTCGCTGACTGGTAGGACCCACACTTGCGAGTCCCACATGTTAGTGATAGAATGGTAGGATTGTTCACGTCAGGGGATCCTCATCCCCCCGACGTGCGCCTCATCCCTCTCAGCCCCACCGCTCCTCTACCTTTGCGTGCATGACATGCAGGCCAGCTGAACTGCGGCGACCATCAACTTTCTACCATAGCCACACCCGATTGGACGCGGTTTGCCTGCTCCGCTGCTGTGCTCCGCTTCGTACTCCCGCACCATCGGATTTTCATCCAGCGGCTGTGCCACATTTTATCCCGGGTATCAATCCTTAGCTGGAGTACTTATGTACTACAGGTAGTACCCATCGGTGTGGCCATCTACGCCTCATAATGCCCCGACGCCCAGCTGTGCCACCCTCGCCACGGCCACGCCACCACCTGCCGGTTCATCATGAACGAGTGAGTCGCGAACCACACCACCACCATGAGAATGACATGTGGGCCAGCCGCATTTAAGGTCCGCATGTCATTGACTCATAGGCCAGGCATGAAGCCACTGAAGTTTGGTCCCGTTGGCTCCGAGAGGGAAATATAACTCCCGCGGCAGGCCTTGTGGTGCTCCCGCCGTACGAGCTCATGCCAAACCCGAAATTTGTTTCTTACTACTACCAACTGCTAGTAAGGTGCACGTGCATTGCACGCACGAGATTCTGGTGGTTTGTGCATTATGCTTCTACATGTGGAGTCTTCTAGATTCTACATGTGGCAAAATCTGGTGGAATGTAGATGATATCCAACGGCCAATAGTGCTCGGATTTGCCATCTTTGTACCATCGGATTGGCTTCATCCAATGACCAACTTTCAAAGTTATGGTTTTGTTTGCAGCCTAAGGTTGCCACGCCTAAGCTTAGGCATGCCACAAGTGTGTTTGGTTGCGTTCTCGTCTCAGCATAGTTGTTCCCTCTTCATGCATGCTCAAATCAACACCCCTCTTCATGTATGCTCTCTTCATGCATGCTTCTAGTGTATTTGTGCTAATCTAGTGTGGACTCATGCACCCTCCATAAACTCTACCAAACACCCAAAAGTGGGTCGAGAAGGGAACTCTTGGGATCATGCACCCTTCATACACCCTACCAAACACACCAGGCATGTGTTTGGTTCATTGCTACACTTGTAGCTTGCCACACTTTTCTAGCTACATGGTCCACATGTCATACACTCAACTTCTTGCCAAATCTTGCCACACTTCTGGTGGACTTTTTGTTAGCCACATTTTTTGTGGCAGACACACTTTGCCTAAGCTTAGTTGTGGCAAAGTTAGTCATGAATGAAGTTCAACCATGGAGTCTTCTAGATTCTACATGTGGTAGAATCTGGTGGAATGTAGATGATATCCAATGGCCAGTAGTGCTCGATCTTTGTACCGTCGGATTGGCTTCATCCAACGACCAAATTTCGAAGTTATTCACACAGTATATAGGGGGTATAGATATAGATGTGCCGGCCCGTTGCAATGGATCCAAAGTATATCTGTTTAGTGGAGTGCACTCTAAACACATTATCTATTTATTTTTCTCTAACCTTTCTTAGCCATGCAACCAAGCCACATAAGCTTCATGGGTGCCCCCCACATCATATTATTCATACTACGTTAACTGAAAAAAAGATAAATCACCCAAAACAAGATCTTCCCATTTTTTGTTCCTATGATGTTGTGCCGTGCACGTACCTACTAGTTGTATAGTACTACAAACTTGGTACTAGTAGGAGTAGAGTAGTACGAAATGCTCCTACTCTATCAACGAGCCCCATTTGACACCAAATTTCTTGGCTTCCGTGCTACAACTAGATCTTCCCCTCGTTTCTGTTTTCCAGCCCTGTGGCGGGCGGGGTGTGGTTTGCCAATAGTCGGTTTGCTCAACGGCGATCCCACATGAAAGTGAAAATGATAGGCAACACTCCTTCCCTAAGCTATGTGTCGTGCCGGATGGGCCGTGGAGTACTCCCGATTCCCGGGCGTGTGGGGGGGGGAGTGCGACGTGAACGCGGCAGGCCTTATCCTTTTACTAGCAATGTGCCCGTGCATTGTGATGGATCCAAAGTAGTAGAATAGTAGTACTTGTTCCCAAACTTGAAAGAAATCACTCTAGTTTCGATATACTCCTAATATATTACTCCCTCCGTTACTAAATATTTGTCTTTTTAGAGATTTCAAATGGACTATCACATACGGATTATATAGAAATATTTTGAAGTGTAGATTCACTCATTTTGCTCCATATGTAGTCACTTATTGAAATCTCTAGAAAGACAAATATTTAGGAATGGAGGGAGTACTTTTCACTCAAAATATATTTCTGAGGTTGTTTTGATGAGGTGTGGGAGGGATGTGGTTGCTTTCAAGATAATAAGGGGTTTTCTGCAAATTGGAGCAGAGAAGTGGGCTATTGTTGCAAAAATGCCACAACTTACCTCACAGCCGTTAGATGCAGATCTAATGGTCAGAAATGACGGATGGCAGACACACCACCATCACCAACTGAGTCTTCTATAGGAGTACTAGCAAGATGCACATGCGTTGCACGGAACATCAAGATGCATTTATGAGTAGTTTATCTTGTGGGAGATAATGATGAACGATGGAAGGCCTTACCTGCAAATGTGATGAGTGGTGCGGGTATCTTTCTGCAAAATTGCTATAGTTTCCTTCCTATCCGTCAGATATAGATCGGACGGCCTATATTGCAGGATGGCAGGGACACCATCATCACCAACTCTATTTTTATAAGAGTAGAGATATATTTCTCAGGCTGTTTTGCTGAGGTGAGGGAGGGATGTGGCTGCTTTCAAGATAATAAGGGGTTTTCTGCAAATTGGAGCAGAGAAGTGCGCTATTGTTGCAAAAATGCCACAATTTACCTCACAACCGTTAGATGTAGATCTAATGGTCAGAAATGACGGATGGCAGACACACCACCATCACCAACTCAGTCTTTTATAGGAGTGCTAGCAAGATGCCCATGCGTTGCATGGAACATCAAGATGCATTTATATGAGTAGTTTATCTTGTGGGAGATAATGATGAACGATGGAAGGCCTTATCTGCAAATGTGATGAGGGGGCGGGTATCTTTATGCAAAATTTCTATAGTTTCCTTCCTATCCGTAAGATATAGATCGGACGACCTATATTGCAGGATGGCAGGCACACCATCATCAACAACTCTGTTTTTTTATAAGAGTAGAGATATATTTCTCAGGTTGTTTTTGTTGAGGTGAGGGAGGGATGTGGTTGCTTTCAAGATAATAAGGGGTTTTCTACAAATTGGAGCTGAGAAGTGGGCTATTGTTGCAAAAATGCCACAACTTACCTCACAACCGTTAGATGCAGATATAATGGTCAGAAATGACGGATGGCAGACACACCACCATCACCAACTGAGTCTTTTATAGGAGTACTAGCAAGATGCCCGTGCATTGCATGGAACATTAAGATGCATTTATATGAGTAGTTTATCTTGTGGGAGATAATGATGAACGATGGAAGGCCTTATCTGCAAATGTGATGAGGGGTGCGGGTATCTTTCTGTAAAATTTCTATAGTTTCCTTCCTATCTGTAAGATATAGATCGAACGTCCTATATTGCAGGATGGCAGGCACACCATCATCACCAACTCTGTATTTATAAGAGTAGAGATATATTTCTCATGCTGTTTTGATGAGGTGTGGGAGGGATGTGGTTGCTTTCAAGATAATAAGGGGTTTTCTGCAAATTGGAGCTGAGAAGTGGGCTATTGTTGCAAAAATGCCAGAACTTACCTCACGGCCATTAGATGCAGATCTAATGGTCAGAAACGACGGATGGTAGAAACACCACCATCACCAACTGAGTCTTTTATAGGAGTATATATTTCTCAGGCTGTTTTGATGAGCTGAGGGAGGGATGTGGTTGCTTTGAAGATAACTAGATCTTTGATGGCACGCGTTGCCGCGCCCGTCCATTTTGACGATAGAATGGTAGGAATGATCATAAATGTATGAAGCAAGAAGCTGTTGTTGCACATATGTTTTTCTTGTTCTTTTGAAATGAGAGGTATTTGAACTAGTAGTAAATAGAAACCCAAAAGGGAAAAATACATTTTTCTCACAATGGCGAAAAATTGGAAAAATGCTCATGGTATAGCAACCGTGACACCATTTTCTGCTCACTGACAACTAAAACAGAAGTTCCTGGAGATTACGAGGCCCATTGAAAACTAAAATAGTAGTTCCCAGATATTGATATTACCGTGCCCATTGACAACTAAAGTAGTACTTATTTCCCAAATGTCAGCGACTTCAGTCCTGAAGACTGTTGTTCGAGAAAGCCTTCCTTGCAGGGGTAGCAACCTTGACACCCTTTTCTGCTTTTAGTTTATCCCCAGTGCCCAACCAACAGAAGGTGGGCTTTATTGTGTCTGAATGAAAAGATTTAAGAGCAAATTCAAAAACATCTCTGATTATTTATAAGTGGAATGGGTTTATTAGTTAGTTTAAAGCCTACCTTCTAAATGTGCTTTAATGAAGAAAACATGCATGTTGGCAAAGCATATAATCTCAGGGCATAGGTGTAACACAAATTCAAGAAACCATGTTAGCTTTTGCTTTGAGTAGCATTCGTACTGATAAAGCTCCAGGATTACATACAAAAAAAGAACAAGTACACCCCAAGACCCCAAGGGCTGCTCAACTTGCGTATTGCATTGCCCGATGATTATGGCATGGTAGTTTATATTTACAACCTTGGAAGGCAACACCTGGATAACCATAATATAATCTCAGGAATAAAAACTGAAGCTCACTATGATCTGTAAGAAAGCGGAGTCACTATCTATTCCGCAATATGTGCATTACAATTTCATAAATAAACCGACAGATACAATAAGTAAAGGAAACATAAGGATGAGCAATCTAAATTTACCTGGCTGAAAATCATCACATTGTTTCTGCATTACACACAATGCGAGGTAGTGTTTAATGAAATAGACATGGTATTTTCACCTATGTAATTCATTTACTTTGGTACTCATACCTGAAAATGGACCACATGATTTAGAGAAAGATAATCTTCCGGATGGTGTCATTTGTGATATATAGGGCAAGATAAACTTAAGATGTTGATACGTATATTGTGCAGTATAATTTGCTGATTCCAGCATATATAGTCACCGGTTTGCTTTTTACTGTCAGAAAAATAGACATTGGTTTCTTTTAGTTGCTTAATCTACAAAACAGGGGAACATAAATAAACGAAAGTAGCAAAGGGTGAGAACAAGAAGGAAGTGAAAATACTACCTACAGGTCAAGGGAAATATTAAGAAAAGTTTGCATTGCTAGTTAAGGAATGCAACATCACGTCCTTGCATTGGAATTATGTTTTTTCTCATAAATTGGAATTGCATTTTTCAGTTGGTACCTTAGGTCCTTAGCACCACTCTGGAATTGAAGAGATGGTACACAAAGAAAGTTAATACTGAATGAATTGTTAAGTTAGAATTTTTGAATTAATAAACTACCTGATTGAGTTCCGACTTATACCATCAATATATTGCATCCGTAATAACTTTGTGACCTGTCAAGTGGATGATTCAAAAGTTTTCTCCTTGCTCACATAGGCAACCTTCACTGGAAGCATATAACCAGAAATACAAATCAATTTCATCACCTATTAGTTCATCCATATGCAAACCAAGAGAAGGGAACTTGCATGCATGGTCTATGTTTGTGGGAGATGTGCCCTAGCGACACAATGTGATACACCATGACAAGACATTTCTGGAGTAAGAAACAATTTAATTCCTGCATGATCAGACAAATGGAAAAATAAACAAACACATAACATTTCCACAACTCAGAAAATTATGATCAAGGAAAACCTCTATTGATGTACATTTAATTATGAGAAAAGGTCTAAAATCAACAAACATATTTTTTTTACTCTGGCACTCAACATATTCAGTGGTGGCAGATCTAAGTAAATCCCATTTGAATAATTCACAAGTTCAGTTCAGTAGCACTCAAAATATTCAGTAGCACTGAACATACTCAGTTTAATAGAAGCCCAGCCGAGCCATGCGTCCAATCCACCGGGCAGCCGGTCTGTTGATCTTCCCAGCCCTTTGCCTCGAGCGGGAGCACCGGCGTCCCCAAATCCTCTTCTTCCGTAGCCCACACCATCTCCCTCCGTCCACCCACCAGCGCAGCGGCGTCCAAGACGTCACCCGTTGCCGGTGCTGCGAGGTGGCGTCCAGGGCCGTCGCGCATCTCCAGCGAGCACTCCCCCGAGTGCGGCGCTCCGACCCAGTGGTGCGCATTGGCCGCCGGATCGAGCGCGGGAACCCCGACCCGAGCGCATTGACGATGACACTGCAGCCCCCGTTCTACCCCCTGCGCGGTGACCCCTCCCCCGAGCGGGGCGACCTCGACCCAGACGCAGCGGTGGCTGGGTCCAGCACGATAGCGGCAACATCCTTTCCTCCCTCTTTCCACGGTAGAAAAAGGGGCATACCTCGGCTTGGGATGGGGTGGGTTGGCACGACGTTGACCTCGCGACGGTGTCTTCCTCGTTTCCACGGTGACCGAGTTGGCGGTAGTGGCACTGGCGGCGGGCACGCCTAGCGATTTTGCAGGACGCAAGATCATGGGCGTGACGAGGTTGAAGAAGGGGAGGGGGCGAGCGGGGATGCCAAATGGGCCGGTCCCTTCGATCCAATAGCGCAGTGAACCACATGCCTTCGATTTTTCTCCCAGAGTAGCTGCTCCTAGGACATCCGACCCACTAAGAGAAAGCGTGGGTGGCGGGCACATCGGATCAATGGCCAGAGACGATCCAAACTAACAATCTAATGGCTGAAATGATAGGTGGCGTGAGAGGGCTGGGAGGGTGCTCAGTTTTAATGTATCTAAATAAGGGGTTTTCTGCAAATTGGAGCAGAGAAGTGGGCTATTATTGCAAAAATGCCACAACTTACCTCACAGCCGTTAGATGCAGATCTAATGGTCAGAAACGACGGATGCCAGACACACCACCATCACCAACTAAGTCTTCTATAGGAGTAGGAGTAGAGAAACATGTATAAATTGTAACATTTTGGTTCTTCTCCTTGGCATGATCGATAGATAGAAATAATAATTGGAAACGCTAGGGCGGGGTTATTTCTGCCAGATAAGCAGGGTACGTAGTAGCTAGGTTGGCACATCGTCGGTTTGGTCTCACGCGGTCCGACATGTTCTAGTGTTTCTAGAAAGATGTCCGCGTGTTGCACGAAGTTGATGGAAAAGGTAAGCACAACTTATAAATTGATGGATGGAGTACTAGTTACAGTGATCATATAATTAAGCAAAGGGATCGCACATGTCGGTATTGACTGGAACGAGAATGCAACAGCACAATAAGAATTAAGGCCACGATGATGATGCGATCGCAGTGGTGGTTACAAAAGGCAAGAAGAAAGATGCATCCATCAACGTACGACCTCCTCCTCCTCAACTTAGTGCGTCGGGCCACCGACCGGCGGCTAAGGAGCGGCGGCTTTTGTGGCGAGGTCGAGGTGCTTCTCAGCAAAGGCATCCAAGGTTTCCAGCCGGTTGAGGAAGGCCAACGTCGTAGCGTCCTCACTGCCCTTGTAGATACCGATGTACACGATTTTCTCGTACACGTGGATGTGTAGGTCGACGAATTCTTGCAAGGCAAGGCACCTCGCGGCGAGCGCGACCTCCAGGTGGACATTCTTCGTGGTGTCGGTGGGCAGTCGCAGGGCCACCAGTGCTTGAAAGAGGTTCCGACTATGGAAGCTGATTAGGGTGGCAGGCAATGAGGAGCCCGGGTGCGCGGGCTGGAGGAGTACGGCAATGTCGTCCACGAGCTTCTTGAGGACGGTGAACTTGTTGGTGGTGGCAACGATCATCTGGTCCAACTGAGAGTCGTAGTTGGCATCGACGGCGGCCATCCACTAGCCGGTCTCCAACACCGTCTGGAGACGGTCCTTGGTGCCATGCCGCAGGCCGACATCGTGGACCATCTGGCACAGCCGCTGGCCGTTCGCGCGCATCGTCGCCATGGGTCTGGAGTGAGCTCCTTTGCGCTTAGTGTAGGTGCTTAGGCAAATGCTTAGGTGCATACGATGTGGTAGATGCATTGGAATGGATGGGAGCCTTTATATGAGGGCAAACTGCGTTGCATTTACATCATGCAGCCTCTTTTCCCGGTCCTCCTCCCATTACTTCCTTTATGCATTAATTGAAGGAGGATGCATTGGACGTTCAACATTTCGGGAACTGCAACTCCCTCCCTCGTCTGCATTAAAGCTGTATCAGGAACTGCGCCGCCCGCTGTCAAATCAAATAGTACTGCGCCGCCCGCTGCACACCCGCCTCCATCAAACCCCTCCGTTAAACCCGCATGCAAACCGAGAAACCTACTCCGGCCACACGTCCGTTCATGAGCGGGCCAGAATTAAATGCAACACCGACTGAGCTCCTCCTGTCCGCCCTCGGTTTAAACGAGGCCAGACGCCGGCCAAGCTCCTACCGTCCGCCCTCTATTTATACGAGGCCAGACAGACAGCGGGCAAGAATCGCACCCCTCCACCGCTCCCCCATCTCCTCCTTCACCATTTTCTCCACTCTTTCGATGGCTTCCGAGGAGCCGTTCTCTGGCATATTACCCGGCTTGGTGGCCCACCGAGCCCTCCGGATACGGGCGAGGACGCTTGGTGCTTCACCAACCTCGCTTGGCCAGACGAAGCCAGTTGCCGCCCCAAGCAGGCGCGTGGTTCAGCAACTCGCTGCTCCAGTTCATCTCGATGAGGAGTGGCGAGTTGCTCCACGCCAGCACGATGGCGAGCACACCGGTAGCGTCGTCGCTGCCGCGTTGTACCGCACCACCAGTGTCTGCGGTGCCGCGCCTCCCGTGTCTGTGGGCGCGCCTCCCGTGCCTGCGGCAGCGCCATGCAGGCAGAGACAGAAGACGGGTGTGTGGAGAGCGACAAGTCGGTGGCCAGCTTCTCCATGTCCGCCGCCATCATCGAGGAGAAGTAGAACAGGAGAGGCTGCCGCCACTTGGGTCCCATGAAGGCCACCGCCGAGGCGACGACTGCGCATTCAGGTGGTTTCTTTGCTTCTTCGTCTCTTCCGAGGACCTTCGTCGACCACGCAAAGTGTCTACTAGACATGAGGAAGACAAAGGGATCCGCGGGAGGCCATTTAGATTATGTACTCCCTCTCTAGGTGGCAGGAAATTTTTGTTCTAAGAATGGATAAATTGTATGTATCTATAACTAAAGTAAGTCCAGATACATCAATTTCTAGGACAATTATTTCCGGATGGAGGGAGTACTAATTATACCAAGAAAGCCGGATTGGCACCGCTTAGTTCATGTAAATGTAATGAAATCCATCATGTTTATATGAAGATCCAGCTTTTTTATACGAAATCCTTCATGCTTATAAGAAATCAGTCCATGTTTGCACGAATTTCATCTGGTTGGTTAGAGTTGTGAAAATGTATGCCGCTAGTGTTTGATGTCGTCCTCCGCGGAAGGAAGCGGGAGGAAATTTGCCGTCTGTCGTTGGAGATGCTCTTATGCTGGAAATAATAGAGTGACATCCAATCCATTTGAGTTAATTGCATGTATGATTGTCCCTCTATAAAAAGTTAATTGCATGTACAGTGTACACATGACTTGCGGGGTGGCTACAGCTTCGTACAGAAAGTTAAAAAGAAACAAGCCCATCCTTAATCTTGTATTCTAAGTACTCTATGGGTTCCACTGTCAGTACAGTAGCGAAAGAAGTATATATTAAATAAGTAATATAATATAAAAATCTAAAGTTAAAGACAGAATTTGAACTCATGTCATCGCGTTGCGAGCATCCGGCGCCAACCAGTCCAGCACATTTTTGTTGTAGACCATGCTGGAGATATATCTCCATGTCTACTCTTATACTCCATCCGTTCCTAAATATTTGTCTTTTTCAGATTTCAAATGGACTACCACATACGGATGTGTATGTAGACATATTTTAGAGTATAGATTCACTCATTTTTCTCCATATGTAGTCACTTGTTGAAATCTCTAAAAAGACAAATATTTAGGAATGGAGGGAGTAGAAAACAGAGTTGGTGATGATGGTGTGCGTGCCATCCTGCAATATCGCAATTTTGCAAAAATATACCCACACCCCTCTCCACGTTCGCAAATACGGCCTTCCCTCGTTCATCATTTTCTCTCACAAGATAAACTACTCATACAAATGCATCTTGATGTTCCGTGCAACGCACGGGCATCTAGCTAGTTTCTTTTAAAATAGTTACAGCGATAATTGGGTTGAAGTGGTATATTTTATGTCTGCCTCGAATGATTTCAGATTCACTAGTAGTAACAAAGAAAAGGTTGCCTTGTTAATTAACAGAAAACAGGGTGAAAACTATCACATGAGGCTGGTAAAAACGAGGCACACTGGGTTCAGCGTCAACGTCACTAAAGTTGTGCGTGCGCAAGAAGTCTACATATCGAGGGGGCTATTGAGCGAGGCACAGAGACACAATGTTCAAGAGAGAAACCAATTGGCAGATTACGATCAGATCGAGTTGTCACCCTTCTGTTGTCATTGTTGGGGTGGGGGAGGGGGAGGGAGAGAAAGACGTATCGAGAGTGTGCCCGGTAGGCACATAGGCACAACTAGCGAGTGTGTGTGTGTGTGTGTTTGAAAGAGGAGTAGATAGATTACTATCAAGATCGAGGTGCCACCCTACTCCTTCGGTGTCGGGTAGTGTGTGTGCGTGTGTGTGTGTGTTTGGGAGAGAAGCCAGTCGATAGATTTATTATCAAGATCGAGGTGTCACCCTACTCCTTCGGTGTTGGGAAGTGTGTGTGTGTGTGTGTGTGTGTGTGTGGTTGTGTGGGTGTGGGTGTGTGTGTCGTGGGGGGCAGTGACACTTACATATCCCTACTCTTATAAAAACAGAGTTGGTGATGATGGTGTTCCTGCCATCCTGCAATATAGGCCATCCGATTTATACCCGACGGATAGGAAGGAAACTATGGCAATTTTGCAAAAAGATACCCACACCACTCTCCGCATTTGCAAATAAGGCATTCCCTCGTTCATCCTTTTCTCCCACAAGATAAACTACTCATACAAATGCATCTTGATGTTCGGTGCAACACATGTGCATCTTGCTAGTAGGGAGAAGGAGTTTGTGTGACACATATCTGGCTATATTAAGGGATAGGTAGATAGCATTTGTGTGAGGCATACTTAAAGCATCATGAAGATAAACAAAATTGTGTGCATGCAAGTGCCGGAAAAATGAAGCGAGAAACAATGTGTGTGTACGCGCATGCGTGTGTGTGTGAGAGAGAGAGAGATAGGGGGAGAGAGAGAACGAAATCTCAAAACAAAAGGTGCTCTGCTGGAATCCCATTGTATGTATTCATATGGTTCCAGAACTCGAGTTATCCTTAGGCATATGTGTGAGAGACATTACTATACTTTGAGACATTAGTGGTTGTGGGTGGGCGGAATTAAAGGGGTGGGCATGTTCGATAGAGAGAGCGTGTGTGTTTCTGTGTGAGAGACTTGTAGGACGGGGTAGAAAGACGAATTCTAACCTTGACGGAGGGAGAGAAATACACGAAGTGCGCGTGTGTCATTCCGATGCCCACAGGGAAATGAGATATGTATGCGTGTGAGAGAGATTGCACAATTCATTCACGTATCACTATCTAGCGATCGTGGACGTGCATAGCTTGAACATAAATCAATATCTACTTCGTATCATGGTTAAAGGTACAATATCGATTCAACGCTATAAAGATTGGACACTCACATATCACATTTTTTCTATTTAAATAAACCTTTTCAGTTGTGCATGCCAAAGTTATAGTGATGTTTCTTCAAACAACCAATGTAGCTATCATGTACATGCACCATTGTTACTCTTGCATTCAAAATCATTAGTATTGGATAATTTAAGGTTCTATTATGAAGTAATATATGTAATATTCATATATGAATTCAACGGGTACGCAATTTATGAAATGGAAGCTATGTAATCATATGAGGTAACACTTTCAAGTAGCGGACTACAATATCCATTTCTTTTTGTGCGTCTCTACACTAACACGTCAATGCATTATGTTTAAAGTAAATAACCAATTGCACTAAATTATCTATTTACACGAGGAATACATAGGCTGAGCGTTTGATCCCTTTTTTGTGAACGCGCCACTACACTCGTACGATTGGCCGCGCCCGTGTGAACGTCCAAGTTATCGGCGCATCATCCTGAGTTATTGTCTTTTTTCTGGGCTGGACTTCACACCAGTTATTAACTGCGGACGCGTGCTCCGTGTACACAGTCTCGCATGACCTTCCCGCTAGCACGGTCCAAAATTAGTTGAAACTGGATACGAACGATCCCGCGGGCGGCAAAATCTCCCACCTCCTTCTAAAATTTCCGCCACCATAGTCTTTAGCATGCGAAATTCCCCTTTTGTCCTTGGTGCATGGAAACCAACAGTTACAATACCGCCCTCATCTACATAATAGGTCGGGGCTACTTTGGTAACTTCCGGTTCCCCCCACTACACGGCACCCCCATTTCCTCTCCCCCTCCCGCAAAAACGACTAACTCCATAGCACCACAGCATCTCACATCACGCCATCCGTACTTCATCGGCCTTTCTCCCCTCACCTCTCGAAACCCTAGACTGCTCATCCACTGGCATACCAGAGCCCATTCACTGCCAGCGGCGTCCACCTCACCGATTCTGCTTCTGCGGCCACATCTAACCCTCCCACCTCCTGTAGAAACAAGTAGGCTGCTCATCCACCACTGTACCACAGCTCATTCAGTGTCGGCCTTGTCCACGGCACCCGATCTGCTTCGCCGGTACTCTCGTCAACCGTAGCGCATCTGCAGCGGCTCATTCGTACTCCCCACCGGAGACGCTTCGTCCACCCCCCGGAGCCGCCCCACCGACGCCCCCGTCGACGACCTCTGATCCTCTTCGCCGACACCTTCCTCAACCCTACCGGAGCCGCTTCGCTGACACCATCGTCAACCCCGCCGTAGTAGCTTCGCCTATACCATTTTCAACCCTACTGGGGCTGCTTTGCCAACTCACAAGTCCACGGTCTCAGATCCGCTTCCTCGCACCCTCATCCAACCTACCGGAGCAACTTCTGACGCCCCGTCCACGGCCACAGATCCGCATCGTTGACACCATCCTTAACCCAACCACCAGAGCAGCTTCACCTACGCCCTCGTCCATGGCCACAGATCCTCTTCGCCCACACCGTAGTCCACCCGACCGGAGCCGCTCCACAAACAGCCTACTCCATGGTTATAGATCTCCTTACCGGACCCCGACAGCCAGCGCAGCGTCATCACCCTTGACGTTTCTAACCTGATTCCCACCGTCTGGCAAGATGCCAAGCACCCGCCATGGCCTAGGTACTTGTCACCTTTAAACCCGTCCAGCATCACCTTCCCGATGTACTTCAAATATACTAACAGGTCGCTGTTACCTGTTATGCAGCTGGGCAAAACTACAAGGATGATGTTTCTTCTAGATCGAACAGCTTGGCCAACCAAGCTCCTGGACCAAGGCATTGCTATGATCTTGTAAGCGTGTCTTTCTCTCTCTCTTGTATTGTTCTGTGCCTGCCAGCGTGCTCTGCTAGGATTTTCGACCAGTAATCCCTTTGTGCAGACAATGATTTCTACTACTAGCTGCAAAATTAGATATGTAGATGTCATACATGATACTACCTCGTACCTCTATTCCTAAATATAAGTCTTTCTAGAGATTCCACTATAGGATACATACGGAGCAAAATGAGTGAATCTACACTCGAAAATGCATCTATATACATTTGTATGTGGTCCATACTGGAATCTCTACATAGACATATATTTAGGAACAGAGGCAGTACATTACACAAAATCGTAGGTGGCATGTAGGAATTCCAGTACACTACATTAGGCTCCCTTAGAGTGTCTGCTAGTCCAGCACACAGAGTCATGGTTAGTTTATGCTACGCACACAATCATTAATTGGTGGTTTAAATATGCGCAAGGGATATGCAATGTATTATCATGTAGAGATGTCTGAAATTAGCCCTATCAACTTGCAGATAGGGTTACACAATGAAAAAGTACAAGATGTATGTGGCAATTTCATGGAACATCGCAAAAAAAGGAGAGCCAGCGGTGAGCCTATACAGTGTGCTATGGTACGTCACTCCTCCATTGCAATCATCGTGACATGTTATTTGTATGTCAGTTCTATTGGCCAAGTTTCTTAGGGATAGTTATTACGAGTTATCCTAAGAAAATAAGCACCTGTGAATATAAGCTCCATGTAATAAGCCAACCTGTTCATTTCATTGCGTTTTCAGCTTATCTTTGGTATGACCAGTGAAAAGTCTATATTGCATTATATTTTTTCATTTTGCTGCCCATATGAAAATTAATTTGACTTGCAAACATCACAAATTGAACCCAGTGCAGTAATTAATATGATAGGAAAACAGACCTTCAATATTTGCCTAAAATGCAAATACAAAGATACCATCTACTTGGCGCAATCTACTTTGGTCAATTTTTTCCATAGAGATCCCATTGCCTAATTTAAACGAAAAACGCATGACCCACATTTAAATGAAGAACAATTATTTATTGAAATTCGATGGTCCAAGTGGCTGGTTATTATCATATAGTAGCATCACCTGAAAGCATCATATAGCAGCAGTAGCAGCTCATAGCAACTCATCATACAACAGCAGTAGCAGTGTGCAATTCATCATATACCAGCAGCAGCTCATAGCAATTCATCATATACCAGCAGCAGCTCATAGCAATTCATCATATAGCAGCAGCATGAGCAGCTCATAGCAATTCATCTTATAGGAGCAGCAGCTCATAGCAATTCATCATATAGCAGTAGTAGGTGCAGCTCATAGCAATTCATCATATAGCAGCAGTAGCTCATAGCAATTTATCATATAGCAGCAGCATGAGCAGCTCATAGCAATTCATCATATAGCATCAGCAGGAGCGGCTCATAGCAATTCATCATACAGCAGCAGCAGGAGTAGCTTATAGCAACTCATCATATAGCAGCAGCAGTAGCTCATAGCAATTCATCATATAGCAGCAGCTCATAGCAATTCATCATATAGCAGCAGCAGCTCATAGAAATTCATCATATAGCAGCAGCAGCTCATAGCAATGCATCATATAGCAGCAGTAGAAGCAGCTCATAGCAATTCATCGTATAGTGGATCAGAATGAAAACTTGCAAAAAATCATAGGAGATTCTCACCTTGTTGGATGAGCTCATCCTTCAACAGCACCTCAAGGCCACGGCCTGGGAGGTGGGGAGAGCGAATAAGGTGCCTTCTGCCGTAGTGTGGCATCAGCCATAGTTGTGCAGCGCCTGCTGGACTAGTGCGTTGGACGAACCATAGTGGAGCAGCTGCTGGAGACCATGAGAATGAGGGGCGGCACCAGAGGGAGGAGCAGCCAGGGAGATTTTCCCCTACCCGCCGGCCATGTAGCCTAGCTGGACAGTGCATCATCAAGGACCAGGCCAGATGGGACCAGTGGCGATGGCTTGCTAGAGGAACCCTAGTGCTGCAGGCAGGGTATCGAGGTAGAGGGAAAGGGGAGAGGAGATGCAAGCGGGCAGGGCAATGAACGCTTGTGTGTTTGTTTTTACTTGAGGGTGAGGTGTGACGCGGGCGTCACCAGTTGCATTTTGAGTGTAATATAGGCAGACAACAGAGTCATTTCACTATTCCCCTTCCCTTCAATTTTTATTGAGGTTCTACCCGAAACACCCCCTCCAAAGCGAAATTAGTTAATCCCAAGCCCATAACTCAAAAATGACTTCTTTACATATTTTATGGCTTATTTTGACAATAAGCCTTGAAAAGGCAGAATAGAACTGGCCCTTAACCTGTAATTCAATTGTGCGTGGAATGATGAATCACTCCTGCCTTCTATAGTGTACATTTAGGCATCATCATACATGGCATAACCTAATACATGTGCATTCCATTGTAGAATCTGGAATATGCAATGTTTATGTTGGTTCATACATTGCACATGATGTTTAAAATCCCCTTAAATCTGGTCAGTCAAGTGATGGTCTTTAAGCCTCCTTCTTTGCTTATTTTCTTGACATGTAAGATTTGCTCACACATCTGTTCAATTGCTTGTTTGCATCAGCCAGCCATACTAGGACTGTTTGCTTTGATTACTTGTTGTTCTTGACCTAACACTCTAACAGAGCTTGTCAACAATTTAAACACTAAGGGCTGCCGTAGTGGGGCCTTTTCTAACTCATAGGTGACATAAAGGTTTGGCTGTACACTAAAGTAGGCTCTCCAAGAGTACCTGGAGATCCAGTTCAAAGGTATGCCTAGTTTTTACATAGTTCAGACATAGTAAATTCTCATTTCATTGTGTGCAAGTGCAAGAGATGCGGCATGCTTCATTATGTGGTGTTGTTTTGTTATAATCTCATCCTTTTGTGTTCACAGACTGGAAAGTATGCATATTTATCTTCCAAGAAGACGAGTAACTAGTTTGTGTCACCTTGCAGAGGGGGTGCAATGAAGATAAGATTGAGGATTTCCAAGTACAAGAGGTTAGCAAGGAGTCTTGCAAGAGAAGTAGGAGCTGCGATGAGCCTCTTCAACCTGTTAAGGTAAGACACTATATCCAACTCAACAGTTCAATTCCTTGTTTGTTTCAGGCATAGTTAATTTGCTCTTTTCAATTGCTTTATTTGTCCTCAGTTAATGAGATGCCCAAAGAATTATGCTTGATGTTGGGTACTTGTATAACTATTAGTTGACATAATTAAAGGCCTTACCATTTAATTACTCTGCCAAAGTGTGTCTGAAGCTTTGAAGTCTATTAACCAACTATTATTGAATGAGGCTCACAATCTAGTTTATACTAGGCTAATGATTGCATAGTTTTGCTTGATGTAGTACGTTTGTATGAAATCCTCTATTGTTCATTATGCTCCCTAAGACTTTAATTGAGCTACAGAATGGCCAACTGCTTGCTTACTTGTACACAACGTGCTGTCTAAATTTGTAACTTGTCTGTGTTTTGGATTGGGCCCCAACATCATGCTCCTCTGGTGAGCTAAGAGAGATTTCTGTATGCAGGCTGCACAAACTACCTTTTTTATAATTTCTAAAATGTCACCTGCTTATGCTTCATGACGTGTACCATTATTGTTAGTCCTGTTTTGCCATGTACAAAATAGTTTGTCTTGCTCGCTTCACTGTTGTAACTATATTTTTCTCTAGTCATGTGTACTTACAGAAACATTTCAGGACGAAGTGACATCAACACAAAAATCTGCGAGCAGTGCGGCATGGCCGTTACCGAATGATTATGGATTGGAATTGGAATGTGCTGATGTTCTCGAGCATCAACTAGAGGTGGCAAGACAATGTGTACATGATTCTAAACGTACAATCAACAAGTTGAGACTGGACATGCAGGTATTAGATGCAGGAATCAAAAAAATGAAAAAAAGACACTGAGGTAACAATGAAGGAATTGGAGATTTTGCAGACTAAAATTTGTGCTATCTAAATCTGGCCAATCCTATTTTCTGAAGAAATTATAGTTCAAATGGTATGTTGATGTGCGTCCATGATGTATGAGTTGTATTTGCCTAGTGTATGTAATTTGTTGTTTGTTTATGCTTTATTATCACTGGTGCCAAACCATAATGCCCAATGGGTACAATCGGCTGTAATTTCTTTATTGTATAGTGTAGGATTATTCTACGTTTCTATGCCTTAGTCTCTTTATTGTATAGTGTATGTTTTTTAGAGGTGATAGTATAAAGTAGGATAATTCTTTGAATATGCTATGTCGTTCAAATGGGGGCCAACTCGCCCAAACGTTGTAGTGACCATGGCCATCCACAGGCCGTACGATCCATGGGCCATCTATGGGACGGACGATCCATGGCCTTCTATGGGCTGTCGGATCCGTGGGCCTTCTATGGGCCGTTGGATCCGTGGGCCTTCTATGGGCCTTCTATGGGCCGTCGGGTCAATGGGCCTTCTATGTCCCGTAGGATCCATGGGCCTTCTACGGGCCGTCTCATCTATGGGCCTTGTACGGGCCGTATAAGGGGTCGTAAATGGACTAGAGTGGAAATCATATGTTTTATGGGCTGACCATAACGGGCCTTTAATAGGCTGTATTTGATGATGTTATGAACATGGCCCAACAGATTAACAGGCCACAAACGGGCCGACTGTATCCACGGGCTGAATTTGGCCCACAAGCAGAAAAGGCCAGTAACGGGTCGAAAGTAACCGAATGCTGGAAATGAGCCCAAGAATAAATGGGCCCTCAGAAGGTCGAAAGGTAACACGGGCTGGAAATGACCCAATGGAATAATGGGCCGCTAATGGGTATAAAGCGATACACTGTTCATTACGGGCCGGTTTCACCACGGGCCATTAATGGGCCAAGAGTTACAAAGGGACTCATATGGGCCGAAATACGTCATGGGCCATACATGGGTCGGAAGTTAAAACGGGCTGGAATTATATTGGATGACCCAGATGACGCTACTGGGCCTAATTCGGATAGGCCGTAAATGGGCCCTGGGTTAGCAGGCTGTAAATGGGCTATATGCGAACAGGTTGTTAACAGGCTTGCCATGGGCCGGCCCGCCACCTTTTGACCAAGTCAAACGGGCCGGCCATTTCACAGGAATGGGCCTCTATTGGGTCGTGCCACGTGTCAACGTATCATAGGCACTTTGGGTCCAATGAGTGGACGACATCTGTCCCAACGGTGAGCCGACACGTGTTTCCTCTAGCCAATGATGATTTTACACATGGAAAATCCCCATCGGTCAGGGCTGTTAACGGGTTATCGGATCCAAAACCGGACCCAATAGCTTAACGGTGTTCCATTACGGTGGATGCCACGTGTCGGTCACCCTTGACGAAAGCACTTCTGTGACACGCGATTTATTGTCATGGAAGTGGACACTTCCGTGATGATAATTTTGGTAATGTCATGGAACACTTCTACCACAGCACAGGTATGACTATCTTGATTCTGTCATAAAATTGTCATGGATGTACATGCATGACAGAAAACGTGACCTACTATGACAAACACGTATCATCACGGAAGTGTATTTTTTTGTAGTGTGGAGTCTAGGAAAGAGCATGGCCGCCCACATCACCATTCGATGCATAGGAGAGATGTACAAGAAGGATCTTAAGGACACCACCTAGCAGATATGTCGACGCCGTGATGAGCAATGGGAGATGATCCGCACCAAGAAGGACAAATCCATTGCAGCCTACATACAGGAGTTGAACTAGCACATTTGACGCTACGAGAACCAGATGTGCGCCAACATGATAGACACGAAGAAGGTGAAGACCCAGAACATGGAGCTAGAAGAGGAACTCCAGTCTACACGCGATGTATATGAAGAAGAAATTGTTGTACTACTGGAGAAGAATGAAGACCTGAAGAAGAAGCTAGGGATATTCATGGGTGATCCTGAACCTAGAGTGGACATTTGTTCAGAAGATTACATCATACTAGATGACACAGACTCCGACCCCGACAGCGATGATGATTATGAAGATGAAGCTGCAGCAGATATTATGGAGTCTTCCACTGATCAAAATTTCTAGTCGACCACCATATTACCATTAGAATTCTTCCATGTATATAGTAATAGTCTACGAGATTTTGTAACGGTAGCTTAGATCGATTGTATAAATCTTGTTTGAATTGAGTGGTGTGAAATGAATGTGTTTGTCTCAGGTGCATATGGGTAGTGAAATCTCTCTTTAGACCTCACTCTATTCTATTCTCACCCCTCTAAACCTATCAGATGCCTCCGAGACGTGGCCCCGCATTCACATTTCCACCGGAGCTCACTCAGTTGATCCAACAGTAGAATGCCTTGATGTAGTTGCTAGTCCAGAACTTAGCAACCAGCTCTAGTCGACAACTTAGCCCGCTTTTTAAGGTTGAATCCGTCGGTGTTCTCTAGTAGCACCGAGCCGATTGTGGTAGATGATTGGCTCCGCAAGATTGGAAGGGAGCTGACCACCACAGGTTGCACAGATGCTGAGAAGGTGCGCTTTGTCGCACATCAACTGGATGGACCCACAGCCTCATGGTGGGAGAACTACACAGCCACTTTCCCGGTGGCCAATGTCACTTGGGATCAATTTCAGCAGGCCTTCCGCACTACACATGTCTCAGCTGGAGCTATGAGCATGAAGAAGCGTGAGTTCTACAACTTACGCCAGGGAAATCTTACTGTGGCTCAGTACGTGGATGAGTTCAGCAAGTTAGCTCGCTACGCCCCAGATGATGTGGCCACAAATGCTGTGAAGCATGAGAAGTTTATGGAGGGGTTGAATAACGAGTTGAGTATGCAGTTGATGGTAGCAACATTCACCAACTATCAGGAGTTGGTAGACAGGGCTATTATGATTGAAGGCAAGCAGCAGCAGATAGAGAACCACAAACGGAAGTATGGGCAGGGGATGATAGAGGCTAAGGTGTCCCGATGTTTCGATGAGATGGTGGCTATCGTTTACTGTGGGAGTCGACCTTGACGATCCGACTACGAACGTGCGAGACGTCGCGCCTTAGCAATCGCTAAACCAACTTCCAAGGGTTATTGACCACGCCGGAGCACGATCAACCTGACCACGAGGGTCTGTTTCCTGCGAGCAAACGAAGAACAAGCAAGAAACTGAGATTGCAATCTTGATATTGCGAATATAAGATGAAAGCTTTATTGATCAAGGTGGGGTTCTGTGACGTCTTGGTCTGGTCGTTGGACACAAACGAAGTACGCGAAGTTGCAGCTATGGCGAACTTTTAATCTAAACAAAACCCAAAGTCTAAACGACGCCCTAAGGGCTGTATATATGGAGGAAGAGGGGGGGGGAATTTCGTGGCCCTTGAGGGTGGGGTCCGAAACCAACCCTAACTCTTGTTTCCCCACACATACGGACTCTAAAAATAGCATATACTTAAGTATTTGGAAATTACATGGGCCTGGCCCATTAATAAGGTGACGCGGCACCTAGAATAGCCTATGGACGAATATTATGAAGTGGCATCTTGTATATTTCTTCCAAGGCTTCATGCACTCCTTATGGCGGCTTCAAAGTCCTGAAATCATCACTTGTAACTCCGTTCTTGATCCCCTTGCGCATGCCATCAACTCCATGCGTGTTCTTGCTCCAATGTTCATCCTTCTCCAAGCTAGGCCCTTCATTTGTAAGCAAAACAGATGTATCCAATTTAGGCAGCATCATAATCTCATGAACATTAGAATCATTACCAAGAAACGAAAGTACCTGGTAATTTAATTGGCGTGCGCGAGCTCTAGTAATTGGTCCAGTATATGTAACAGTAGGGGCTGTGGGTGTAACAATGGTATTGATGTCCTCATCATCCTCCCCTTCTTGAAATGAAGTCGTCCTCGACGGAAGCGCATCTTCCTCACCCAAATAAGGCTTCAAATCTGCAATGTTAAAAGTGGGACTAACCCCAAAATCTACAGGTAGCTCAAGTTTATATGCATTATCATTTATTTTCTCTAACACCTTAAAAAGACCATCAGCACGTGGCATTAGCTTTGATTTGCGCAGATTAGGAAATCTATCTTTACGCAAATGTAACCAAACAAGATCTCCAGGCGCAAACACAACATGTTTTCTACCCTTATCTCCAGCAAGTTTATATTTAGCATTCATACGCTCAATGTTTTCCTTAGTTAACTCATGCATTTTTAAAATCAATTCAGAACATTCTTTAGCATCAAAATTAACCTTCTCAGAAGATGGAAGAGGCAACAAATCAATAGGTGCACGAGGTAGGAAACCATATACAATTTCAAAAGGGCACATCTTAGTAGTAGAATGCAATGAACGATTATAAGCAAATTCAATATGAGGCAAGCATTCTTCCCACATTTTCTTGTTATTCTTCAAAACAGCCCTAAGCATAGTAGACAATGTTCTATTGACTACTTCAGTTTGTCCATCAGTTTGGGGGTGACAAGTAGTACTAAAAAGCAGCTTAGTCCCCAACTTAGCCCATAAACATCTCCAAAAGTGGCTAAGAAATTTAGTATCACGATCTGAAACAATAGTATTTGGCACACCATGTAAGCGAATAATTTCACGAAAGAACAAATCAGCAACATTAACAGCATCATCGCTTTTATGACATGGTATAAAGTGTGCCATTTTCGAGAACCTATCCACGACAACAAATATGCTATCCCTCCCCTTCTTTGTTCGAGGTAAACCTAAAACAAAGTCCATAGATATATCCTCCCAAGGAACACTAGGTACAGGAAAAGGCATATATAAACCATGAGGATTGAGTCGTGACTTAGCTCTTTGACATGTAGTGCAGCGAGCAACAAAACGCTCAACATCCCGTCTCATCTTTGGCCAAAAGAAATGTGTAGCAAGTATATCCTCCGTCTTCTTGACGCCAAAGTGTCCCATTAATCCTCCTCCATGCGCCTCCTGCAACAACAAAAGACGAACGGAGCTAGCTGGAATGCATAGCTTGTTAGCACGAAACACAAATCCATCGTTAAGAATGAACTTGTTCCAAGTTCTCCCTTCCTTACAATTCTGCAATACATCTTTAAATTCAACATCATGAACATATTGATCTTTGATGGTCTCCAAACCAAATATTTTAAAGTCAAGTTGTGAAAGCATAGTATAACGATGAGACAAGGCATCATCAATAACATTTTCTTTACCCTTCTTGTGTTTAATGACATAAGGGAAAGTCTCAATGAATTCAACCCATTTAGCATGTCTACGGTTCAGTTTTGCTTGACTTTTAATGTGTTTCAAAGATTCATGATCAGAATGTATAACAAATTCCTTGGGCCATAAATAATGTTGCCATGTTTCTAAGGTCCGAACAAGAGCATATAATTCTTTATCATAAGTAGAATAGTTCAGACTAGGCCCACTCAATTTTTCAGAAAAGTATGCAACAGGTTTTCCATCTTGTAATAACACACCTCCTAATCCAATTCCACTAGCATCACATTCAAGCTCAAAAGTCTTATTGAAATTAGGAAGTTGGAGTAAAGGAGCATGTGTCAACTTATCTTTCAATACCGTGAAGGCTTCTTCCTGTGCGATACCCCAAACAAAAGGCACATCCTTCTTTGTAAGCTCGTTGAGAGGTGCAGCAATGGTGCTGAAATCTCTCACAAAACTCCTATAGAAACCAGCGAGGCCAAGGAAACTCCTCCCTTGTGTGACCGTTTTGGGCTGCGGCCAACTCTCAATAGCTTCAATCTTGGCTTTATCAACTTCAATTCCCTGTGGAGTAACAACATAGCCAAGAAAAGATACTCGGTCGGTGCAAAAGGTGCACTTTCCAAGGTTTCCAAACAAATGTGCATCACGTAGAGCAATAAAAACAACACGTAAATGTTCCAAATGTTCCTCCAAAGATTTGCTATAAATCAATATGTCATCAAAGTAAACTACCACAAATCGTCCAATGAAAGCACGTAAAACTTCGTTCATTAACCTCATGAAAGTACTAGGTGCATTAGTTAACCCAAAAGGCATGACTAACCACTCATATAATCCAAACTTAGTTTTAAATGCTGTTTTCCATTCATCTCCCAATTTCATACGAATTTGATGGTATCCACTACGCAAATCAACTTTGGAGAATATTGTAGAGCCACTCAATTCATCAAGCATATCATCTAGCCTAGGAATAGGATGACGATAACGAATAGTAATATTATTTATGCCTCTACAATCAACGCACATACGCGACGTACCATCCTTTTTCGGCACTAAAATGATAGGAACAGCACAAGGACTAAGGGATTCGCGTATATAACCTTTGTCGAGCAGTTCTTGTACTTGACGCATAATCTCCTTCGTCTCCTCTGGATTGGTACGGTATGGTGCACGGTTGGGTAGCGAAGCACTGGGAATTAAGTCAATTTGATGCTCAATCCCTCGAATAGGTGGTAATCCTGGTGGCACGTCTTGTGGAAAGACGTCAGCGAACTCCTGCAAAATGTTAGTGACAGCAGGGGGCAAAGAGGAAGGCACGTCCTCGAATGAAAATAATGCCTCTTTGCACGCAAAAGCATAGCAAACAGATTTGCTGAAATCTAGCTCATCAATATCAGATTTGGTGGCAAGTAAACATGCACTTTTCAATTTAATTTCAGAAAAAATAGTAGATGGTTTATTATTAGGCTTCATTTGGTGCTCACATTCTTTTGCCACAATCTGATTTTCACTCTTATTTGTCTCCTGTTTTGCTTTATTAGCTCTATTAATATCATCTTTCAAAATGGAATCAGGAGTCATAGGAAGCAAAGTAATATTTTTATCGTTATGAACAAGAGTATACTGATTGTTTCTACCATGGTGTACAGAATTTTTATCAAATTGCCATGGTCTACCAAGTAATAAGGAACATGCTTGCATAGGTACCACATCACAATCAACATAATCAGCATATGTAGAGATACTAAAATGCACACGAACAGTACGTGTTACCTTAACCTTGCCGCTGTTGTTGAACCATTGGATGTAGTAAGGATGTGGATGTGGTCTTGTGGTGAGAGATAGCTTCTCCACCATCTCCATGCTAGCCAAGTTATTGCAGCTCCCTCCATCTATGATCACGCGAACAGAACATTCCTTCACAACTCCCTTTGTATGGAACAAATTATGCCTCTGATTTTGCTCAGCTTGTGTAACCTGCACACTCAAAACACATTGAGCAACTAAACATTCATACCTGTCAGCATCTTCAGGAGCCATGTATTGCGTCTCATGATCAGAATCGTCTCCACCGTGTTCGTCACGTGTAATAAGAGCCAAAGTCTCCTCATCATAGTCACTAGCGGACTCATACCCACCATCCTCAGTAACAATCATCACACGCTTAGATGGGCATTCTCTCGCATAATGACCTCCACCCTTGCAACGTCGACAAATAATATCATGTGTTTGCCCTGTTGATGCCATGGATGAAGAAGAGCTCTTTGCAGGCCCAGAAGGTGTGCTCTTGGCAGATAGTGGTGATTGTGCTTGCTTTATTGTATCACGGTTGGAGGTGGCAGCCGACGGAGGTGCCGGTGTAGCAGAACGTGTGGAAGTAGATGATGCACGTGGTGTCCATGATGAAGGTCGACCTGCAGAAAAGTTAGTCCGCGCCAATGCCTGTCGATCCTGCACTTCACGTTCAGCTTTACAAGCAAGATGTAATAAACGAGTGATATTAGTATACTCCTTATACTCTAGAATCATCTGAATCTCTCTATTTAATCCACCCATAAAACGTGCAAGCATAGCTTCATTCTCCTCAACAATACCACATCTAATCATGCCAGTTTGTAATTCCTGATAATATTCTTCTACAGAATTTTTTCCCTGTCTTAAGCGCTGCAATTTTTGAAGTAATTCACGTTGATAATATGGTGGAACCCAACGAGTACGCATAGCAGTTTTCAAAGCAGCCCAAGTAGCTGGAATAGGATATAATCTACAATGCTCAGACCACCAAACACATGCAAAACTAGTGAATGCACAAACAGCAGCAGGAACACGTCTCTCCTCGGGATATTGTAAACATGTAAATCGTTGTTCAGTTTCTAACTCCCAAGTAAGATATATATCAGGAACATATCTACCCTCAAATGGTGGAATATTCAATTTTAGTTTAGGGAGATGGTCATGATCTCGTACCTGAGGGTGAGCCCTTACCGTTGCGATGATCTGCATGAGGACGACCTGGTGGTGGTGGTGTTGGTGGTTGCACGTAGTTCTGATTTTGGTCAACCTCATCCTCGTAATGGTCCTCCACGTCTGCAGTAGCAGCAGGAGCGGCCGAAGCATCAACAACGACACCAGAATTTTGCCCAGGGTCAATGGGAACGCGTTGTGCTCGTCCCACTTGATTTGGAAAGCGACGTTGTTGTTGTTGTTGTTGGCGGGGTTGTTGTTGTTGGTGTTGTTGTTGTTGTAGAGGTGCGTTAGGGGCAGCCGGTGGTGGTGGGGGAAGACGCGCGAGCAATTCATTAAACATGTTATCGAGCTTTGTTTCGAATGTCTTCTCCATGCCATCTATCTTCTCCATGGCCTCTTCCAATCTGTTTAGCATATCTTGCACCTGTCCACTCATCATTTGCTGAAATTTATCATGCAACTCCTTATTCGTCATGTTCTCCCAGTCAGTCTCGCCGGCTTGTGATCCTGCCATGGTTAGCAGCAATAGAAACACACAAGAATATGATCCTACAGACTACTAACAAGCGGTGGTGGTGGATGTCACAAATCCGTCAAGCAAATCTCAAATTCTTACCAGTTCTTACCCAGCAGCAGGCAGTGATCGGCAACCGTCATAGTCAAAACTCTCAAAGCTTGGATAGAGCGATTACCAGGGAGAGTCAAACGCATGACGTAGATGTATGTGGAGCCGGGAAGGCTTATAATATGGTAGCAAAAAGGGGTCAGCAATAATCAATTCAGAGATGCAAAGTTGAATAAACGCTCAACGACAGTACTGTGCTGGTCCTAGGCTAGACCGTACTAGAGACGCGAGCCTAGAACACGAACAAAATCACGGCGCGGCACGTAAACAAGGGAGGAGCACTCTATGAATTTTTTTTTGCACTTTTTTTCCTCTTTTTTTTGCTCCGCAACAATTTTTTTTCGAAAAAGTCTACAAATGGTCTGAAAACTGCCTAGCCAGAATTTTCCGGACTTCGTTTTTTTTTTTGAGTTTGGAACTATTTTTCTTCTGCGGGTAGCACGAAATGTCAGGAGTCCTACTCTGTCACGACTCGAAGTATCGCGTGATCTGGAACTCGAAAACAAAGCAACAAATACTGGACTCAGACTATGACTGGTAGCGGAGATGAATCTGGTGGAACTCGGACTGGTGGTTGTATATGGCGATGGTATATCTGGACTCGGATTGGTGATTGTATATGACGATGGTATATGTGGACTCGGATTGGTGGTTGTATATGGCAGCGGCGATGTATATGGTGGGGTGGTGGTATATGGCAATGATGATGACGATGGTGTGGCGGCGGCGTGACAACCTGTGAATAGAACTCGAAACTCTAAGGGACTAGACGCTAAGACCAGCAACTCGACACGACGATGCCACCGCAAATTCAACAAAGCAAAACTCTAAAAAGACTATGCAAAGGCTCAGATATGATGAACTAACCCTAATTTTTTTATTGTCTTTTTTCGTGGACTGTTGGTATGAAGAACAGACTCGATCTGAACTATGAAAACTGGAAAATCTCACCGAGCAACCTGAAAATCTGCTACCCCGGGCAGTTTTTGGGCCAAAATTTTCATGGGCAAATTTTTTTCCCTATCCTATTTTTAGGCTTTTCTGAGTCTTTTGAGCCACGTGCCATCATAGTGATTTTTTGTCGCACTTTTTCGTCGTCGCTGCCCTGATTTCCGAAAAAAAAGTGAATTTTTTTTTCGTGCCCATCCTATCAGTTTGACGAGGGAAGAGTTTTGAGACACTCGCCATTATAGTGATTTTTCGCAAAAAAAGAGGAGCGCAAAAAAAAAGGAGCGCAAAAAAAAGAGCGAAAAAAAGAGTTCCAGAGTGTGCTTTTCCCTTATTTACGTGCAGCGCCGTGATTTTGTTAGTGTTCTAGGCTCGCGTCTCTAGCACGATCTAGCCTAGGACCAGCACAGTACCGTCGTTGAGCGTTTATTCAACTTTGCATCTCTGAATTGATTATTGCTGACCCTTTTTGCTACCATACTATAAGCCTTCCCAGCTCCACATACATCTACGTCGTGCGTTTGACTCTCCCTGGCAATCGCTCTATCCAAGCTTTTGAGAGTTTTGACTACAACGGTTGCCGATCACCGCCTGCTGCTGGGTAAGAACTGGTAAGAATTTGAGATTTGCTTGACGGATTTGTGACACCCGCCACCACCACCACTTGTTAGTAGTCTGTAGGATCATATTCTTGTGTGTTTCTATTGCTGCTAACCATGCCAGGATCACAAGCCGACGAGACTGACTGGGAGAACTTGACGAACAAGGAGCTTCATGATACGTTTCAGCAAATGATGAGTGGACAGGTGCAAGATGTGATAAACAGATTTGAAGAGGCCATGGAGAAGATAGATGGCATGGAGAAGACGTTTGAAACAAAGCTCGATAACAAGTTTGCTGAATTGCTTTCGCGTTTTCCACCACCACCACCGGCTGCTCCTGCCGCACCTCTGCAACAACAGCAACAACACCGACTACCTCCACGTCGGGAAACAGCCCTCCGCCGAGCGAGCCGTGTCCCTCTTCAGTCGGGCCAAACTGCGTTGATAACTAAATCTGTCGAAGAATATTATCAGGAATTACAAACTGGCATGAATTAGATGTGGTATTGTTGAGGAGAATGAAGCTATGCTTGCACGTTTTATGGGTGGATTAAATAGAGAGATTCAGACGATTCTAGAGTATAAGGAGTATACTAATATCACTCGTTTATTCCATCTTGCTTGTAAAGCTGAACGTGAAGTGCAGGATCGACAGGCATTGGCGCGGACTAACTTTTCTGCAGGTCGACCTTCTTCATGGACACCACGTGCATCATCTACTTCCACACGTTCTGCTACACCGGCGCCTCCGTCGGCTGCCACCTCCAACCGTGATACAATAAAGCAGGCACAATCACCACTATCTGCCAAGAGCACACCTTCTGGGCCTGCAAAGAGCTCTTCTTCATCCATGGCATCAACAGGGCAAACACATGATATTATTTGTCGACGTTGCAAGGGTGGAGGTCATTATGCGAGAGAATGCCCATCTAAGCGTGTGATGATTGTTACTGAGGATGGTGGGTATGAGTCCGCTAGTGACTATGATGAGGAGACTTTGGCTCTTATTACACGTGACGAACACGGTGGAGACGATTCTGATCATGAGACGCAATACATGGCTCCTGAAGATGCTGACAGGTATGAATGTTTAGTTGCTCAACGTGTTTTGAGTGCAGGTTACACAAGCTGAGCAAAATCAGAGGCATAATTTGTTCCATACAAAGGGAGTTGTGAAGGAACGTTCTGTTCGCGTGATCATAGATGGAGGGAGTTGCAACAACTTGGCTAGCATGGAGATGGTGGAGAAGCTATCTCTCACCACAAGACCACATCCACATCCTTACTACATCCAATGGTTCAACAACAGCGGCAAGGTTAAGGTAACACGTACTGTTCGTGTGCATTTTAGTATCTCTACATATGCTGATTATGTTGATTGTGATGTGGTACCTATGCAAGCATGTTCCTTATTACTTGGTAGACCATGGCAATTTGATAAAAATTCTGTACACCATGGTAGAAACAATCAGTATACTCTTGTTCATAACGATAAAAATATTACTTTGCTTCCTATGACTCCTGATTCCATTTTGAAAGATGATATTAATAGAGCTAATAAAGCAAAACAGGAGACAAATAAGAGTGAAAATCAGATTGTGGCAAAAGAATGTGAGCACCAAATGAAGCCTAATAATAAACCATCTACTATTTTTTCTGAAATTAAATTGAAAAGTGCATGTTTACTTGCCACCAAATCTGATATTGATGAGCTAGATTTCAGCAAATCTGTTTGCTATGCTTTTGCGTGCAAAGAGGCATTATTTTCATTCGAGGACGTGCCTTCCTCTTTGCCCCCTGCTGTCACTAACATTTTGCAGGAGTTCGCTGACGTCTTTCCACAAGACGTGCCACCAGGATTACCACCTATTCGAGGGATTGAGCATCAAATTGACTTAATTCCCAGTGCTTCGCTACCCAACCGTGCACCATACCGTACCAATCCAGAGGAGACGAAGGAGATTATGCGTCAAGTACAAGAACTGCTCGACAAAGGTTATATACGCGAATCCCTTAGTCCTTGTGCTGTTCCTATCATTTTAGTGCCGAAAAAGGATGGTACGTCGCGTATGTGCGTTGATTGTAGAGGCATAAATAATATTACTATTCGTTATCGTCATCCTATTCCTAGGCTAGATGATATGCTTGATGAATTGAGTGGCTCTACAATATTCTCCAAAGTTGATTTGCGTAGTGGATACCATCAAATTCGTATGAAATTGGGAGATGAATGGAAAACAGCATTTAAAACTAAGTTTGGATTATATGAGTGGTTAGTCATGCCTTTTGGGTTAACTAATGCACCTAGTACTTTCATGAGGTTAATGAACGAAGTTTTACGTGCTTTCATTGGACGATTTGTGGTAGTTTACTTTGATGACATATTGATTTATAGCAAATCTTTGGAGGAACATTTGGAACATTTACGTGTTGTTTTTATTGCTCTACGTGATGCACATTTGTTTGGAAACCTTGGAAAGTGCACCTTTTGCACCGACCGAGTATCTTTTCTTGGCTATGTTGTTACTCCACAGGGAATTGAAGTTGATAAAGCCAAGATTGAAGCTATTGAGAGTTGGCCGCAGCCCAAAACGGTCACACAAGGGAGGAGTTTCCTTGGCCTCGCTGGTTTCTATAGGAGTTTTGTGAGAGATTTCAGCACCATTGCTGCACCTCTCAACGAGCTTACAAAGAAGGATGTGCCTTTTGTTTGGGGTATCGCACAGGAAGAAGCCTTCACGGTATTGAAAGATAAGTTGACACATGCTCCTTTACTCCAACTTCCTAATTTCAATAAGACTTTTGAGCTTGAATGTGATGCTAGTGGAATTGGATTAGGAGGTGTGTTATTACAAGATGGAAAACCTGTTGCATACTTTTCTGAAAAATTGAGTGGGCCTAGTCTGAACTATTCTACTTATGATAAAGAATTATATGCTCTTGTTCGGACCTTAGAAACATGGCAACATTATTTATGGCCCAAGGAATTTGTTATACATTCTGATCATGAATCTTTGAAACACATTAAAAGTCAAGCAAAACTGAACCGTAGACATGCTAAATGGGTTGAATTCATTGAGACTTTCCCTTATGTCATTAAACACAAGAAGGGTAAAGAAAATGTTATTGATGATGCCTTGTCTCATCGTTATACTATGCTTTCACAACTTGACTTTAAAATATTTGGTTTGGAGACCATCAAAGATCAATATGTTCATGATGTTGAATTTAAAGATGTATTGCAGAATTGTAAGGAAGGGAGAACTTGGAACAAGTTCATTCTTAACGATGGATTTGTGTTTCGTGCTAACAAGCTATGCATTCCAGCTAGCTCCGTTCGTCTTTTGTTGTTGCAGGAGGCGCATGGAGGAGGATTAATGGGACACTTTGGCGTCAAGAAGACGGAGGATATACTTGCTACACATTTCTTTTGGCCAAAGATGAGACGGGATGTTGAGCGTTTTGTTGCTCGCTGCACTACATGTCAAAGAGCTAAGTCACGACTCAATCCTCATGGTTTATATATGCCTTTTCCTGTACCTAGTGTTCCTTGGGAGGATATATCTATGGACTTTGTTTTAGGTTTACCTCGAACAAAGAAGGGGAGGGATAGCATATTTGTTGTCGTGGATAGGTTCTCGAAAATGGCACACTTTATACCATGTCATAAAAGCGATGATGCTGTTAATGTTGCTGATTTGTTCTTTCGTGAAATTATTCGCTTACATGGTGTGCCAAATACTATTGTTTCAGATCGTGATACTAAATTTCTTAGCCACTTTTGGAGATGTTTATGGGCTAAGTTGGGGACTAAGCTGCTTTTTAGTACTACTTGTCACCCCCAAACTGATGGACAAACTGAAGTAGTCAATAGAACATTGTCTACTATGCTTAGGGCTGTTTTGAAGAATAACAAGAAAATGTGGGAAGAATGCTTGCCTCATATTGAATTTGCTTATAATCGTTCATTGCATTCTACTACTAAGATGTGCCCTTTTGAAATTGTATATGGTTTCCTACCTCGTGCACCTATTGATTTGTTGCCTCTTCCATCTTCTGAGAAGGTTAATTTTGATGCTAAAGAATGTTCTGAATTGATTTTAAAAATGCATGAGTTAACTAAGGAAAACATTGAGCGTATGAATGCTAAATATAAACTTGCTGGAGATAAGGGTAGAAAACATGTTGTGTTTGCGCCTGGAGATCTTGTTTGGTTACATTTGCGTAAAGATAGATTTCCTAATCTGCGCAAATCAAAGCTAATGCCACGTGCTGATGGTCTTTTTAAGGTGTTAGAGAAAATAAATGATAATGCATATAAACTTGAGCTACCTGTAGATTTTGGGGTTAGTCCCACTTTTAACATTGCAGATTTGAAGCCTTATTTGGGTGAGGAAGATGCGCTTCCGTCGAGGACGACTTCATTTCAAGAAGGGGAGGATGATGAGGACATCAATACCATTGTTACACCCACAGCCCCTACTGTTACATATACTGGACCAATTACTAGAGCTCGCGCACGCCAATTAAATTACCAGGTACTTTCGTTTCTTGGTAATGATTCTAATGTTCATGAGATTATGATGCTGCCTAAATTGGATACATTTGTTTTGCTTACAAATGAAGGGCCTAGCTTGGAGAAGGATGAACATTGGAGCAAGAACACGCATGGAGTTGATGGCATGCGCAAGGGGATCAAGAACGGAGTTACAAGTGATGATTTCAGGACTTTGAAGCCGCCATAAGGAGTGCATGAAGCCTTGGACGAAATATACAAGATGCCACTTCATAATATTCATCCATAGGCTATTCTAGGTGCTGCGTCACCTTATTAATGGGCCAGGCCCATGTAATTTCGAAATACTTAAGTATAGGCTATTTTTAGAGTCCGTATGTGTGGGGAAACAAGAGTTAGGGTTGGTTTCGGACCCCACCTTCAAGGGCCACGAAATTCCCCCCCCCTCTTCCTCCATATATACAGCCCTTAGGGCATCGTTTAGACTTTGGGTTTTGTTTAGATTAAAAGTTCGCCATAGCTGCAACTTTGCGTACTTCGTTTGTGTCCAACGACCAGACCAAGACGTCACAGAACCCCACCTTGATCAATAAAGCTTTCATCTTATATTCGCAATATCCAGATTGCAATCTCAGTTTCTTGCTTGTTCTTCGTTTGCTCGCAGGAAACAGACCCTCGTGGTCAGGTTGATCGTGCTCCGGCGTGGTCAATAACCCTCGGAAGTTGGTTTAGCGATTGCTAAGGCGCGACGTCTCGCACGTTCGTAGTCGGATCGTCAAGGTCGACTCCCACAGTAAACGATAGCCACCATTTCATCGAAACATCGGGATACCTTAGCCTCTATCAAGTGGTATCAGATTTCCAGGTTGCTCGGTGAGATTTTACAGTTTTTCATAGATTAGATCGAGTCTGTTCTTCATACCTACAGTCCACGAAAAAGCCACAAAAAAATTAGGGTTAGTTCATCATATCCGAACCAATCTGAGCCTTTGCATAATCTTTTTAGGGTTTTTGCTTTGTTGAATTTGCAGTTGCATCGTCGTGTCAAGTTGCTGGTCTTAGAGTCTAGTCTTTTAGAGTTTCAAGTTCTGGTCATAAGTTGTCACGCCGCCGCCGCACCATCATCATCGCCCATCTACCACTTTTGCTTCTCTGCCACCGCTCTGAATCCATATCCATATACCACCACCAATCCGTATCCATATACCACCACCCATCTGTATCCATATACCACCACCGCTACCATATACCACCACCGCTGCCATATACCACAACCACATATCCACCACCAATCCGAGTTCTTCTCATATTAGGTTTGTTCTTGAGATCAATCTAAATTCCGATTCGTGTTTCCTTGCCTGTGTAGGTCTCGGAAAAAATAGAGTCTGGAGACCCCCGGGCAGTTTTTAGGCCAAAATTTTCACGGGCAAATTTTTTTCCCTATCCTATTTTTAGGCTTTTCTGAGTATTTTGAGCCACGTGCCATCATAGTGATTTTTTGTCGCACTTTTTCGTCATCGCTGCCCTGATTTCCGAAAAAAAGTGAAAAAAAAATTCGTGCCCATCCTATCAGTTTGACGAGGGAAGAGTTTTGAGACACTCGCCATTATAGTGATTTTTCGCAAAAAAAAGAGGAGCGCAAAAAAAGGAGCACAAAAAAAAGAGCGAAAAAAAAGAGTTCCAGAGTGTGCTTTTCCCTTATTTACGTGCAGCGCCGTGATTTTGTTAGTGTTCTAGGCTCGCGTCTCTAGCACGGTCTAGCCTAGGACCAGCACAGTACCGTCGTTGAGCGTTTATTCAACTTTGCATCTCTGAATTGATTATTGCTGACCCTTTTTGCTACCATACTATAAGCCTTCCCAGCTCCACATACATCTACGTCGTGCGTTTGACTCTCCCTGGCAATTGCTCTATCCAAGCTTTTGAGAGTTTTGACTACAACGGTTGCCGATCACCGCCTGCTGCTGGGTAAGAACTGGTAAGAATTTGAGATTTGCTTGACGAATTTGTGACACTCGCCACCACCACCACTTGTTAGTAGTCTGTAGGATCATATTCTTGTGTGTTTCTATTGCTGCTAACCATGCCAGGATCACAATCCGACGAGACTGACTGGGAGAACTTGACGAACAAGGAGCTTCATGATACGTTTCAGCAAATGATGAGTGTACAGGTGCAAGATGTGATAAACAGATTTGAAGAGGCCATGGAGAAGATAGATGGCATGGAGAAGACGTTTGAAACAAAGCTCGATAACAAGTTTGCTGAATTGCTTTCGCGTTTTCCACCACCACCACCGGCTGCTCCTGCCGCACCTCTGCAACAACAGCAACAACACCGACTACCTCCACGTCGGGAAACAGCCCTCCGCCGAGCGAGCCGTGTCCCTCTTCAGTCGGGCCAAACTGCTGGTGCTGCTGTT